>NC_064926.1:492566018-493166018 GCF_023897955.1 Schistocerca gregaria
TTCCTGTAGGCAGTATCTATCTTAGCACTAGTGAGATAACCCTCTATATCCTTACATTTTTCCTCTACCCATCCCTGCTTAGCCATTTTGCACTTCCTGTCAATCTCATTTTTGAGACGTTTGTATTTCTTTTTGCCTGCTTCATGTGCTGCATTTTTATATTTTCTCCTTTTATCAGTTGAATTCAATATTTCTTCTGTTACTCAAGGATTTCTACTAGACCTCGTCTTTTTACCTACTTGATCCTCTGCTACCTTCACTACGTGATCCCTCAGAGCTACCCGTTCTTCTTCTACTGTACTTCTTTCCCCCATTCCTGTCAATTATTCCCTTATGCTCTCCCTGAAACTATGTACAATCTCTGGTTCTTTCAGTTTGTCCAGGTCCCATCTCCTTTATTTCACACCGTTTTTGCAGTTTCTTCACTTTTAATCTACAGTTTATAACCAATGGATTGTGGTCAAAGTCCACATCTGTCCCTGGAAATGTCTTACAATTTAAAACCTCATTCCTAAATCTCTATCTTACCCTTATGTAATCTATCTGAAACCTGTCAGTATGTTCAGGCTTCTTCCATGTATGCAACCTTCTTTTATGATTCTTGAACGAAGTGTTAGCTATGATTAAGTTGCGCTCTGTGCAAAATTCTATCAACCGGCTTCCTCTTTCATTTCTTAGCGCCAATCCATGTTCACCTACTACGTTTCCTTCTATCGCTTTTCCTACTACCGAATTCCAGTCACCTATGACTATCAAATTTTCGTCTCCCTTCACTATCTGAATAATTTCTTTTATTTCATCATACATTTCTTCAATTTCTTCGTCATCTGCAGACCTAGTTGGCACATAAACTTGTACTACTGTAGTAGGCGTGGGCTTCGTGTCTATCTTGGCCACAATAATGCGTTCACTATGCTGTTTGCAGTATATTACCCGCACTCTTATTTTTTATTCATTATTAAACCTACTCCTGCATTACCCCTATTTGATTTTGTATTTATAACCCTGAATTCACCTGACCAGAAATCTTGTTCCTCCTACCACCGAACTTCACTAATTCCCACTATATCTAACTTTAACCTATCCATTTCCCTTTTTAAATTTTCTAACCTACCTGCCCGATTAAGGGATCTGACATTCCACGCTCCGATCCGTAGAACGCCAGTTTTCTTTCTCCTGATAACGACGTCCTCCTGAGTAGTTCCCACCCGGAGATCCGAATGGGGGACTATTTTACCTCCTGAATATTTTATGCAAGAGGACGCCATCATCATTTAATCATACAGTAAAGCTGCATGTCCTCGGGAAAAATTACGGCTGTAGTTTCCCCTTGCTTTCAGCCGTTCGCAGTACCAGCACAGCATGGTCGTTTTGGTTAGTGTTGCAAGGCCAGATCAGACAATCATCCAGACTGTTGCCCCTGCAACTACTGAAAAGGCTGCTGCCCCTCTTCAGGAGCCACACGTTTGTCTGGCCTCTCAACAGATACCCCTCCATTGTCGTTGCACCTACGACACGTCTATCTGTATCGCTGACGCACGCAAGCCTCCCCACCAACGGCAAGGTCCATGGGTCTTGGGGGGGAAGAATTAACAAAGTACCAATATCAAATGCCCATTACGCCGATTACAAGTAAAAATTTTTATGTTAGGAAATAATTTCACATTTCATTCATATGCTGTCGTAGTAGTAGTAGTAGTACTAGCTCGAAATTTTATATGTATTTGGAATCGTCATATGCTTCCATATACTTTGTGTGATGTCCCCATTTCTTTCCCTTCCTCTTTCTAACAATCAATCTTGTTATTATTTATTTTGTAACTGTTCCTGCCACTGCACTCTGGTTAACTTTACTAACCCTGCCAGAATCACCTGTTCAATTATCCCTCGTTTATTCTCCGGTTAGGCGTTATTACATGTTCGCACAAAGCGTTTTCCGCACTATTCCGAGAACAGAACTTTAGCGGCTGCCAACTGGAGACTGGACATGATCAGCCAGGCAAATTCCCAAAAACTCTTCAACTAAGTACGTTCATGCTCAGCAGGCTCACCAGAAACTTTGCACTCAATCCAAGTGACTACAGAACCAAATTTACCGGAATGGCAACACCTAGGCAATTATAATATTCAGTAAACATTTCGAATAAACGCACGCTAAAGTAACACTCACGACGGTGCCTAAAAGCCATATTGTAAACTCATATTATTAGATATAATGCATGGATCTGAAAATATGTGATCTTTCGAGACACAGCAGGGATCCTTGACGTATCAGAATCTGCGGACCATCTTTCTCGGCGCGACCACTACAGGCACCTTCAACTACCAGAGGAGGCTGTGTTCGAGGGCCTGCGTACTCTTAAACGAAACTAAGAGACTCAGTAAGTTATGCCTCATTTTTCTGTTCTTATTTTACAAGAAAAATAAATGTCATATATTAGTATAACAGCTACAATATTCACGATTATTTTGTTACTGTGCAAGATAGTCACCATGTTTTTCAGGGTTTTTTTTTTTTTCAAAATTGAAACCAGAGCATGTACAGCTGTGCAGTAAAATTCATCGGCCTGCTTCCTCAGCTACTGGCGTACACAATTTTTCAAGGTCTCCACATCTTCAAAGTGATGGCCCCAATGAGATTCTTTGAATATGCCGACCAGATGGAAGTCTGATAGAGCAACAGAGTGTATGCAATTATTTTTCTTGCCTCTTTCTGGTCAGTCAGAGGTGGGACTCCGTCACCTCCAAAGGTCCGAGGCATTTTACTCTGATTGTTGCCAGCATCATATTTAAAGTACCAGGGAAGCAGGTTACTAGCCTTACTTGCCCCGAGTCCCATTGGGTATTACCTCTAACGGTTGAGGGACTAACCGGTGGATTTGGTAGTCTTTGCAGTATGAGCACAAAGGAGTCCACGACAAAGGAATGGACAAGGTACAGGGACACAGCACTAGAAGTGACTAAAGAATGTCTTGTAACAGTAGTGTGTAAAAGTAGGATGAAGCAAACAGCTTGGTGGAATGACACAGTCAAGGCAGCCTGTAAAAGGAAAAAGAAAGCCTATCAAAAATGACTACATACTCAGGTAGACAGAGAAAGTTATGTTGAAGAAAGAAACAAAGCCAAACAGATAATTGCAGCATCCAAGAAAAAATCTTGGGAAGACTTTGGAAACAGGTTGGAGAATATGGGTGAAGCTGCTGGAAAACCATTCTGGAGTGTAATTAGCAGTCTTCGAAAGGGAGGTAAGAAGGAAATGACAAGTGTTTTGGACAGGTCAGGAAAACTGCTGGTGAATCCTGTGGATGCCTTGGGCAGATGGAGGGAATATTTTGAAGAGTTGCTCAATGTAGGTGAAAATACGGCCAGCAATGTTTCAGATTTCGAGGTAGAATGGGATAGGAATGATGATGGAAATAGGATCACATTTGAGGAAGTGGAGAAAATGGTCAATAGATTACAGTGCCATAAAGCAGCTGGGGTGGATGAAATTAAGTCGGAACTCATCAAATACAGTGGAACGTCAGGTCTTAAATGGCTACACAGGGTAATTGAAATGGCTTGTGTGAGTCGGGACAGGTTCCATCAGACTGCACAAAAGCATTAATCAAACCAATCTTTAAACATGGAAACAGAAAAGATTGTAACAACTACAGAGGTATCTCTTTAATCAGTGTTGTGGGTAAAATCTTCTGAGGTATTGTTGAAAGGAAAGTGCGAGTATTAGTTGAGGACCAATTGGATGAAAATCATTGTGGGTTTAGGCCTCTTAGAGCTTGTCAGAACCAGATCTTTAGCTTACGGCAAATAATGGACAAGTGTTATTAGTGGAACAGGGAACTGTATCTATGCTTTATAGATCTAGAAAAGTCATATGACCGGGTTCCTAGGAGGAAGTTATTGTCTGTTCTACTAGATTATGGAATTCACATATAGCAGTATATGGTCACAAATGGACAGTGACAATATTCTCCACTATTAACTTTTAAAACATGCTCAGTGGCTTGCTTGTTTGCCAAGTGCCATAGTAACAATGGGCAATAGCGAAACAAACACGAGTTCATTATCAATCTGTGATGTGCTACTACAAGATCTGAAAACAATTTTTTACAACATTGTTTCCTTAGAATCGAAACACTGCATAGAGGAGAAGACGTGCGAATCTAAAAAAACGTGTTTTCTAAATTATTATTCAAAAAGTAAAATGTGTACTCAGAAACTAAGTTGAGACGGATGTAACTTTGGTTCATTTTCATAAAACACTTGTTTTCGAGGCACACTTGATGAATCGAAATTTGTATCGTACAACATGGCTGCCAGGAACACCCACCACTCCTTGTTCTCTGGGCTCTACGACAGAGACAGTTGCCGGTGTCGTATGGTTGCCGTCCCAGTGTCACCAGTTAAGTCACGTTAACTACTTTTCTATGCGCTCCATTAAATCGGGATGCTTCTGCGTTGTATCATAAGTCCCACCGCATGTAATATTGCATCACCGGCATCTGCGCCGACCATCTTGCTGCTGCTATCGGAACAGGTGCTCCGACCAACCACAGCAGCCAAGTCTGTTCTTAATGTCAGAGCTGTACCAAGAGCGTGGCAGTGTAGCCTCCGCCCACGCAGCCCACATGCAGGGAGGTACAAAAGCCGACAGAACGCAAAACGAAACAGGAAAAAAAATTGTTTCAGAATTATCAAGAGAAGTGCGCTCACTTTATTTCGTTTTATTCTTACTTGCGGGTTCGTTAACTGATATTCCGACACCAATCCAGCCAATAAATTACGTAAACTTGCATGTAAAAGAGGTCTGACTTCCGCAGGCAGTCCAATGAAATAAGAACACGTAAAAAGAATAAAATGCCAGCTTTGCAATTACTTTCTGTTCGTGGATTCACTCTGATCATACAAGGCGCCTAAATAATTTACATATTTTAAGATTCTTTCGTTTCTAGTCAAGGCTAAAGCTGCTGTATCTAACTTGGATATAAAATATTGTAAACACTGATACTATAATAAAATAAATTCTTTGCTATGCAAGCTATTATTAAATGAGATACTTTAAACTGCTTTGTGGCTGCTGCTGTGGAAAAAGACATGAAATATTTGAAATCGTCGCGTAATGGTGTCTGATCGTGGCTCACTAGCGATGTTCTGTTTCCTGAAGCACGGCAACTATAAATTACTAGAAATTGTTTAAATGTTCAAAACACTGATATGAGGGATGGGAAGGTTATTTTTAATAATAACAAGTCTAATATTTCATTCATATATTTAAAAATTAAAACATACACACATACTCAACGTAAATGACACTTTTTTCAAGAACAACGAAAACAAAAGTAAGACAGAAGACGTAGTCGGTATTACGACAGCTTCTCTTATAGAACAAGAAAAGATATTATCTATTATAGAAGTTGTGAGGAACGGTAGCTATACTTTCTAGACTATGTTTCTGATGAAAAATAATTGCTGTACACGACATTTTAGTAATAACTTACAAAAATCATGAAGCCTTTAATATCCAAATTTTGGGACGTTATAAGTATCCTGCCACTGGCGTTCCCAAATTCTGCCTATTAGAAGAGAGCTTTCCCTCGGGCAGCAGTTGCAGACTTGCGATATTTTCACAGTGTCACTTTCATCCAAGTAACGTTGTAACAAAACATTAATATCTCGCAAACGTGTATCGCTAACAGGGTTTTGTGGAAACGATGTGCTCGGTTCACACAGCTACAGCTTGCACAAGTCGCTCATATTTAACTGTGCAGTTTGTGGAGAAAACGGTTGTCAGACGTGTACTTCGCGAGATTATAGCTCCGTATTTATACGAGGTTTTGTTGGAAATAACCTAACTGAGTCGATGTCTTATTCTTTCGCCCCAAATAAACTCGTTTTACTACCGAGTTCTGTTGATGTGGAGAATGTGGTTCAAACTGGCCACTAAATTATGCAAATCACACAAAATTCTGTTACAACCCCGTAAATACTGCTGGACAAGGCTATACACCCGTTCCCTTATCCCTGCAATCGTGAACAACTGAGTTATTGCTCGTGAAAGTGAGGTAAAATGACTATAAGTACGAACGTAATCACAGTTTGCGTGGTTTTAAAACCTGTCACACTCAGTTTGCTCTTGCCGCCAAGCTTAGACCCATGGCGAATAGCAGCTTTAATTCTGTAGGTCAGTGCCCAGAAACCAATGGCGGACGCCGCGATTTACGCGCGCTGCAGTATCAAACATTGAGGCGTGCCAACTCAGTTTTTAAATAACACTGCACACTTTTATAACACTTTCTTCCAAAAGGCAGACAGGAAAAATGCAACTGTAGGAGCATTAATTCAAAAGAAATAGCTTAAATAAAGGAAAAATACTTACAGCTAATAATGAATCATCAAAGCTACATTGAAAGATAATAATTCACTTGAAGCAATAATTTATTTTTGTAGGAAAAGTTAAGATATGAAAAGGGAAGAAAAAAGATTTACAATGAAACAAACAACTTACAGTCTCAGCTGCCGAATTATAATAATCAGCCTTTAACTGCGGAGAGCGCACAGGAATGCAGCTTATCTGTTCGTTTTTGGAGTGACGTGCGGGCGGGTTGAGATGATGTCGGGGGCTGATGATGTTGCAGATAAAGTTATCACATTGTAGCATTTCTACATCTACATCTACATCCATACTTCGCAAGCCACCTGACGGTGTGTGGCGGAGGGTACCCTGAGTACCTCTATCGGTTCTCCCTTCTATTCCAGTCTCGTATTGTACGTGGAGAGAAGGATTGTCGGTATGCTTCTGTGTGGGCTCTAATCTCTCTGATTTTATACTCATGGTCTCTTCGCGAGATATACGTAGGAGGGAGCAGTATACTGCTTGACTCTTCGGTGAAGGTATGTTCCCGAAACTTTAACAAAAGCCCGTACCGAGCTACTGAGCGTCTCTCCTGCAGAGTCTTCCACTGGAGTTTATCTATCATCTCCGTAATGCTTTCGCGATTACTAAATGATCCTGTAACGAAGCGCGCTGCTCTCCGTTGGATCTTCTCTATCTCTTTTATCAATCCTATCTGGTGCGGATCCCACACTGCTGAGCAGTATTCAAGCAGTGGGCGAACAAGCGTACTACTACCTTTGTTGTCGGATTGCATTTCCTTAGGATTCTTCCAATGAATCTCAGTCTGGCATCTGCTTTACCGACGATCAACTTTATACGATCATTCCATTTTAAATCACTCCGAATGCGTACTCCCAGATAATTTATGGAATTAACTGCTTCCAGTTGCTGACCTGCTATTTTGTAGCTAAATGATAAGGGACCTATCTTTCTATGCATTCGCATCACATTACGCTTGTCTACATTGTGATTCAATTGCCATTCCGTGCACCATGCGTCAATTCGCTGCAGATCGTCCTGCATTTCAGTACAATTTTCCATTGTTGCAATCTCTCGATACACCACAGCATCATCTGCAAAAAGCCTCAGTGAACTTCCGATGTCATCCACCAGGTCATTTATGTATATTGTGAGTAGCAACGGTCCTATGACACTCGCCTGCGGCACACCTGAAATCACTCTTACTTCGGAAGACTTCTCTCCATTGAGAATGACATCATGTTATCTAGGAACTCTTCAATCAAATCACACAATTGGTCTGATAGTCCGTATGCTCTAACTTTGTTCATTAAACGACTGTGGGGAACTGTGTCAAACGCCTTGCGGAAGTCAAGAAACACGGCATGTACCTGTGAACCCGTGTCTAAGGCCCTCTGAGTCTCGTGGACGAATAGCGCGAGCTGGGTTTCACACGACCGTCTTTTTCGAAACCCTTGCTGATTCCTACAGAGTAGATTTCTAGTCTCCAGAAAAGACATTATACTCGAACATAATACGTGTTCCAAAGTTCTACAACTGATCGACGTTATAGATATAGGTCTATAGTTCTGCACATCTGTTCGAAGTCCCTTCTTGAAAACGGGGATGACCTGTGCCCTATTCCAATCCTTTGGAACGCTTCGCTCTTCTAGAGACCTACGGTACACCGCTGCAAGAAGGGGGGCAAGTTCCTTCGCAAGTTCCTTTCCACGGCAAAGTACGCTGGTGAAGTCTCTTGTCGGTTCGGCTGTAAAAGGCATCCGCAAAGGCCACTGGCTGGATAGACATAATTGTTGGTGGCAACCAACAGGTTTATCATGTAGATGTTTATTACTCGTTATACACACCAAATCGTCGTTTCAGAACTCAACACGCTGTTCGCCATGATTCCCACGCGCGTTGTAACTGTACGCCACGTTTATACATGACTACCGCGATCGCATATGTAAACATAAGCCTTCTCACACCTGTCACACAACCGTAACTATGCTGCCCGCGGCAGTTGCTGCTCCGAACACTCGGCCGTTCATTAAGAAGGGAAACGCATTACATAATTTCTGGAGCTTTGGCTTCCGCGATGCGGTTAAATATAAAAGCAGTTTCAAGCACACGGTAGAAGTAACTGTAATGTCTACTCGCGAAAGCACCGCCAGTACCGGTTGAGACACAGTCCACTTAGTAATACACAAACCAGACGATCCTTCTGTTCGTAATGATCACTTCAACTTTCTTTTGCGCACTGTGGCGGTAATCCGACTCGACAGTCGTTAAGTTCTTCTATTCACGCTCTCGGCAAGTTTTTTTCATTTCAGGTCAACAACGCGCGTCTCGACAACTGCCGCTCGCGCACCACCCCTCCACCCACACACAGGAGAGAGAGAGAGAGAGAGAGAGAGAGAGAGAGAGAGAGAGAGAAAGTAATAAACACTCCCTCACTGAATATCGCTGTCAACTGTTACTCTCGACATCACTCTGTGTGCTTTAATGCCTACAATTTACATGGCAGTTCTACACATGACAGTTAGTATTACAAAGGCAGATAAAATGAAGAAAAGAATTTAATGGCTTTCCATGTTCAAGAAATAATAAGAGAACACATTTATCCATTAGGGAAAAAGAAACTGCAGTTACGTCTTAACACTGTTAGCAAATACAGCTACGCCTCACCATCAAACATCTGAGTACTTAGGCGAAGAAAGCAAAAGAAATAACAGGAAAAAGAGAAAAAAATTACCGTTAACTAATGGGTATAGGTTTACAAGTACTTAATGCCACAAAATTACAGGGTTGTTGAGCGAGTGCTGAAGCAAAAATGCAATTGGAGCAGCTTCAAATTTTTGCCGATTCCAACCGACTCGAGGCTCTTAATGATGTATAAGTAGTAAATAATTTTTTTTTATTATAACGCATCATACAAAACTAAATTTATCATCGATACAGCTAATTTACGTTACGTATTTCATTAATGGTTAACTTTTTAAACCTACTTACAATGTAACGAAGGTGCGCACAATACATTGCAGGACGGTAGATTGATGAGGGAGGGGGGAGGGGTGAGGAGGGATGGCTTGACAGTTCTGCCAGGGAAGCAGGCCATCTCAGACAGGTTCTGATTAGTGTGAACGATTACTGGAAAAAAAACTTGTGTGAGTGTAAGACTACTTCGATGATGTAATGAGTACTGTTAATGTGGGATCTAAAACTGGCTCCATATTTCTAGATTTCCAGAACGCCTCTGATACCGTTCCCCACAAACACGTTTTAATCAAATTGTGTAGGTTTGTTGTACGACTGGAAGTGTGATTTCCTGTAACAAGTCGTAGTTACTGATGGAAAATCATCTAGTGAAACAGAAGTGGTACCTGGCGTTCCCCAAGGAAAGGCTGCACGGCCTCTGCTGTTCCTAATTCATATCAAAGATTCAGAAGACAATCTGAGCAGTCCTCGTAGGGTTTTTGTAGATGATGTCCTCGTTTAAAGTCTCATATAGTCATCATAACATCAAAACCAACTGCAAAATGCTTTTCGTAGAATATTTGCATGGCCAACGGCATTGCCGCAGTGGCACACCGGCCCCTCAGATCACCGAAGTTAAGAGCTGTCGGGCTGGGCTAGCATTTGGATGGGTGACCATCCGGTCTGCCAAGCGCCGTCGGCAAGCGGGGTGCATTGATCCCTTGTGAGGCAAACTGAGGAGTTACTTGACTGAGGAGTAGCCGCTCCGGTCTCGGAAACTGACATACGGCCGGGAGGGCGGCATGTTGATCACATGCCCCTCCATATCCGCATCCAGTGACGCCTGTGGGCTGAGGATGACACGGCGGCCTGTCGGTACCTTTGGGCCTTCAAGGTCTGTTCGGGAGGAGTTTAGTTTTTTTAGAATATTGGTATGCTGAGAGAAGAAGAACTTTACCATAAGTAATTAAATGTGTGAAGTCATTCACATGACTGTTGAAACAATTCAGTCACATTTCCGTCACCGTACAAATACAGGGCGTTTCCGTAAGACCGTGGAAAAATGTAACAGGACATAGACAACGCCCCACTCAACAATTTGAGACAGGGAGCCTGGGGACGGAGAAGCCAGCTTAAGGAGGTACGAAAGTAAATTTGTGTACCACTTTGTCTAGGACATCGTTTGCCAACTTCCTTACAACTAACAAACGTACAAGTTTACACGCACTGTGATGTTCATTTCCATGTATAGTCTTTATTTCGTGCAAAGAGCACAAGCTTGATTACTAGGAACTATTTATGCAGCTTCCGTTTACCTTACTTGTCCATAAGGTGGCTCTGTTGTAACGTATTTACATTGTGCCATGACAGAACGTGATGTGAATCAACGACAGACCCATTCATTACTCAGAGCCACCTAGAGACGTACAGTACAATACCGTGGAATTATACAGAAGTACGTTGCAGTGATCTTTCTGCTGAAAGGCTGTACAGGCAACGATTTCCTAACAGGCATAATCCGTCATTACACGGGTTTATTTCTCTCGCTCGACGAATACGGGAGCTGGAAGAAACGAGGGACCTGGAAACATGAGGACCACTCGTACACCCGATTTTGAAGAGGAGCGGCTCAAACGTGTTGCAGCGTACCCCACTACAAGTACTCGTCGTATTGCACGTAAAATGGGCGCTGCACAGACTAGCGTGTGGCGAGTACACCACGAACAACAATTACACCCATATCAACCACAACGAGTCCATGCAATGCTTGTGACTGACTTTGCACCAAGAGTCGCATTGTGACAATGGCTGTTCCAACAATAGATCGATCGGCCAGATTTCACCCAACTCGTGCTGTGTACTGGCGCGGCCTCATTTGATCGTGATGGTATTACGGACAGCAGGAATAGTCATGTGTGGGATGAAGAAAAATCTCATGCTATAATAGTCACTTCAGTGTGGATGTCCGCAACCATTGGTACTTCTTGGTCTCTGGATTGGAAAGGAAGGTCCTATTCCATGGCGTGCGAGGCCGCCTGGCCTGAATCCCCTTGACTATTTCCTATGGGTATATCTTAAGTCACTTCTTTCTGAGACCCCAATGGATACGGAGATATGGAGATGGAATAGTTGCCAGAATTGTAGCTGCCTATGATGTGATTTGAAACACACCAGGTATATTTGTCAACAAAGTATGTTAGCTCACTAGTTTCTGTATGAGAATATTGTTCACCGATGTCATTCTTGTACTGATAACCGTCATTTTCAGCACATGTTTTAAAATACAGTACAAATGGTACCTTCACTGTTTTAATGACGGCATTTGCAGTTAATTGTAATGAATGTAAATAAAAAAGTTCACAGTTTATTCCTATTATCTCCTTGAGTTGGCTGGATCCCAGGTTCCCTACCTCAAATTGTTCAGTGGAGCGTCCTGTGTGTCCTGTTAAATTTTTGCTTGCTCTTGCGGAAACACCCTTTATAAAGGCTGTCAATTAAACTAAATACTTCGGAAGTATGCTTGAGAACAACTTAAATTGTAACTGTCACATAGAGAACACTGTGGAGGCGGCGAACGAAGCCTGCGTTTTATGGCAGAACATTCAGATGCGACAGATTCACTTAAGAGACCACCTTCAGTACGCTTGTCCGTCCTCTCCTGGAGTGCTGCTGAGCGGTGTGGGATGTTTACCAGATAGGGTGAGGACGTCCAAAGAAGGGCAGCTCTTTTTGTACCATCGAGGTTGTCACGGATATGTTATGAGGGTTGGGTGGGGGGGGGGGGGGGGCGGTGGGCAATCATTAAAGGAAAGGTGTTATTCGTTGCGGCGAGAGGTTTTCTCCGGGTTTCAATCAAGAACATTCTCCTCCGAATGCGAAAATATTTTGTTGACCCCCACTTACATAAGGAGAAATATTCTACGTAATAAAATAAGGGAAATCAGAGCTTTTACGGGAATATTTTTCCCGCGAGTTGTTCGAGAGTGGAACGGTAGTGAAATATCCTGAAGGTTGTTCGATGAACATTCCGACAGGCACTTAATAGTATACTGCAGAGAATTCGTGTGGACGTAGATGTACTATTTTTGTAATGCTCCAACACGCGCGTCCCTTGACAAAACAGTGGCCGCCGACCGCCTGCCATATCTGCGGAAAAAGAATACGCAGATCCCCCGTGAAAACATATGACCACGTGTTTCGCGTGTCAGCCTCCGCCTCCGCTCGGCACAGCAATCGGCAGAAATTTATGCACAGCAGGCGGCGGGATTATTCGGGGCGGAAGAAACGCGTGGCGGCAGCTGCCAGCGGCGAGACCCGATCACACACACACACACAAATGCCCACAGCGGTGCGCGCGTGTATAAATAAACCAACCCAGCGATCTCTACTCTCTGGTCGCACCGCGCTCGCATCTTGTGCAGACGTGACGTAGGAATGACGTGTCACTCGAAGCGACCAGCAATGTCGATAGCAGTTGAGCCAATAAGCCGCTACTTTCACTTGCTTCTTGGGTATGTGGATGGCCTAAGGGGCTTTGCCACGGTTCATGCTGCCCCCTCCCCCCTCCTAACGCTCCCACGAGCATGGGTGAGTGTGTGTGTGTGTGTGTGTGTGTGTGTGTGTGTGTGTGTGTGTGTGTTGTCCTTAGCGTAAATCAGTTCAAGATTCATTAAGTGCTGTTTAAGCCTAGAGACCGATGACCTCAGCAGTTTGGTCCGATAGGAACTTCCCACAAATTTCCAAATAGATAAATATTTTTGGCAAGTAAGAATATAAAAGTCACTGCTGCTGCTTTCACTTTGCAGCAATTTGCGCTGTGCTATTTACTTGCCTGTCTTACCACACCCCTGTAAATCGCGTCATATTCGGAAATAAGCAGACGAATATATGTGACAAGTAAGGCTAGAAAAGTCACTTCTAGTACACTACTGGCCATTAAAATTGCTACACCAAGAAGAAATGCAGATGATAAACGGGTATTCATTGGACAAATATATTATACTAGAACTGACATGTGATTACATTTTCACGCAATTTGGGTGCATGGACCCTAAGAAATCAGTACCCAGAGCAACCACCTCTGGCCGTAATAACGGCCTTGATAAGCCTGGGCATTGAGTCAAACAGAGTTTGAATGGCTTGTACAGGTACAGCTGCCCCTGCAGCTTCAACACGATACCACAGTTCATGAAGAGTAGGAACTAGCGTACTGCGACGAGCCAGTTGCCCGGCCACCATTGACCAGACCTATTCAGTTGGTGAGAGATCTGGAGAATATGCTGGCCAGGGCAGCAGTCGAACATTTTCTGTATCCAGTAAGGCCCGTACAGGACCTGCAACATGCGGTCGCGGATTATCCCTCTGAAAGGTAGGGTTTCTCAGGGATCGAATGAAGGGTAGAGCCACGGGTAGTAACACATCTGAAATGTAACGTCCACTGATCAAAGTGCCGTCAATGCGAACAAGAGAGACCGAGACGTGTAACCAATGGCACCCCATACCACCACGCCGGGTGATACGTCAGTATGGCGATGACGAATACAAGCTTCCAATGTGCGTTCACCGCGATGTCACCAAACATGGATGCGACCATCATGATGCTGTATACAGAACCTGGATTCATCCGAAAAAATAACGTTTTGCCATTCGTGCACCCAGGTTTGTCGTTCAGTACACCATCGCAGGCGCTCCTGTCTGCGATGCAGTGTCAAGGGTAACCGCCGACGTGGCTGCACGATCCGTTACAACCATGCGGATAAGATGCCTGTCATCTCGACTGCTAGTGATACGAGGCCGTTGGGATCCAGCACGGCGTTCCGTGTTACCCTCCTAGACCCACCGATTCCATATTCTGCTAACAGTCATTGGATATTGACCAACGCGAGCAGCAATGTCTCGATACGATAAACCGCAATCGTGATATGCTACAGTCCGACCTTTATCGAAGTCGGAAACGTGATGGTACGCATTTCCCCTCCTTACACGAGGCATCACAACATTTCACGAGGCAACGCCGATCAACTGCTGTTTGTGTATGAAAAATCGGTTGGAAACTTTCCTCATGTCAGCACCTTGTAGGTGTCGTCACCAGCGCCAACATTATGTGAATGTTCTGAAAAGCTAATCATTTGCATGTCACAGCATCTTCTTCCTATCGGTTAAATTTCGCGTTTGTAGCACGTCATCTTCGTGGTGTAGCAATTTTAATGGCCAGTAGTGTACTTTCACTTGCAGCAATTTCATTTTTAGTTTTTTAATCAGACTGAAGTCACAAAATCTAAGATACTCATTTCTGAATAAATAATCTCTTATCTATATATTCTTTTACCTAGAGTAATAATAAATCTCTAAAACCGTCGTACCTGTCTGTTTGTCTGTTTCAACATGATAATATCCAAAACTACTAAATGAATTCTAAAAGGATTTTTACACATGACTTGAGCGTAGTTTGGCAACATGTAGACTTTATCTTCCTGGATTTGGGAAAAAATGGAATCGTAATTTAAAGTTTTATCTCAAATCGCCTGTTCGACTTAGTAATTCGTATCTTTTCGCCAGTGACTGCATCATCACGACGTAGTACACCAAATGACCGATAGATGCTGCTGTTAGATTTTTTAACTAGGTGACAGACGTGTTTCGGAAATTTATGTCAGTGACAGAATTAAATGCAGCAATCTTATACTCCCCAATACAAAGTAACATTGAAGTTATTCTGCTGGAATATATGGATTTACTGATTTCGCTTTGAGTATTAAGAACTTAAGGTCCTTAATTTGTTTCTTTACATAGATTTTATTTGTAATTCATACTAGTAAATACGAATTTATTGAGTTTGCTCTGTGATTTGGATGCCTGTGTCATCACATTTTGATTTCGTCTTGTTTAACAATAAGAATGCGTAGAAAACACTCCAGGCTTTCTGTACACGGCAGAACGATCAAAAGACTGATGAGTGTGAAATCTCAAGAATCCAAAGAAGATCATGATGTGAGACACGACGCGGCTCGAGAACGTCATGAATCAAGTCGCTCTTTGGAAAATCGTTTCAAAAGTGAGGCGCGATGTTAACTGTAATCGAAGGTATCACGCATTATCTCGCCCACTCAGAACCTTTGACTTGCAGAGAAAACCGACGAAATACTCAGCGTACGAGGACCGTTCAAAAAATTCCGGAACATTCGTAATTTGTTGTTGACATCCCTGCACACGCCTGTGTTCAATGTGTTATTACCGGAGGTTTCATTTTTGTATGTTTGTTTGTTATTATTCAATGCTGTATTGATCAGAATGTTCTATCGCACAGTTTGCAAATTTCGTGATGGCATAGTTGGAGGAGCAACGGATCTGCATTAAATTTCGCGTGAAACTGAAGAAAATGTTTACATACTCACCAACTGATGCAGGAAGCCCACGGTGAAAAGTGCTTAAACCGTACTCAGTGTTACGAACCTCATTTTGACATTAGTTATGGGCAAAATTCGAATGATAATAGCACAGCAGCTGTTGCCATCTTTCACTTCCACCGCTGCTCCGCTGCTGCCATGATGGACCTACTTTTCTAATCTTGACTTACTTTTCAACCTGTTTGTCTTTCCCTTTAGGTAGCTGTACTATCCCTCCTCCTTAGACGAATAACGAAATATTTTAATTCATACAAGAGGGCCACCTTAACACTCTCATAAAAACAATGAAATGAAACATTTATTTCAACCTTGTAACATGTCTGGTACAGGACGTTCCACGATTCTGTATCAGATAAGTTACATTTATTTCTTAAATTAACGCGAGCAGTGCAGGGTGTTGGGTGATGGTTGAAAGGTTTCATAGTAGAGCAGATTCCGGGAATACCTGCGATTTCTGTTAAGCGGCTTGTCTGAAGCTGGTCGGTCGGTCTGGGAAGGTTCGCAGGGCCTGCTCTGCGCATTCTGCTGTTTCAGTTTCCAGGAGTTAGTCTCTGACGCGCGGCCACAATGGTGCCTTAGCCGCCAAGAGCCTCCCGGAGATGTAGCAAGTATCTATTCAGCGTGTATACTAACGAATCCTGTCATTGCGTTCCCATAAAGTGTCAGAAATTTTGCTCTGTCTCAACAGTGTTTCTGTTCGGCCAATCCTGCGCCCATTCTAGACACAGTGTCTGCTTCGACAACAAATAGTAAAAGACCGTTGAACCTATGCATCAAAGTTAGAAATTGTTTATGCTGATTTATACGACATGTCAGGAAAACTTTCGCAGTCTTCCACTCTGTTTTCAAGCTTCAAGGCAAGTTTGCTGTCGCCCCTCCAAAAAGAGTCCTGGCTGACTACAGAGAACTTCGATTTTTTGTGTCTGTTTCCTGGAAGTTGTCAAAAACCAACACAGTGCTTGCTGGTTGTTGGACGATTGATTGATTTGGAGAGGGGGGGGGGGGACAAACGGCGATATCATCGGGTTAGGGAAGAATGGAGAAGGAAATCGGCCATGCCCTTTCAAAGGAACCAGCCCGGCATTTGCCTGAAGCGATGTAGGGAAATCACGGAAAACTTAAATCAGGATGGTGACGCGGATTATCATGCGAGTCTAGTGCACTAACCACTCCGTCACCTCACTCGGTTTCCTGGTTGTCGTCCTGTGCTGACTGTTCTAACGCTCCGAGCTCGGGGTCCCGCGTTCGATTCCCGGCGGGGTCAGGGATTTTCACCTGCCTCTAGATGACTGTGTGTTTGTGTTGTCCTCATAATTTCATCATTATTCATGAGAGTGGCGAGTTTGGACTGAGCAAAGGTTGGGAATTTGTACGGGCGCTGATAAACGCGCAGTTGAGCACCCCACAAACCAAACATGATCATCATCATGTTCTAACGCTGCTGCTCCCTCCTAAGTCCATTAAAATGTGAAACTTGTTACGAAATTTGATAATTATTAACTGCATTCCTTCATCTAGTATATAAGTATGTAAATGCGCAATTATATAATACGGAAAACAGCAATGTTAAAGAACAATTCTAAACCGGACGATGTAACAAGCAAAAATTTTAATATTTTTCTTATTTCGTGAATTTGTTTGTGCGTCCAAACTACTTCTTGTCTGTGGAACGATATGGAGGTCCAAGTTTGTCGAACGTTAATAAAGATACTTATTCACATTTTCATCACGTTTTATTTTATTTTCCATCCAGACGAGGCAAAACAATGAAATTTATGCACGAGTTTTACGCACATCACTAAAAGGAGTCTCCTTTCGAGCATATACAGATATCATACTTATCACTGTCCTCAACCCGCAACTTCGTAAAACATCCCGAACGAATTTTCAACACAAATTACAGTTTCAGACATAAAAAGTCGTATATTGCGCACAAAGTGGACTCACCACAAAGACTAAGTTGCAACTCCGTGTCAAAACAAAGACTGTACCAGTCCAAACAAAGATTGTATCACTTGAACTCGTAACAAAGATTAATTTTTTGGCGTGTATAACAATCATATATCGCAACGTAAAGTTCTAGTTTTTTCCAGGATCGGTAGTTGGTCAAATTAATTTTTGAACATAGTTTTCTGGAATTAAAAATAGTAAACAAGAATAAAGTTGTTCGTAAAATGTTCCAGCATAATGAACGCTGGGGTTCGTCATTAATGCACATTCTCATTAATAGATGTCACACCATCATAGAATAAAATGGTGAATATTATAATTTTGTAGATATATAAAGTACAGCGCCTTTTCGGTCAAAGACCATTCATTAGCAAGTTACAATGCCAATCAGAGATACAGATAACACAATTACTAAAGCCTTTACACCCTTATAGCTTAGAATACCGGTCATTGAAAATAAAAACATTAAACATAAAAAATTAAAACCTTACATTTCAGTATATTTATTTGTCAGTGTATAGGTTTGGCGATCTAGGAGTTGTTTTCATGATTTAGTCCACTTCAAAATTGGTGGTAGAGAAAGCTGCTATGCATTATCTAGTGTGCCTGAGAAGCTTTCAGAAAAAAGTGCAATGGCACTGCGACGGTTCTGTCGTTATGTTCTGCCCGTGTTTTCTGTTTAGAACAAGAATTTCAAGTTCTTCACAGAGCTACAATTTGTGGCCTTTCCTCAGTATTATTAGATGATTATCAATGTTGTCCTGTGTCGTTAATTTCAGTAGCTATTGCAGATTTATAGAGTTCGTTGTCCCTAATTGCATTTATGTGCTCCTTAAGGGACGGGAGCTTAATCCTGTCTGACTCGCATACTGTACTGGGTATTCATTGCACTATATCTCGTAGAAGTCAGAGTTGGAAAATTTGTTGTTGAATTTTATGATGCGTGGCAGTCTCTCATGTAATGTATTGGTTGTGGGGAAGAAACAACTCTTACATCATACGAACTCATTCCATTAGCAGCTATGTGTAAATTGGCAACAGAGTTGTCCTGATATCTGTTTGATTGTTGCTCTTCCACAAAACATAAAATGCAACAAAGACCAATTTTCCAATTCAGGAGAGTGCAGTGGCAGTGAATACTCAGCACAGTATGTGGATCAGACTGGATGAAACTTCCGTACGAGATTTAAGGGACACACAAATGCGTTTTGTTACAAATCCCAAACAATCTGCAATAACTACTCACATTTACGACACAAGAAATGTTTTGACGACATAGATAATGGTCTAAAAATACCAAAGAAAGGCTGCAAAAACGTAACCTCTGTGAATAATCTGAAATTTTTATTGACCTTTTTTATTCAAGCTTATCAGGAATACTAGATGATCCACAGTAACTTTTCTAGCATCTATTTTTGAGTGGCCTGAATCATGAAAACAACTCGTAGATGCCTAACCTCTGTTTCCTGTATCTTTGATTCGCAGTGTAAGCTGTTAATGAGTTGTTTTGCAAGGCACTGTACTCTACATCGGTACACTCTCTGGACTGCCCATGGTATTTCGTATTTGTGTGATATCAAATGACGAAAAAGTACATTTATGAAGAATCGTGGGGTTACGTCTACTTATAAAGAGCTTTATTAATCCTTAAAATTTGTAAGTCTAGAGATGTACATGCTAACAATTGCTAATTACACCTTATTTGTAGCGAAATGAAACTCAAAACAGACCACTAGCTACATGTATCAAATAAAAATATAATACATTGCACTGATCCATAGAATACGCGTTGTGGGAGAAAATAAAAGTGACTGACGCAGATAACTGCCGTAATTTATCTTTTATTTTTTGAACATATTAATATTTCGCCCATAGACATTATAGTCTTCTCGATGCGTTAGAACCTATTTCCTCCCAAGAAGTCTGTGGCTCCAGGTGAGTTCGGGAAACGAGGTATTCTCAATCAAATAACCATCTGTTACACATACTGTGTGACACATTGCTTTATTATTGCAAAGAATTCGTTTGCTTTTCCAGATTTCATCGAAGGACTGTGGAAAGCAAATGGTTGTACACCATTCGGATGTAGCTGTTCTTGTCACATCCTCTAAAATAATCCTCATGATACGTCCGGCGCGAGAAAAGGAGCGAGCAATAATTTTCTTGAGTGTACTTCGAACCGACTTTTTTGCTTTCGGGTCATTTTGAAACATCTGACCATCTGAATGCTGCTTAGTTTCCGTTTCTTAAAGAGTATAACCGAGTTTAGTCTCTTATTACGATGCTGTACACAACTTCGGATTTCCTCAGTAGAACCTCTTTGAGAATTTTCTCAAATCAATTGACGCAATCCTGTTTTTGGACTTCGGTAGACTGTGCTGTATCAATTGGGAGCAAATCTATTGCACAGGAAAATAAATGTTGATGCAAAATTGAATGTAGTACAGTCTTCGATATGCTAAAGATGCCTGAATATCACGGTAAGTTTTAAGTGGCGAACGTCTTCAGCTGTGCTGCACACAGACAACATCCATAATGAGATTTTCACTTTACAGCGGAGTATGCGCTCACATGAAACTTCCTGGCAGATTAAAACTGTGTGCAGGACCGAGAATCGAACTCGGGATAGATTCTGTGAAGTTTGGAAGGTAGGAGACGAGATACTGGCAGAAGTAAAGCTGTGAGGACGGGGCCTGAGTCTTGCTTGGGTAGTTCAGATGGTAGAGCACTTGCCCGCGAAAGGCAACGGTCCTGAAATGGAGTCTCGGTCCGGCACACAGTTTTAATTTGTCAGGAGGTTTCAGACGACATCCATGTTTCTTGGAACAACAGCCACTCTTTGGCCGGCTTTGACGAAAATCATCGCTGCCAAAATACTGCAGAACTTTTGTAAATTGTGTTTTCTGAAGGTTATTGATTACAAACAGTTGTACGGAGCGATTCGGTGGACTGTTGTTGAGAATTAGGATGTGTCGCTATAGGTCACATAGCAACTCCCCACCCTCCAATCCGCCAGTTACCATGTAGCAGACTTCAGAAAGCCATATGCTAAGGAACAGATATTACTTAACAACAATATCACTTTTCCATTTGGCCTACTGGGAAAGATGAATTCTAAAAGTCTAAAAATACTCTCTCGCTCTGTATCAGACAACAGTACTCTGACTGGAGGAAGAAGACGTACAGTTTCTCATGGCCCATAAAAAGGAGACCTTCTCTGCACAAAAGATGTAGTGGAGCGGGTCCTGCGTCATTAAAGCGCACAATGACAACTAAAAATATTTATTAATCGAACACGTACAACCTGTCAATAAATTTTTTTAAGAAAGCTTATATACCATGGAAGATAACAAAATAATTTACACATATACAGTAATTCAGTGGGCAGCACTGGTAGATGCTTAGGTGGAGGGTGCGCCCGCAGGACACGGAGCGACAGGTTACAGGTTACACTAGTCGTTTGAAAAATGAACAGAATCAAAGAAAGTTGGGCAGTTGTTTCCCAGGAAATAATTCTGTAGTTTAGAACTGATTGATAATACGAATATTCTGTAACTAAAAAATTCTCTCACGCACTGATTACAGCACCCTAAAGACGTATGTAATACGTTGATGAAATTATGTTTGTATAATTCTGTATGTTCACCCGACTTCAAAAGTAATCAAAGTATTCTCCTAGAAATTTTGTGTTTGTCACGGAGTCTAATCAGGTGTCACCTACATTTAACTAAACAGTATAATTTCTTCTTTCTTAAAAAAAATCTCCACTCTCAGATGTCCTGCATATATGTAGCTGAACCATTGGGTCCCTCCTACAAAATCATTCTGCCACGGCGTAACAGTTCATAATCTAAGGTATAAGAATGAATATTTGTTTGATCGTCGCGTTCCTATTCCATTCACCCGATTATTATGATTTTGGTGAGTTGTGTGCACGTCCATAAAGGTTTCTGAGGGGTTTACGATCACCTATCAGCCACAGGAGTGGTGATGAAAAGCGGGAGAATATAAGCTTTACTCAGTAAGATATTAAATAGCTGCAATCCAAATTTACATATACACTCTACTCATTATGTGTATAATTGATTCTATAACGGTATTGTGGGGTTAATATATCAAGCGGCGAGAGTAAAAATATGAGGCATGTAAAAATATTCGATAACAACCGACCGATATTAGAATCTGGTAGTCGCTAAATTTACTCACGACAACGTTTGGCCTCTAGATTTAGGGCATGGTGAAGGGTAGGCGGATGAAAGACAGTGTTGTATCAGCAGACCTCTTTAACATATGAAGTAATTTATATCAAATGCGTCACATGCAACAGTTACTATCTCAAAAAAAATTACTGTGAGTATGAGACACTCCTAGCCCTCCTGTCGCAATTGATTTGGAGTGAAAGGTGTCATAGAGGCATAACTCAGAAATACTTGGAGCAGTCCGAACCAAATTTCCCATATAAATTACTTATTATTTGGATAAAAATAGTGAGGGATAAGGTACCTTACTACCGCAGTGGATGGGAGTGGTGATTAGACCCATTGGTATTCCTTGCCCGTAACTTTTTATCTTCGAATGAAGTCTAAAACGCCATTTGTCTCTTATTTGCAACGGTGAATGGATAAACCACGTCGTGGTAATGAAAACTGCAGCAAGACAATTTTGCCAACGTGTTTGTGGACCAGAAATCAAGCCGCACGGCAGAATGCCACAGACATATTTAACATTCTCTCTAGAGTCGCTTGGTGTGAAACAGCGGATAATCAGAGAGTTGCCATCGACTGTCCTTTTTCTCGAAACGACAATCAGTTACTGGCAGAATTAAAAGCATATTTAGAATTCAGATTAAAGTGCACGGCACAATTCACTAGAGATATGGATGAGATACGTGTACAAATATTTTTGAAATAGGTTAAAGTGTGTGAAATACGTTGAAAGTATAAAGGGTGAACATTCATAAAACCAGCAAGCTGGAGGAACAGATTCCTGACTGGAAATGCAGTAAAAAAGGGTGTCTTTGCCACGGCAGACGGCGCTGACGAATGACAGTTCCTCTAAGCACGTGCGGTATGTTTCTTGTCTGTTTGAAACTGTGTGATTGACGCAGCTAACTGTAAGCAGCAGAATGGTCTGGTATTCATGCCGGGAACAAGGCAAGGTGGTGTTTGTGTATGGCCAAGCAGATGGCAACGGTTGACAAACGGCACGGCTATACAAGAACAAGTACTCTCACAGACACCAAACACATCACACGACATTTCAACCCCTTTTTGGGAGCTTGTGTGATCACGGGTCCTTTCAGACAGACGAACATGCAGGGAGGCGGCGAACTTTGCATACACTAGATTTGGCGGTCCGAGTCCCGCAGGATATTAGCACGGACCCTAGTATAAGTTCCAGGAAACTGGCCCGCCGACTTGGTGTAAGGCAAAGTGCGATTATGTGTATCCTACATGACAAATGCTACTATCCCCCTCACCTGTAACGAGTGCAACGATTATCACCAAGAGGATTTCGTTATACAGGACGGATTTTATCTAAGGTTTTTGCAACATACCATCATAATTATGTGATTTCTGTCATCAGTCCGCTTTACCAACGAAGCTGCCTTTACCAGAACTGACATAATCAATCTGTACAATCGTCATCTATGGACAATCGTCGTGGAATGGCTGAGGCGCCTCATCAGCAGGGATTTAGGATCAATGTGCGGGCAGGGATTCTTGGCGGCTAGACCCGTTATTATTCCACAAAGCCTCACTGGACTTCCTGCTGAATACTCTGCCCGGCCGACTTGAGAATTGCCTTTGCCAACACGACAGATATGTGGTTTCTGCATGACGGAGCACTACTCCACTTCCACATTACAGTTCGCCGACACATCAGCAACGTCTTTCCTGGACAATGGAAAAGACTCTGAGGCCCTGTAGCGCGGCTTGTTAGACCACCGGACTTAAACTACCTGGAATTTTACCTCTAGGGGTATCTTAGAAGCTTTGTGTTTACTGAACCAGTTGCTGCTGTACAGACCCTTCAGAAGCGTGTTCACGAGGCCCTAATTGGAGAGAGGCTGATACGTGCGAAAGATTGCAGCAGTAATTTATGATGCGACGTGTGAACGGGTGCATTGCGTCCCACGGAGCCATTTCGAACATCTGTTGTGACTTGGATGTGATGCAGCTCTGTTCTGTGTTCCGTGACGATCTGTCGTCGTTACACACACACTCCCCATTCCGGGCACATGTTTGCTGCGTTTCCACTTAGGAAATCGTCCCTTCAGTTTTATTTATGTTATCCGGTATGTTATCCTGTATGTATCAAATACACTCAGGAATACCGAGCGAGGTGGCGCAGTGGCCAGCACACTGGTCTCGCATTCGGGAGGACGGCCGGCCGGAATGGCCGAGCGGTTCTAGGCGCTACAGTTTGGAACCGCGCTACCGCTACGTTCGCAGGTTCGAATCATGCCTCGGGCATGGATGTGTGGGATGTCCTTAGGTTAGTTAGGTTTAAGTAGTTCTAAGTCCTAGGGGACTGATCACCTCAGAAGTTAAGTCTCATAGTGCTCAGAGCCATTTGAACCATTCGAGAGGACGACGGTTCAATCCCACGTCCGACCATCCTGATTTAGAATTTCCGTGATTTCCCTAAATCGCTTCAGTCAAATGCCGGGATGGTTCCTTTGAAAGGGCACGGCCGACTTCGTACCCTGTCCTTCCCTAATCCGACGCAACCGATGACCTCGCTGTCTGGTCTCCTCCCCCAAACAACCCAACACTCAGGAACATAAAAAAGGGCACGAAGAGGGGAGAATCCGATGAAAAAGAAATTTGCTAGGTATAATGATACCGATGAGAGATTCACTTCATCCCAAAGTCAATACTAGTAAACAAATGTAATGAAAATAATTCACCAAATACAGTGCAACATCAATCACTCGTTCGACCACCTTTTGCTATAACATATGACGCAACACTGTCCGGAATCTATTTGATTAGTCGTCTGCCATTGACCGGAGGCAGGCTGGCCCACAAATCTTGAACACCTCCAGATCGTGTACAGAGGGCCACGGTGGCATCTGGTCCCACACGTGCTGTACAGTGGACAAGTTCGGGGAGCAGGCCGGCCATGGAAGAGTTGGAACATGACATAGGGAATCATTAAAAACTCGAGCTATATGCGGGTGAACATTATACTACTGGAAAAGTGCTCCAGATAGATAATATAGCAAAGGTCACACATGGGGTCGAGAAATGTCATCAGCTTAATGGTGGCCCGTTAAGGTTACACGTACGACAGTTAGAGGGGACCGGCTATCGGAGACTATGACCTCCCAGACCGGCTGTGCGGGAGGTGTGGGGCGCGAAAGCGTCGATGGAACTTCAACGTTCACCAGGCTGCCTCCACACCTGTCCCTAAAAAAATGGCTCTAAGTACTATGTAACTTTAACATCTGAGGTCATCAGTCCCCTAGTCTTACAACTACTTAAACCTAAGGACATGACACACATCCAGGCACGAGGCAGCATTCGAACCTGCGTCAGCAGCAGCAGCGCTGTTCCCGACTGAAGCGCCTAGAACCGCTCGGCGACAGGGGCCAGTTAACCCATCCGTAAAATGGGGATTAATCACCAGACACCTCGTTTTCTCAGTCTATGGAAGTCGCCGTCGTTCAAGTGTGGCAACACTGTAGACGGAGTGACTAATGTCTAGGTGTTAACGACAGTATACGAAGCGCCAGGATTACAAATTCGCATCCTCAAGGCTTATGAGAATGGTTTGTAGAACAACTGGATTCCGTACATCTGCTTCTATCGTGGAGCGAGTCACCGTAGGATCCCTGATCGCCTACTGCACGATCCTTCGCTCCCCTAGTCGTCTTTCTGGTTGACCCAGACCTGGTACTTGGAGAGTGGATGCCGTCTCCTGTCCACAGCTCACTACATCGTATCACGGAACACTCCCAACGATCGACCTGGCGAGCCACAGGGTGTGTCGATCAGCCTGCGGTTTTCGTGTCGGTGACTAGACCCCCTCAAATTAGCATCTGTGAGAAATGTCGTCCAACGCGTCCACCTCAAGTCGTGATGTGACCGTCACGTCTGTGACTCCTCCACTACGTTCCGGTTTAACAGGGCCCCCTCCCCGATTGCAGCGCCACTACTGGGCCGGTATGCATGCGCACTCAGACTAAACTACTATCATTCGCAAATCGGATCTAGCTCTAGGCCGGCCGGTGTGGCCGAGCGGTTCTAGGCGCTTCAGTCAGGAATCACGTGGCTGCTATGGTCACAGGTTCGAATCCTGCCTCCTGCATGGATGTGTGTAGTGTCCTTACGTTGGTTTAAGTAGTTCTAAGTCTAGGAGACTGATGACCTCAGATGTTAAGCCCCATGGTGCTTAAAGCCATTTGATCCATTTTGATCTCACTCTACGTATCTGCAACGTTTCGCATTTGTACCTTGGTTCCTTCTTGGTGTGCTACTTTCAGTGTTCCTGGGTGTATACAGTGAGGTGACAAAAAAAAGTCATGGTCGTTTTGTTGATTCAGGGGGAGGGTACCAAACAGCGAGGACATCGGTCTCATCCGGTTAGGGAAGGATGGGGAAGTGATCGTGTCATTTCAAACGAACCATACCGGCATTTTCCAGAAGTGATGTGGGGAAATCACGGAAAACCTAAATCAGGATGACCGGACGCGGGTTTGAACGGTCATCCTCCTGAATGCGAATCCCGTGTGCTAACCACTGCGCCATCTTGCTCTGCCAAAAGTCATGGAACATCGATATGCACATATACATATCACGGTAGTGTCGCGTACACAAGGTATAAAAGGGCAGTGCATTGGGAGAACTGTCATTTGTAGTCTGGTGATACATGTTAAAAGGTTTCCGATGTGATCACGCCAACATGATAAAATTAACGGACGTTGAACGCAAAATGGTAGTTGGAGCTACACGCAAGAGACATTCGATTAAGGAAATTGTTAGGGAGTTCCATATTCAGAGCTACGCAGCGTCAAGACTTTCTCGAGAATATCAAATTTCAGTCATTACGTCACACCACGTAGTGGCTGACGGCATTCACTTAACGAGTGCTAGCAGCGGCACCTGCGTAGAGTTGTCAGTGAAATAACCGCAAAAATCAATGTTGGATGAATGACGAACGTATCCGTTCGGACAGTACGGCGAAATTTGTTGCTAATAGGCTATGGCAGCAGAAGACCGACGCGAGTGCAGCTAACAGCACGACATCGCCTACGACGCCTCTCCTGAGCTCGTGTTCATGTCGGTTGGATCCTAGACGACTGGAAAACCTTGACGAGGTCCAATGACTCCCGATTTCTGTTGGTAAGAGCTGGTGGTAGCGTTCGAGCATGGCCCAGACTGCACGAAGCCATGTCCCCGTGTTGTCAACAACGAACTGCTCCAAAATGGTGTTGGCTGCGTTTACTCTGAATGGGCTGGATCGTCGGGTCCGATTGAACTGATCATTGACTGTAAATGGTTCATGCTCCCAAACAACGAGGCCCATGTCACGGAGCCACAATTGTTTGCACTTGCTTTGAAGAACATTCTGGACTATTCGAACCCACCCAGATCGCCCGTTATGAATCATATCGAACATTTATGGGACATAATCGAGATGTGAGTTACTACTACTACTACTACTACTACTACCACTACTACTACTAATACTAATACTAATACTACTACTACTACTACTACTACTACGTGATCAGGCCCAGTGGACCGCACGCATCTACAAGTTTCCTCCTCCACTGTATTCTGTCCATTGCTGCTATCCGCCATCCGTTCACATCTATTGACACTTGGTTTAAATCTTCATGGAGTCCATCCCTCCAACGCTTCTTAGTGCTTTGGTCATTTGCTCCAACTCCTCTTCCGACCTAGAGAGTAAACGGATGTCGTCTGCATAGCCTAAGTATGCCAGTCTCTTTCCTTCGATTTCAATCCCTTCGTTCTCTTGGAAGGTCTCGCGTACGATCTTCTCGAGATGTGAGTTGGTGCACAAAATGCTGCGCCGGCAACACTTTCGCAAATATGACGGCTATAGAGGCAGCATGGCTCAGTATTTCTGCAGGTGACTTCCAGCTTCTTATTGAGTCCATGCCGTTACTCCGGGTAAAAGGAGATCCGACACGATCTTAGGAGGTATACCATGACTTTTGTCACTTCAGTGTGTGTGAAACACCCACACGCGGAAGAAGCTGCAGGTAAAAAGGAGCAGTTTACTAAGTAAGAGAGCACAGTTCTGCAGGAACCGGTTACCCAGTTGTGCGCTACCTGTCTATGTGCCGTGCTGCAGGACACGGTGGCAGCCTCACGGGTGAGCTCCCTCGCACTCGGCGCGCAGCCCCGTGCTGTGCCGTGCTGGCCACTTCCCGCCACTTGCCAGGGCAGCCTGCGGCCGCCACGTCGCCTGCTGGCTGCACCTGCCGGACTTCGCGTGTCCCCGCTCCAGCCTTTACGGCCCATCTGAAATTCAGACTGCCGGCTTTTGCCGGCTGTCACCCGCCTCGGAAACCGTGCGCCCGCCGTATAAACGCTCGAATTACGGCAAAACTCTTCCACCGGCCGCGTGCTTCTTGAATAATGATCGCCGGCGCGCCATCTTAAGGAAGAGCACGCCCCGGCTTACAACTCCATTACTCTCCTCGTATTTAACTCCGAGTCTCGCGTGTCTGTTCCACTCTCGTTGGTAACTTGATATTTCCTTAGAACAATGTCTCATTTTGCATTCTTTCGTGTGCTACGCTTCTGTTACGGGTTCACATTGTCACTTTCTCGTTCCACTGTCGGACCACGCCCGTCAAGAGAGTTTGACCACATCTGTCCTAGGTGAGGAAGGGAGCCAGAGATGCAGTTTTTAGGCAGTCTCCTGTTGAAACTGTCTTTAAAACCGTCTGTCTGAAAGGTCTCATGATCACATAAACGCCCAAAACTGGATTGAAATGTTTTTTGATGTGTTTGGTTATCTGTGAGGGTACTTGTTTATGTATAACTGTGTTCTCTATCCACCGTTTCCATCTGCTTCGCCATACATGAACACCACGTCGACTTGTTCCCTGAATGAATACCAGACCATTCAGCTGCTTAACGTCAGCTGCGTCAATCACACAGCCTGTAACACACAAGAAAAATTACACACGTGCGTAGAGGAAATGTCATTCGTCAGAGCCGCCCGCCGTGGCAACGACACATTTCCGGACACACGTCCATAGGACCTTTTTGCCTGCATTTCCAGTCGGGAATCCGTTCCTCCAGTTTGCTGGTTTTATTAATGGTCACCTTTTATACTTTCAACGTATTTCACAAACTTTAACCTATTTCAAACATACTTGTACACGTGTCTCAATCATATCTCCAGTGAACTTTGCCGTGCAGTTTTATCTGAATCCTAAGGTAACTTTTAATTCTGCCAGTAACTGATTGTCATATCGAGAAAAAGGACAGTCGATGGCAACTCTCTGATTATCCGCTGTTTCACACCAAGCGACTCTAGAGAGAATGTGAAATATATCTGTGACATTTTGCCATTGTGCATGATCTCTGGCCCACAAACACGTTGATTAAATTTTCTCGCTGTAGTTCTCATTACCACCACGATGTGGTTTATCCATTCGACCTTGCATATAAGAGACAGTTGGCTTTTCAGACTTCATTCCAAGAGAAACAGTTACGGGGAAGAAATGCCAATGGGTCTAATCACCGCCCCCATCCACTGCGGAAGTAAGGTACCTTCTACCTCACTATTTGTATCCAAGTAATAAGTATTTTATATGCGAAATTTGGTTCGGACAGCTCCAAGTATTTCTGATTTATGC
Organism: Schistocerca gregaria; assembly: GCF_023897955.1. Taxonomy (NCBI): domain Eukaryota; kingdom Metazoa; phylum Arthropoda; class Insecta; order Orthoptera; family Acrididae; genus Schistocerca; species Schistocerca gregaria. The sequence continues at coordinate 492,595,552 of NC_064926.1, forward strand.
CTTTACGGTACCCATTTTCACTCCAAACAAATTGCGACAGGAGGGCTAGGGGTGTTTCATAGTCACAGTAATTTCTTTCAGATAGTAACTCATGCCTGTGACGCGTGTGATAGAAATTACTTCATGTGTTAAAGAGTTCTGCTGATACAACACTGTCCTTCATCAGCCCAACCGTCCCCATACCCTAAATCTAGAAGTGAAACGTTCTCGTGAGTACATTTAGCGACCATAAGATTCTAATATCGGTCTTATCGAATTTTTTTACGTGCCGCATATTTTTACCCTACTGATCGATTGAGATATATTACCCCCACAATATCTTTATAGAAACAATTATCCACATAATGAGTGGAGTGTATATGCAAATTTGGATTGCAGCTATTTAATATGTTACTGAGCTTTGCATCCCCACTCCTATGGCCGATAGGTGGTTCAAATGGTTCAAATGGTTCTGAGGACTATGGGACTTAACATCATCATAAGATGGTTCAAATGGCTCTGAGCACTATGGGACTCGACTGCTGTGGTCATTAGTCCCCTAGAACTCAGAACTACTTAAACCTAACTAACCTATGGACATCACACACATCCATGCCAGAGGCAGGATTCGAACCTGCGACCGTAGCAGTCGCACGGTTCCGGACTGCGCACCTAGAACCGCGAGACCACCGCGGCCGGCTAACAGGTGGTTATTACCCCCACAGAAACCTTTATGGACGAGCACACAACGCACCAAAAGTTTATAGTAATCGGGTGAATGGAATAGGAATGCGACGAACAAACAAATATTCATTTTTATACATTAGATTGTGAGCTGTTACGCCGCGGCAGATTGATTTTGTAGGAGGTACACAATGATTCAACTACGTATATGCAGGACATCTGAAAGTGGAGATGTGCCGTTCCTTATCACATGGCTTTCTGAAGTCTGCTACAAGGTAAATTGCGGTTTGGAGACTGGGGACTTGGTATGTGACATTTATAGATACATTCTAATTCTCTACAACAGTCCACCGAAACGCTTCGTACAACTTTTTGTAATCAATCACCTTCAGAAAAGACTGTTTACAATTGGTCTGCTGAATTTTGGCAGCGATGATTTTCGTCAACGCCGGCCAAAAACTGGCAGTTGTTCCAAGAAACATGGATGTTGTCTGAAATCTCCTGGCAGATTAAAACTGTGTGCCGGACCGAGACTCCAATTCAGGACCTTTGCCTTTCGCGGGCAAGTGCTCTACCATCTGAACTACCCGAGCACGACTCAGGCCCCGTCCTCACAGCTGTACTTCTGTCAGTATCTCGTCTCCTACCTTCCAAACTTCACAGAAGCTCCCCCGTTTTCGAGTCTTGGTCCGGCACACACTTTTAATCTGCCAGGAAGTTTCATACCAGCGCACACTCACCTGCAGAGTGAAAATCTCATTATAGATGCTGTCTGAGTGTAACTCAGCTGAAGACGTTCGCCACTTGTATCTTACGGTGATGTACAGACATCGAATACCGTACGACATTCTATTTTCCACCAACATTTATTTTGCTGTGCAATAGATTTTCTCCCAATGTATACCGCACAGTCTGATCGAAGTTCAGAAACAAGATTTCCTCTAATGATGTGAGAAAATTCTCAAAGGGGTTCGACTGAGAAAATCCGAAGTCTGTGTACAGCTTCGTTAGAAGAGACTAAACATAGTTATACTCTTTATGAGTCGGAAACTAAGCAGCATTCAGACGTTCAGGTGTTTCAAAATGACTCTAAGGCAAAAAACTTGGTTCGTTCGCGATGTACACTCAAAAAAATGATCGCTCGGTTCTTTTCTTGCGTCGGGCGTATCACGAGGATTATTTTAGAGGATGTGACAAGAACAGCTACATCCGACTGTCGTACAACCATTTGGTTTCACAAGTCGTCGATAAAATCGGGAAAAGCAAACGAATTCTTCGCAATAATAAAGCAATATGTGACACAGTATTCGTAACAGATGGTTATTTGATTGAGAATATCTCGTTTCCCGAAATCACCTGGAACCACATACTTCTTGGGAGGAAATGGCTTCTAACGCATTGAGAAGAGTATAATGTTTATGAGCGAAATATTAATATGTATAAAAAATTGAAGGATAAATTACTGCTGTTATCTGTATCAGTCACATTTATTTTCTCTCACGACGCGGTTACCATGGATCATTGCAATGTATTTGATTTTTATTTGCTACATGTATGGTAGCTATTCGTTTATTTTGAGTTTCATTTCGCTACAAATAAGGTGTAATTAGCAATTGTTAACATGTACTGCTCAATTACAAATTTTAAGGAATAATAAAGCTCTTTGCAAGTAGAAGTGACCCCACGATTCTTCATGAATGTAATTTTTCGTCATTTTATTATCACACAAACAGGAAATACCATGGGCAGTCCAGCGAATGTACCGCTGTAGAGTACAGTGGCTTTGAAAACAATTCATTAACAGCTTACACAGCGAACCACAGATACAGGAAACAGAGGTTGCAGTTTATGTTTTGTGGCAGAGCAACAATCAAACAGATATCAGGACAACATGCATTCCCTACTCTAATGCCAATTTACACATAGCTGCTAATGGAATGAGTTCGTATAATGTAAGGTTTGTTTTTTCCCCGGCACCAATACGTTATACGAGAGACTGCCACGTATCATAAAATTCAACAACAAATTTTCCAACTCTGACTTCTACGAGATATACTGCAATGAATACCCAGTACGGTATGTGAGTCAGACTGGATTAAGCTTTAGTTCCAGATTTAAGGAACACACAAATCCAACGAGGGACAACAAACCCTATAAATCTGCAATAGCTACTCAAATTAACGGCACAAGACATGTTTCTCAAAAGGTTCAAACGGCTCTGAGCACTATGGGACTTAACTTCTGAGGCCATCAGTCCCGTAGAACTTAGAACTACTTCAATCTAACTAACCCAAGGACATCACACACATCCATGCCCGAGGTAGGATTCGAACCTGCGACCGTAGCGGTCGCGCGGTTCCAGTCTGTAGCGCCTAGAACCGCTTGGCCATCCCGGCCGGCGACGTGTTTTTGACGACATACATAATGATCTAATAATATTGAAGAAAGGGCACAAATTGTATCTCTGTGAAGAACACGGGCAGAACATAATGACAAAGCTGAGGCTGTGCCAATGTACTTTTTTTTTTCCAAGCCTCTCAGGCATACTAGATAAGATATAGAAACTTTCTCTATCACCCATTTTTAAGCAACCTAAATCACGAAAACATCTCCCAGATCACCAGACCTATACATTGACAAATAAATATTCCGAAATATAGGTTCTTAATTTTTTATGTTTAATCTTTTTTGCAATGACTGGTATTCTAAGCTGTAAAGGCTTTAACGGTTGTATTATCTGTATCTCTGATTGGCATTGTAAGTTGCTAATGAACCAGTTTTAATATTATTATTATTATTATTATTATTATTATTATTATTATTATCACAGAGAGCAGCTAACCCTCTGACCTAACACGCTGAGCTACCGTGCCAGCACACCAATTGAGATACCCAAGCACGACTCACGACCCGTCGTCACAGCTTTACTTCCGCGAGTACCTCGTCTCCTAACTTCCTAGTCTTCCAAGGTTCGCAGGAGAACTTCTGTGAAGTCAGGAAGGTAGGAGACGAGGTACTGGCGAAAGTGAATCTGTGAGGACGGGTCGTGAGTGGTGCTTGGGTAGCTTAGTCGGTAGAGCACTTACCTGTGAAGGCAGAGGTCTCGAGTTCTGGGCCGCTCCACCGTTTTAATCTGCCAGGAAGTTTCATATCGCAATTCCCTGAAAATGTGAGACCGCTCCTCCAGGTGGTTCGCGAAACTGGGAGAAAATTGAAAGTGCAATTTTTTTCAGAAACAGTTAATAAAGTCTGAATGAATATACTCAGTCAGAAGCACCCTGCATCATACCGTGTATCCTCTCGATCATTTTCCATCGATCTAATTCTTTTCTCCAGCCTGGACCTCGCAGTTGCCATTTCTTCTATATAATGTGTTGCATCGATGCGAATCTTATACTTTCATTGAAATTCTCCGATGCAGTTTACTCTACGGTAAATTCCCACACACTGTAACTCTTTCACCATACCAACCTTGGAATCGTTAACAGTATCACAGACCCTATCCCCCCATTTTAGCATCTTCCTCCCAACGAAAACATTTTTCTACACTCCTGGAAATTGAAATAAGAACACCGTGAATTTATTGTCCCAGGAAGGGGAAACTTTATTGACACATTCCTGGGGTCAGATACATCACATGATTACACTGACAGAACCACAGGCACATAGACACAGGCAACAGAGCATGCACAATGTCGGCACTAGTACAGTGTATATCCACCTTTCGCAGCAATGCAGGCTGCTATTCTCCCATGGAGACGATCGTAGAGATGCTGGATGTAGTCCTGTGGAACGGCTTGCCATGCCATTTCCACCTGGCGCTTCAGTTGGACCAGCGTTCGTGCTGGACGTGCAGACCGCGTGAGACGACGCTTCATCCAGTCCCAAACATGCTCAATGGGGGACAGATCCGGAGATCTTGCTGGCCAGGGTAGTTGACTTACACCTTCTAGAGCACGTTGGGTGTCACGGGATACATGCGGACGTGCATTGTCCTGTTGGAACAGCAAGTTCCCTTGTTGGTCTAGGAATGGTAGAACGATGGGTTCGATGACGGTTTGGATGTACCGTGCACTATTCAGTGTGCCCTCGACGATCACCATAGGTGTACGGCCAGTATAGGAGATCGCTCCCCACACCATGATGCCGGGTGTTAGCCCTGTGTGCCTCGGTCGTATGCAGTCCTGATTGTGGCGCTCACCTGCACGGCGCCAAACACGCATACGACCATCATTGGCACCAAGGCAGAAGCGACTCTCATCGCTGAAGACGACACGTCTCCATCCGTCCCTCCATTCACGCCTGTCGCGACACCACTGGAGGCGGGCTGCATGATGTTGGGGCGTGAGCGGAAGACGTCCTAACGGTGTGCGGGACCGTAGCCCAGCTTCATGGAGACGGTTGCGAATGGTCCTCGCCGATACCCCAGGAGCAACAGTGTCCCTGATTTGCTGGGAAGTGGCGGTGCGGTCCCCTACGGCACTGCGTAGGATCCTACGGTCTTGGCGTGCATCCGTGCGTCGCTGCGGTCCGGTCCCAGGTCGACGGGCACGTGCACCTTCCGCCGACCACTGGCGACAACATCGACGTATTGAGCAATTCGGCGGTACGTCCACCCGGCCTCCCGCATGCCCACTATACGCCCTCCTCAAAGTCCGTCAACTGCACATACGGTTCACGTCCACGCTGTCGCGGCATGCAACCAGTTAAAGACTGCGATGGAGCTCCGTATGCCACGGCAAACTGGCTAACACTGACGGCGGCGGTGCACAAATTCTGCGCAGCTAGCGCCATTCGACGGCCTACACCGCGGTTCCTGGTGTGTCCGCTGTGCCGTGCGTGTGATCATTGCTTGTACAGCCCTCTCGCAGTGTCCGGAGCAAGTATGGTGGGTCTGACACACCGGTGTCAATGTGTTCTTTTTTCCATTTCCAGGAGTGTATATTCCTGTTCATGTGAGCTTGAAAGACTGATTTGGGTTCTGAGTCTCTCCAAACACACTTCACTGCTTCAACATTTGGAGGTGTGCAGGATTCTGTAAACGAGCCTTACGACTTCCATGACTGCTGCAAGACTGAAATGTCTGTGGCTGTGCGAAATGTTTGAGCACCGACTGTTGTGATTCTTGCACCACGAATCTGCTACGCAAGGGGAAATACCGATTTGTTGACAGCTTCTTTTCTGTCGAATATTTGTTACTATGAAACTAAAGTTTCTTGACAACACTTCGTCTCCGAGTCAAGAATTACTTCGACAGATGCGTCTGACTATTTTTCACTTTTTGAATTACAATGAAATGAATACCCCTAGCTGCCTACGGGTGTTGATATAATTCAACAGGGACAGGTGAAAATGTGTGGCCCTAGTGGGACTCGAACCTGGGAGCTCCTGCTTACATGACAGACGCTCTATCCATCTGAGCCACCGAGGACACAGAGGATAGTGAGACTGCAGTGACGTATCTCTTGCACGCCTCGCGTGACACCTACATTCGCAACATATTGTCCCACACTATACTCGTAGTGCCCCTGTCCATTATACTCATTACCAGCGGCTTTACTGCCGATTCCGGTAAGAGCTCGGGCACTGTTTGTGCATCCTCACAGAAGAAGGTGATCAAATGGCCGGTGAGCTTTAACTATCACTTTTTCTCAAAAAAGTTAGCTCGGTTGCCTGCAGCTCGTGCGTATATAATGAAAACCTACAACACATTTTTAGGCGGTGCTACAGATACAAAAAAAGTGATTTCGCCTTTGTAATAATGCAATCCACAGCCTTCTATACCAAAAGTTAAAGTCTTTAAATGATCTTTGTAATGAATGTAATATTTTAAACGTTTTCCACACGCGATATTTTAAAAAATAAACAATTTTCTCCAATTTTCTTATCTGGAAATGTAAAAATAATTTTTTTTTGTTGTAACTTCGCTAAAGAAAAATTTATCGGTCATATTCGACAATGCTGTGATATGCAAATGATTAGCTTTTCAGAGCATTCATACAAGATTGGCGGAGGTGGTGATACCTACAACGTGGTGACATGAGGAAAGTTTCCAACCGATTTCTCATACATAAACAGCAGTTGACCGGCGTTGCCTGGTGAAACGTTGTTGTGATGCCTCGTGTAAGGAGGAGAAATGCGTACCACCACGTTTCCGACTTTGATAAAGGTCGGATTGTAGCCTATCGCGATTGCGGTTTATCGTATGACGACATTACTGCTTGCGTTGGTCGAGATCCAATGACTGTTAGCAGAATATGGAATGGGTGGGTTCAGGAGGGTAATTAAGAACGCCATGCTGAGTCCCAACAGCATCGTATCACTAGCAGTCGAGGTGACAGGCATCTTATCCGCATCGTTGTAACGGATCATGCAGCCATGTCTCGATCCCTGAGTCAACAGATCGGGACGTTCGCAAGACAACAAGCGTCTGCACGAACAGTTCGACGACGTTTGCAGCAGCATGCACTATCAGCTCGGAGACCATGGCTGCGGTTACCTTTGACGCTGCATCACAGACAAGAGCGCCTGCGATGGTTTACTCAACGACGAACCTGGGTGCAAGAATGGCAAAACGTAATTTTTTCGGATGAATGCAGGTTCTGTTTACAGCATCATGATGGTCGCATCCTTGTTTGGTGACATCGCGGTGAAATTACATAGGAAGCGTTTATTCGTCATCGCCATACTGGCGTATCACCCGGCGTGATGGTGTGCAGTGCCACTGGTTCCACGTCTCGGTCACCTCTTGTTCGCATTGACGGCACTTTGAACAGTGAACGTTACATTTCAGATGTGTTACGACCCGTGGCTCTACTCTTCATTCGATCCCAGCGGAAACCTACATTTCAGCAGGGCAATGCACGACCGCATGTTGCAGGTCCTGTACGATCCTTTCTGAACACAGAAAATGTTCGACTGCTGCCTGACCAGCAAATTCTCCAGATCTTTCACCAATAAATACGTCTGGTCAATGGTGGCCGAGCAACTGGCTCGTCACAATACGCCAGTCACTACTCTTGATGAACTGTGGTATCGTGTTGAAGTTGCATGGGCAGCTGTACATGGTTGTTCTGGGTACTGATTTCTTAGGACCTATACACCCAAATTGCGTGAAAATGTAATCACATGTCAGTTCTAGTATAATATATTTGTCCAATGAATACCCGTTTATCATCTGCATTTCTTCTTGGTGTAGGAATTTTAATGGCCATTAGTGTATACGCTACAATTCGGAGCCCTCTAGCGGCAGATCGATGCAGCTTGCATGACTGAAGTGAGGAAGTAGACCGAGTAATATGCATGACATATTATACCTCAACCGATATTAGGAACAGAATAAAAAATTCGGAGGCATTAATTTTCGGTACACCTTCATAAATATGAACTCAAGTAGCCAGAACAAAGACCTTTATTACCGGTAAGTCAATCAACAAACATAAGAATACTCTCCAGATGCGTAACTAGTTGCACAGGTTTATAATCACACTGTACACTGGATCGTCCTAAGAATGGTAGTAGGTCGCCGTAGTCAGTGATAGAATGAAGTCCCTCAAGGGAGAGGCATTACAGGTACCGTCCTCCGAAGCGGTGGGGAAGAAGCACCCGGTGACAGCCTGGCTGTTTGATCATGAACTCGGACGTGCTGCTCGGTCTTCGGTCGTAGGTGAAGTCCGTAATGGTGGTGCCCCGTAAGGCGATAGCATGGAGACGATGTCAGGGGTGATGTCCGGCGAAGCGATGCAGAAGAGGCATTCGGCGAAGGCCCAGCGGTTTTCCAAATGGCCGGGGAAGTGCCCATCTATCTTCGGCGGTTGACTCTGAACTGGAGGGACCGTGAGGTGCTGCCGTCGCCGATCCTGGAGTGGCTGTTATGCTCGGCGAAGGGCGCCGCGCGTTGAGGGACAGCAGACGGTCGGCGCTTGGCCACGGAGCGACTCCTGATGTGAAGTGCCATAGACCACTGAATGACGCCACGTGTAGCCGGGCTGTGGATGGTTACCGGTCTCGGAAACTCGGTTCAGGATGAGACTTCGCAAGTTAGTAATGTACCCCAACGGTGTCCACTTGTAGAAGTCTTAAAGCACACTATCCAGAACATTCTGAAAAAAGGCCCCAAAATTTTAAAGGAAGCTTGTATAGAGCCCTTGTTTCATTTGGGTTTTTAATTATTTTAAACGTTATAACAACTGTTAGATAAAGTTAATGACCTAAAGTATTCTTAGTTTAATCATGCATATTGCATTCTGTGTATGAAATAGCTCACAGCTGCTTAAAACGTGAATTACGTTCATCAACGTTTTCTTTTTAAAAAGGTTTTAATAGAGGTAAATTAATTACCAGTGTAACAAAATTCCGGTTGGAGTTTCAATTACATAAAAAATTTTATAATATTATGTTCATTTGTCTATTTCGTATTTTACATGCAAACACCAGAATGATAACTGACATAAAACATTGAAGACAAAAATACACTCCTGGAAATTGAAATAAGAACACCGTGAAATCATTGTACTAGGAAGGGGAAACTTTATTGACACATTCCTGGGGTCAGATACATCACATGATCACACTGACAGAACCACAGGCACATAGACACAAGCAACAGAGCATGCACAATGTCGGCACTAGTACAGTGTATATCCACCTTTCGCAGCAATGCAGGCTGCTATTCTCCCATGGAGACGATCGTAGAGATGCTGGATGTAGTCCTGTGGAACGGCTTGCCATGCCATTTCCACCTGGCGCCTCAGTTGGACCAGCGTTCGTGCTGGACGTGCAGACCGCGTGAGACGACGCTTCATCCAGTCCCAAACATGCTCAATGGGGGACAGATCCGGAGATCTTGCTGGCCAGGGTAGTTGACTTACACATTCTAGAGCACGTTGGGTGGCACGGGATACATGCGGACGTGCATTGTCCTGTTGGAAGCGCAAGTTCCCTTGCCGGTCTAGGAATGGTAGAACGATGGGTTCGATGACGGTTTGGATGTACCGTGCACTATTCAGTGTCCCCTCGACGATCACCAGAGGTGTTCGGCCAGTGTAGGAGATCGCTCCCCACACCATGATGCCGGGTGTTGGCCCTGTGGGCCTCGGTCGTATGCAATCCTGATTGTGGCGCTCACCTGCACGGCGCCAAACACGCATACGATCATCATTGGCACCAAGGCAGAAGCGACTCTCATCGCTGAAGACGACACGTCTCCATTCGTCCCTCCATTCACGCCTGTCGCGACACCACTGGAGGCGGGCTGCACTATGTTGGGGCGTGAGCGGAAGACGGCCTAACGGTGTGCGGGACCGTAGCCCAGCTTCATGGAGACGGTTGCGAATGATCCTCGCCGATACCCCAGGAGCGACAGTGTCGCTAATTTGCTGGGAAGTGGCGGTGCGGTCCCCTACGGCACTGTGTAGGATCCTACGGTCTTAGCGTGCATCCGTGCGTCGCTGCGGTCCGGTCCCAGGTCGACGGGCACGTGCACCTTCCGCCGACCACTGGCGACAACATAGATGTGTGATCATTGCTTGTACAGCCCTCTCGCAGTGTCCGGAGCAAGTATGGTGGGTCTGACACACCGGTGTCAATGTGTTCTTTTTTCCATTTCCAGGAGTGTATTTTGTTACCTTGCACAATTTATGAAGGACTGTTGTTTACAGGAACAACTTTAAAAAAAATCTGTCAAGAAATCTACTTCTTTGAGATTCTAGAAAACTCCTCTTTTATAAAACTGGCGATGGCAGCTGATGATGGACTATTGATTGTATTTTTTATATAGCCTTCACTAGAATTTTTTGTTTATTATATTCTATAAGATAAACGCAGTTTTGCATACGCTCTATAAGCCTTTTTACTTACCTATAACAATAGGCGTCACTTGGTTGAACCAGTGGAGTCCATTTCGGAGGAATCACTTTAATTGTACATGTTGAGGATTTCTCCCTGAATAATTTCATCCTATAATTCAGGCTTTGCTTCTATACCAGAAGAGTCAATAATTAACACAAACCGTTCTCGACGCACATAAGACTTCAAACACCGGTTTTCAAAGTCAGTCTACAGTTCCGTCGTTAGCTTCCCAGATTTGGAACATATTATTATAATTTTTATAATTTTCGTCGTATTCTTTTACTGTTTTTTGAACCTGGGTGAGCAACGTTCCTGGTTGCCTCTTATAAACAAGAACACACTTGAGGTAGGATGTTTCCAGAGAGAGTGAGAATATAATAAGCGGTATATGTGTGAGCATAACTTTATTCGTGTCGTGTTTTTGACGAAAATGGTTTTGCTTCCTTTGACAGCCAGATTCCTGTTGTACACAGACTGATACTGACATCCTAGAAAGAAAAAAATCGAAATTGGAGTATTTTGTAAGATAAGGGTAAAAATAGAGAGCAAAATGAATTTCTAAATACCCTGCAATAAATGCCTGTCTGTCACTGTTGACAACAAAATATTTGTTGAAATTCGATATCAAATTTAATATCTGGGTTCGGAAATGATCTGCAGCACCCAAGGGTCCTTCGATCGTCGCTCTTTCTTTACTTGAAACATACCTTGTAGGAACCGTGCGACTGCTACGGTCGCAGGTTCGAATCCTGCCTCGGGCATGGGTGTGTGTGATGTCCTTAGGTTAGTTAGGTTTAAGTAGTTCTAAGTTCTAGGGGACTTATGACCTAAGATGTTGAGTCCCATAGTGTTCAGAACCATTTGAACCATTTTTTTTGTTAGTTACTGACTCCAGTGATTTGCCAATAGTACAACCTCTTCACCTATTCATAACCTAGTTAGTTACATTTAACGATGTACAAAGTCAACTGTGAACCTTTGCAAGAATCGTCTATTCAATGCAAGTCTCCCTGGATTTCATTATAAATATGAGTGTTGTCATTTCTGTCGGATATGTTCGGTGAAGCGACTGCGGCATACACACGAATAATATGGAATGGAAAGGAAACGGAATGGGAAAGAGTGTTCGGATGGCCGAGGCGATCAGTAAAGTGGAACATCTGGGTTTTAGTGTACAAATTTCCAACTCTTGTTGTTGCATTCCCGCAATGCCTTATGCGGCTGTAAGTCATTACTTTCCTCCGTATGTCTTTCCCACCGCGCCTCCTTCCCATTCCTCTCACTGCAATTATTCATGTATACTCATGTGACGAAAGTCATCGGATACCTCCTAATAGCGCGTCAGACCTCCGTTTTCCCGGCGCATTGTAGCAGCTCACCAAGTCGTTGGATGTCCCCTGCAGAAATATTGAGCCATTTCGCCTCTATAACCGTCTATAATCACGAAAGTGTTTCCGATAAACGATTTTGTGTGAGAACTTACCTCTTGATTATGTCCCATAAATGTTCGATGGGGTCCATGCCGGGCGATCTAGGTGGCTATTTCATTCGCTCACATTGTCCAGAATGCTCTTCAAACGAATCGCAGACAATTGTGGCCCAGTGACACGACACATCTTCATCCACCAAAATTTCGTCCTTGGGATCATGAAGTCCATGAATGGCTGCAAATGGTCTCCAGGTAGCCGTACATAAACATTTCCAATCTATGAACGGTTCAGTTATATGTAAACACAGCCGCGTGGGATAAGCAGAGCGGTCTAGGGCGCTGCAGTCATAGACTGTGCGGCTGGTCCCGGCGGAGGTTCGAGTCCTCCCTCGGACATGGGTGTGTGTGTGTGTTTGTCCTTAGGATAATTTAGGTTAGGTAGTGTGTAAGCCTAGGGACTGATGACCTTCGCAGTTAAGTCCCATAAGATTTCACACACATATGAACATTTCGAACATGTAAACACAGCCGGCACAATCATGGAGCTACCACCAGGTTGCGTAGTGCCATGTTCACAATGTGCACCCACGGCTTCGTGGGGTCTGCTCTACTCTCGAACCATACCATCAGCTCTTACCAACTGGAATCGGGACTCACGTGACCAGGCCATGGTTTTACAGTCGTCTAGGTTCCAACAGATATTGTCATGAGCCCAGGAGAGTTGCTGCAGGCGATGTCTTACTGTCAGCAAAGTTACTCGCGTCGTTCGTCTGCTCTCATAGCCCATTAACGCCAAATTTCGCCGCACTGCCCTAACGGATACGTTCGTCGTACGTCACACATCGATTTCTGCCAAATTTCACCCAGTGTTGCTTGTCTGTTAGCACCGACAACTCTTCGTAAAAGACGCTACTTTCGACACTGTGCATCTCAGAATATTGAATTCCCTGACGATTTCCGAAATGGAATTTCCCATACGTCTAGTTCCAACAACCATTCAGCTTTCAAAATCTGTTAATTCCTGTCATGCGGCCACAATCACGTCGTAGACCTTTTCCCATGAATCACGTGAGCGGAAATGAGAGCTGCCCCAATGCACTGCCCTTTATACATTTGTACGCGATTATTACCACCATCTGTAAATGTTCGTAAAGCAATCCCATGACTTTCGTCATCCCAGTGTATACCTCGCTATTGTCTTCTTGGGCTGCAACCTTACTATAGACAAAGTCATTAGTATATATTGTAAACAGCAACAGTTTTGTAACACTATCTTAGGTTATTCCCAAATCACCCTTACATTTGTCTGTTTTTCCTCACAGATGATATGAAATAAACAAATATTTCAGTAAAGAAAGAACTGTTTGCATTATTTGTGAAATGACTCCTGTACTAAGCTGCTTAAAGCAAAAGTGGGGCACCTGCATCAGAAAATAGCGTTAAGTGCTCATCATCATCTCCATCGCAGTTTGACCTACACTATTGAACGGTGCTCGTGTCATTATAACAGCCCCACTTCGCTGAGTTCGACGACAGCACTGCTCATTTTTCATTATTGTATTTTTTTCTTTTCTCCTTGTAATTGGACGCTGTGCATCATCCCTCTTTGATGAGTCCGTTCATTGACATATTGTTCTGCGGTTTCGATAGCGAGCGTATGACAGATATCAAATAAATGGTGGAATTATTCACGTTCATTTACACGCAGAAACCTATAATATCATACATATATTAATGCCTTATTTTTGTCCAACTGGCTACCACAGCTATTTTCTCAGTGCTACTGGTGGAACACAACGGAACTGTGTGAGCGCCGGCCGCGGTGGTCCAGCGGTTCTAGGCGCTCAGCCCGGAACGGCGTGACCGCTACGGTCGCAGGTTCGAATCCTGCCTCGGGCATGGATATGTGTTTGATGTCCTTAGGTTAGTTCTAGGGGACTGATGACCACAGATGTTAAGTCCCATAGTGCTCAGAGCCATTTTGAAATGTGTGAGCGAAATGAGGAACCAGTGTGTTTTTTGCCAATTTATGAAGCACTTACAGCATAGAAGAGGAAAGATTGGAGTTTAGTTTCCAGTCTATGTCGAGTTCGTCAGAGACGAAGTACCAACGCGGATTTTTCGATTTTTCAACGTTGGGCGAAAGCAACCGGCAGACCGACGTAAGCAAGAGAATATCCCAGTATTCAGCTAACACAAATTCCCGAAATCTAGCTCTTGACGGCCGAACAATTATTTGAATCCCCTTTTCTCCGTGTGCAGAAGGAAGATCACCATAGCTGCTTAAGAATTTTGTTCAAAAATTGTTTTTAAACTGGAAATAAGAAATTGATTTCATCCAATAGGACACGGCAGCGTCAATTAAGTCCAAGATTATTATCTTCATTTGCGTTATTTCTGCAAAGGTTGATCTTCTAGAATAAATATTTTTATTTTATTTTGCTCCAACACTGTCGGACTTTTTGCCTTTTTCATGTGCTCAACCTAAAGAACCCTGTCCCCCAGTCTAATTACACATCATGATAACTAACTAACGTTAAATTATTTCATCATTTCTGTATGGAATGTTCGACATAGAAATATATGCTGATCAATTTTGGAACTAAGCCTGCAGATAGACTGCACCCATGTCGATTGTTACAAAAGATAGAATTCAAATGATTATACTCATTTTGAATTGCTGATGTAGATAACGGCTCAGCTCGTCGTCGTGTAATAAAATGGGGTATGTTTTCTGCAAAAGGCTAGGATTTCACACGTTTGCGAACAAAATCTTTCTCTCTATAATAGATCTTTTGACGTAATACATTCTTTACGCTATTATATCAGTAATCACTTTCTGTTCACTGTCGTAAAAAATCAACTGGGATGAACTTTTAGATGAAACACTTTTGTAGAACCGTACATGTATTTGACGATAGTCAAAATCAAAACACTCTTGAATATAAAAATTTTCGTACATCGTCAAATCTTTACAAAACCATATTAAATAGCTACAACGGAGACAGGTCCCAGACTTGCCTACCCAACGTCCGTTCCCCACATACTCATTCCACCGACTCACCTTTCTCCACCTACTTCGAGGAAAAACAAAGATGTTACATTTCCATACCACATAGAGTTTCATGGCTGTCAGTTGCAGTCAGTCTGCGATAACATTTATATAAATATATAATTCAAAACAAATCCTTTTTTGTGTAGAATGAATGATTTCGTAATCAAGAACATTACTTTTATGACAGATTTTAAATAATTCGTGAATTGCAAAAAAACGTTTATTTGCCAAAAACTGGCAAAAGTAACTAATTTGATCTCATAAGATAATTTTTTATTATTTCGTTTGGCATCAAGGATACATTACTTGAATTGAACAGCAATGATGTTACTGGTAACACAATATTCATATAATAGAAATAAAATAGATTACATTCATTTATGGTAATAAAAGTCTTAGATTAGATCGATAAATCAATAATATTCATATGGATAAAAACACTAGGATGAGTTACATGTATAAGAGAAAAAGTGGTTTTTATAAACAGTAATACTGGCAAACAGAGTTTCAAGTTGTAATAAAAACTATAGGTTAATATCTAAAGTATCCAGCCAGGAGATTGCTTCCTCAGAGACCTCATGTATGCTGGTCAGAGTTCCAGCATATTTCCGTAGGGGACACTCGGTGAGTATGTGGTGTATTGTTTGTCGCTGGTGTCCGCAGTCACACTTGGCGCTTTCAGCGATTCCCCACTTATGCTTCAAGTCCTGGCATCTTCCGTGCTTGGTGCGTATGCGATTTAGGGAGGTCCACGACCTCCTAGGTAAGTGGAATCCAGGAGGGACTCGTGTAGGATCAGCAATGAGACCTGCAGAATCGGGATTGGCTGCGAACCATTCTTCCCGCCATGCTGTTTCTGGTTGGAATCCATCAGAAGTAAGCCTTTTTCCAAGTCTCCAGGAGGGTTTCCTGGACTTAAGACGTTGCCTTTGAGTGGAATCACAGTCCTGGTGTAGCGGTAACTCGGGATACTTGGAGCATTTCTCCCATTCCCTTTTTAACGCTGCTTGACGTCGTAACTTTGGTGGTGCAATATTAGACAGAACAGGTAGCCATTCTGTGGGTGTGGATTTTATTGTCCCGGATACGCTTCTCATGGCTACATTCAGCTGCGTGTCTACCATGGCTGTGTGAGGGTTGTTCAGCCATACTGGGCTGCAATATTCCCCGACAGAGTATACAAGTGAGAGGGCAGTTGTTTTGCGTACTGATGCCTTAGCTCCCCAGCTTGTTCCGGAGAGTTTGTGTAATATATTGTTTCTGGTTCTCATTTTTAAAGCTGTTTCAGTTAGGTGTTTTCTATATGTTAGCGAACGATCCAAGGTCACGCCGGGATATTTTGGGAATGGGTTATATAACAGCAACTGATTTCTAAAGGAAATTTGCGGTTTATAACGAGCATGCCTATTACTCAGATGGAAGGTGGAGGATTCAGTTTTATTTCTGCTTACTTTGAGTCGCCATCGATTAAAAAATTCATCTAGAATTCGCAGATCCTCAGTGAGAGTCATTTCTGAAGTTGTAAAATCGTTAGCCTGCGTCACCAAGGCTATGTCATCAGCATAGATAAATGTTCTTGCTTTCGTTTCTGGCAAGTCAGCGACATGTAAATTGAAAAGTAGGGGGGCCAATACTGATCCTTGTGGTAGTCCACATTTAAATTGTATCCCTTGCTTACTTGACCTTTTAGGTGAACTTGGAATTTTCTGTTGGACAGCATGTTATTGAATAGTTGTGCAATTCTTTTACATGGAATTATTCTTAAGAACTTAAGAAGCATGCCTTTCCGCCACACTGTATCATATGCTGATGTTAGGTCAATAAAAACGGCCATTGTTTTCCTCAGGTCTTCGAAGCCCTTCTCTATGTATGTTTTCCACTTGATCGCTACAACTGCGGTCTCTTCTGAAGCCAGCCTGTTCTACAGGAATGTGTTTCAGGATAGTTGGTGCAATTTTATTATAGAGTACTCTCTCCAGCAGTTTATAGCAGACACTTAAAAGTGCAATAGGTCTATAGTCTTCAGGATTGTTACCAGATTTTGACGGTTTCAGGATGGCAATTATTTTAGTTTTCTTAAAAAGATTTGGCAGTCTTCCTGTTGCGAGAATTTCATTAAACAGTGCAGTGGCCAACTGCAGCATGTTTGGCCAGCATGTTTAAGGAACGCCGGGTATATACC
This sequence comes from Schistocerca gregaria, assembly GCF_023897955.1. Lineage (NCBI taxonomy): Eukaryota > Metazoa > Arthropoda > Insecta > Orthoptera > Acrididae > Schistocerca > Schistocerca gregaria. The sequence goes on from NC_064926.1 coordinate 492,612,730, forward strand.
ATCACAATCAGCCGCTTTACCAGATTTCAGAGTATGTAGGGCTGAAACAACTTCGGTTGAAGAGATTATCTCTGCAAATTCGGAAGGCTGTGCTTGAGACATTTTAGACTTTAGCTCATGTTTTATTTCTTTGGCTTTCTGTTTGTTGTTGTTGCTTGGTGTTCTTGTTATATTAACAATCCTGGCTGCTATTTTGCTAGGATTTATTTTGTCTGATAAGATATCAACTTTTGTGGCACTGCCAGGCTTTCGTAATAAATTCCAAGCTTTCTTGCTCGAGTGTTTGAAAGACATGTTTTCAGTTAGTTCCATCCATTTCTTTTGCCTAGCTGAATCTAGGGCCGAAATCAATTCATCTGCTACCTTGGTGTCTCGAGTCGTTTTAAATTCGTCATACAATTCATGACATCTAGGGCTCCATCCAGGGATGTAGTTCTCTCTGTAGCCTCTTGGAATATGTTTTCTGGCAATGGAATGAATTAGTCTAACAAGGCGGTCATAGTGCCTAGCTTTAGGTGGAATAAATTGAATAATATGATCAACCTCTTCAGAGAATTTTTCCCACTTGGCTTTTTGGAAGTTCCATCGTGGCTTTGGTATAGACTTCACAACTGGGATTTCGAGTCCAATTTTCACCAGTACAGGTCGGTGTTGGCTTCTAGGGAAATCACTGAGAACCTTCCTGCTGCTCTGCAAGGGTAATCCTTTGTTGTTAGTGGTAACGAAACAGAGATCAGGAGTGTAGTCTTGAGCCCATCTAGCTGAGCGGAATGTCCCTTTGTCCTTCCCGTCAAATAGTAAGAAAAGGCGTTCCATTTCAGCCCGTTCTGATACTTTCTCACCATCTTCATTCGCGGTTCTGTAGCCCCATTGTGTGTTATGGCTGTTGAAGTCTCCAATTACTATTCCTGGATGTGGAATATTTTGAGCAGCTTCATTTACCCATGGTTGTGCTTGGGGGCTTATAGATGTTCACAATCTCTGCGTTGGCGACTTTCAGCCTGATGGTATGGATGTTATTTCCCGTTTTTGTTTGGACATCTGTTACCTCTTCAACATCATTCTTGATATATGTTGCAGATCCGTAACTTGCATGGTATGTCGCAGCAGCTAACGTGTAGCCAGGGAGGTTACACCTGGAATGAAGTTGGGTTTCGTCTGAGCAGTGGGTTTCCTGTAGTAGAACAACGTCCACCTTGTTTTCAATCAATATTTGAGTGAGATACTCACTTTTTGCTCTGCTTGTTCCCTCTATGTTTAGCTGTAAGAGCCGGAGGGTATTCCCTAAGTCCTTTGTCAGGTAGTTATTGGCAGAACTGTTTTGCTTCATTGCTATGTATCCTCTAACAGCTGGGATATCCTAAGGTAATTTGCAACCAACAGAGGTCCAGCAGCCGATATCTGTAGACTATTTAGCCGTAACTTAGTTACGTTGTCCGGGGTACACCACTTGGAGGCTAGTCTACTTTGTACCCCATAAGATAATTAAAGCGAAAATATTAAAAACATGATTTTTAAAATGTAACTGAAAAAACATAACATTATAAACAAAGTTTCGATAGATAATCGCCAAATATCATAACAGTCGCGAAAACACCTGTATTGAAAGTAAGTTATGCAGATTTTAAAGTAACATTTCGTTCCTTTAAGACCGATGTGTTGAGTTCTGCCCGCAAAGAAACCTTGAATCCAGTCGCAAATCTGGTCCGATACTACGTACGCTTGCAACAACGTCATAAAGAGAATGGCCTTGAGAGATCCATTTGCCACAGCTGTATCGTCATCTGCTCCTAGATAGATATCACAAAGGTGTAAATTCTTTTCGGATTATAACTTAACGACGAGCACGAACCCAATAAAGTTAAAAATGCAAACACTCATGATCAAAATATTACGATGATCTGTTTAATTGCGTGTTACTACACATTTGAAAAGCAAAACAGCAGTGACTTTGTGTAGCATGGATTCGACAAGTTGGGTGACACCGGATGTCTACGAACGTAGGTCATGCAGTGCCAGTCAATTACGAGCTGATGGTTTGTGAGTGTGGAGCTGGCGCCCAATAACTTCTCATGTGTTCACATCAGGCAAATTCGGTGGCCAAGGCATCAAGGTGAGTCCACTATCATGCTCCTCAGACACTGTAGAATGATTCTGGCCATGTAACATGCACAGTTACCGTGATGTAAGATGCCATCGATTCTGGGGAAGACATCAAGCATGAAGGACTACAGTAATGTTCGCGTACCCCTCAGCTGTTCTCGTACCTTCGATTACCACCACTTCTGTCCAAGGTGAATTTCCACCACAGTAAAGTACTGCCTCCAACAGCCTACCCCCGTGCAGGGTACATATTTCGAACAGTCTTTCATCTACATCATATTCCGGAAGCTACCAAACGGTGCGTGGCGGAGTGTACTTCTTCGCTGTTCCAAGAATCGTGAATGGCAGGTGCGAGGAACGATTGTCGGTAAGCCTCTGTATTAGCTCAATTTCTCGAATTTTCTCGTAGTGGTTTTTCCGCGAGGAGGAAGTAAGACGTCGCCTGACTCTTCCCGAGAAGTTCTCTCTCGAAATTTCAGTAGCAAACCTCTCCGTGATACGCAACGCCTCTCTTGCAACGTCTGCTATTGTTGAGCATCTCCTTACGACTGCAGTGCCGACTAAACAAACAAACAAACACGCCGCTCAACGTTCGATCTTCTCTCTCTCTCTCTTCCATCAGTCCTACTTGGTAAGGAATCCAGATAGAAGCAGAATACTCAAGAATCGGCGCCTTTTGCGCCACGTCCTTCGTAAACGAGTTCCATTCCGTTAAGATTCTTTCTATGAATCTGGCATTTGCTTATCCTACTATTTGTTTTATGTGGTCATTCTATTTAAGGTCGCCCTAGATAGTTACTCCTAGATATAGCACTGTAGATAGCGTTTCTAGCAGTTTCTCGTCAATTGTGTACTTGTGCGGCAGTGGATTTCTTTTCCTGTATATGCGCAATATTTTATATTTATTCACGTTCAGGATAAGATGCAAGAGCTTCCATCATTTATCAATCCTGTACAGGTCATTTTGCAAATCGATACTGTTTTCTGGTATTGCTACTTTCGTATAGACAATTGCATCATCTGGTTTCTACTACATCATTTGTATACATTGGATGCAGTAACGGTCATATCACACTTCCTTAGGGTACTCCGGAAATGTCCTATGTGCCTGTCCATTTTGCTCCGTTAAGACCGATGTGTTGAGCTCTATCGGCAAATAAATCTTGAATCCAGTGGCATATCCAGTCCGATACTCATAAACACGTATTTTTTTCCCAGTCAACGCCAGTGCTGGACGTTGTCAAATGCCTTCCTGAATTCAAGGAACACGACATCAACCTTAGCACCATAGTCCACAGCGCTATGGATCCCATGGAGGAACAGAACGGGCTGATATTCACAAGACCTCGGTTTCAGAATCCACGTCGATTTATGTAACAGAGATTTTCGTTCTCCAAAAGTATCATAATTCTTGTCCATAAAACTTGTTCCATAAATGTACGACAATTTGAATTCAACGGTATATGCGCCCGCATCTCGTGGTCGTGCGGTAGCGTTCTCGCTTCCCACGCCCGGGTTCCTGGGTTCGATTCCCGGCGAGGTCAGGGATTTTCTCTGCCTCGTGATGGCTGGGTGTTGTGTGATGTCCTTAGGTTAGTTAGGTTTAAGTAGTTCTAAGTTCTAGGGGACTGATGACCATAGATGTTAAGTCTCGTAGTGCTCAGAGCCATTTGAACCATCAAAGGTATATGCCTGTAATTGTGTGCATATTTTCTACGTCCCTTCTTGAAATGGCCTGCGCTTTTTTCCGGTCGCTAGGTACCTTTCGTTGCTCCAGCGATCAGTGATAAACTGCTGCTAGAAGGGGACCGAGTGCTTTCGCATAAACTTTGTACAATCTTAAATGTATCTTATATAGTCCTGAAGCGTTTCCACTACTGTGCGATGGTAGTTGCTTTTCTATTACGCGACCGTTCATCCCAATAACTGCCAATTAGACGTTCGAACAATGACTGAAAGGAGAGACTGCTTTACAATCTTCCGCAGTGAAACAATTTCGGAAGACCGATTTCAGTATTTCGCCCTTTTCTCTGTTGTCTTCCGTTTCAGTGTCATTACTGTTACTGAGTGAATGACTAGATGATTTCGACCAGCTTACTGATTTTACGTATGACCAAAACCTCTTAGGGTTTTCTACTCAGATCGCGTGACGGAAGTTTACGTTCGTAGTCAGTGAATGCTTTTCCCATTGCTCTCCTTACGCACATTTTCGCTTCGTTCAGCTTTTCTTTGTTTGGCTAGCAGTTCCCTAACACGGCTATTAAACCATGGTGGGTCTTTCCCATCCTTTAAGACCTTCCTAGGAACATACTTGTCTAAGGCATGATGATCGATGCTTTTGAATTTCATTCATTTCTGCTTTACATGCTCGTCCTTAGCACTTAATATTTGATGCAAACTACTATATGAAGAAGGTATCGGTTCATTCGGACATGTCCGAAAGAACAGATACCATCGGTGAACATGCATCTCGTTAGAATGAAATTACAGTGAAATTAATGCCTCTAGCTGCATACAGGCGTTGATATAAGTCATTGGGGAGAGCTGAAAATGTGTGCCCCGACCGGGACTCGAACGCGGGATCTCCTGCTCACATGGCAGACGCTCCATCCATCTGAGCCACCAAGGACGCAGAGGTTAGTGCGACTGCAGCGACTTATGTCTGGCACCCCTCCCGTGAGACCCACATTCCCAACTTATTGTCCCGCCCTGTGTTCATAGTACCCCTGGCTATTATACTCATATGCTCATTACTCGCGGCTTTACTACAGATTCCCGTAAGAGTTCGCGCACTGTTTGTGCATCCGCACAGAACATGGTAAAATGGCCGGTGAGCCTTATATATATGAAGATGGTATCTGTTCTTTCGGACATGTCCGAACTCTTACGGGAATCGGCAGTAAAGCCGCAAGTAATGAGTATATTGGCCAGGGGCACTGTGAATATTGTGCGGGACAATAAGTTGCGAATGTGGCTCTCACGAGAGGCGTGCCAGAGGTACGTCCCTGCAGCGCACTATCACCTGTGTCCTCGGTGGCTCAGACGGATTTAGCGTCTGCCATGTAAGCAGGAGATCCCGGGTTCGAGTCCCGGTGGGTGCACACATTTTCAACTGTCCCCGTTCACTCAGGCACTCCATAATTCGTATCTTGTCACTGCTGCTAATCAAAATTATTTTTCTGTCTTTCTTAACATTCCTTGTGAAACCGTAAGTCATAGATGCTGCTGCACCAAGAAATCAGGCGACACGTTTCCAACGATGTCTGTGTTCAGGAATGAGCGCTGAACGGTGTGCTTCAAACTACGACTGCTTGCTCCATCGTTGTACTCCGTCGTCAAGTATGCCACAAGTAGGGCCTGCTTTACAGAGCGGGCGAGTCTCCGTTATAAGGTGCGGACGTCCAGCTGATGAGAAACTTCCTGGTAGATTAAAACTGTGTGCCGGACCGAGACTCGAACTCGGGACTTTTGCCTTTCGCGGGCAAGTGCTCTACCAACTGAGCTACCCAAGCACGACTCACGCCCCGTCCTCACAGCTTTACTTCTGCCAGTACCTCGTCTCCTACCTTCCAAACTTGGTAGTTTCATATCAGCGCACACTCCGCTGCTGAGTGGAATCTCATTCTGTCCAGCTGATGATTCCACCGTCCTTCAGCCGCCTCCCACAGACGGCCACGACATTAGCACGCGAGCAGTCGAGCGGCTTCTCCGTTTACGACATGCCCATTATCAGTTTTCTGGCCATAACAGTCTGCCAGATGTCAGACTTGATTGCGTTAATTTATTTCCCCCATTGGTGGTCGGTTTCGTCGCTTGAATAGTCCTCTTCATTTCATCTTTATTCCACTTACGTATTTTCCTTGATACGTCAAGTGCCCATTACGTCACAAAGCGGCATTCACTCCCAAGGCGTTCAGTGTCCGTAATGTTCTGTCTCATCAGAGTTCACGTCTTACTGGTGTGTGATCAGAGATGCTTACTTCATTACTCGTAGTTTTATTCTGCGTGGAGCGTATTTTCTCCAAATACTTCACTTATATTCTAGATCACCCACATGTAAGTAAAATGCCTAATGAATTTATTTTGACAGGAGTGTAGTGAGAGGGTGTTCTAATGTACGAAAGCTTTTACGTATGGTCCACCACTCTTTCTGTGTATACTACCGGTCAAAATTTTTCGAGCACCTGTCATAAATATGGAATTTCGGTGAAAACAGGGATTTCGTTTCGAATACTCTATCACATCCTTATTACGATAATACTAGCTGAGCCCCCGGTGTTGCCTGCGGTTCAACAATTATTTGTAAAGCGATGTTAATGCCGAAACTCACAATCCATGCGTATAAGCCATCACAAAAGTTCTGTCTAGGGGTTATTGCAGGCCTGCCGGTATGGCCGACGGGTTCTAGGCGCTTCAGTTTGGAACCACGTAACCACTACGGTCGCAAGTTCGAATCCTGCCTCGGGCATCGATGTGTGTGATGTCCTTAGGTTAGTTAGGTTTAAGTAGTTCTAGGGGACTGATGACCTCAGATGTTAAGTCCCATATTCCACAGAGCCATTTCAACCATTTTTTGGGTACTGCAGCGCGAGCCACTTGCGGCCCAGTAAACAGCATGACATCGAAGGAGGAAAAAAAAAAACACAAAATTTTGAGACGATGGGAGAAGCTAGCACAACACACGTCGCTCACAAGTGACTCGTTAATATGAGGAAATTACTAGTACCCACTCTAAACGTAATGCATTCAGTTTGATAGTTAATATCAGGATGACTTTTTAGTCACGTTACTCATCCTGCACGAACAGTGCTTTTTTTCGGAATAAAATGTGATCTGTGTGTTAATTCAGGTTATAGGCTATCTCTTTCCCAAAGTTCATCGAATCTGGTCCAACTGCGTCGGCGTGAGGGAGTAACGAACATACTAACTCTACGAAGAAAGGAAATAACCAATTTCTAGTTAGGAGCAGTGCATTTTATAATATTTGTACGTGCAACGTCGTGATCTGCCCTCGTGTATGTGTGGCTATTGGCAGGGGATACGCTCGCATATCATAATGAAATCCAGCCCCACTAAAAGCTTACCACGTCCTACATCTAAAGACTTCTTTCCGTCGTACAGAATTTAAATAGCACCGTCGTTGTTAATCGTCAAGCTTCTCAGAGGCTGTAAGATACGCCTGGCGTTCAGCGTCTAAAATGCAGCAGGCTTCTCTGAAAGTGTGGATAAAACTCTTTGAGAACTGTATATGGTTCAAATGGCTCTGATCACTATGGGACTTAACATCTGATGTGTTTCATGTCCTTACGTTACTTAGGTTTAAGTAGTTCTAAGTTCTAGGGGACTGATGACCTCAGATGTTAAGTCCCATAGTGTTTAGAGCCATTCGAACCATTTTTTGAACCTATAACCCATCAAGTGTCAGTTACATACATGGAGAACAAAAGTGGGCCCAGCACCGACCCGTGTGGTACTGCTGAGAGAAAACACTTGCAGGACGAGTTGTAATTCCGACAGACAATGTTTTTCTGTCTCTTCATCAAGTAGCGATCAAACGTTAGATAGGAGACAACAAACGTTAAATTCCCATGGAGTTACAGGTGTGTACTTGCAGACTCCGCCGCAAGCACGATGCACAGGACTGGAGGTCCGCGCTGCACGCCGCTCCACTCCCCAGCTGGCGGCCCCCCTGTGAAGATCGAGCACCCCATTTGGAGGGCCGCCAGATCTGGGGTGTGGAGGGGCGCGCCGCTGTCCGCATTCGTCACGTTGAGGGGCCACGGCTCCTTATCTCAGGCGCCTCGGCATTCGTCCTTGTTTTGTCTACCGGGCCGATGACGTCCTCTCATTAGCAGAGCGGTCTCGACTTGCGTCGTCAGGCTTATCGCTGATAGCCGCTGCAGTCAGCACGGCTCATCCCTTAAGGTACGTCTGCTCTCCGGCGTGCCAAGTGCACCTACGGCTGCACGACTAATGAAAACAAAGGATCAGTTCCGAAGATCAGTGTTTAACAGAAGAATACAGGAAGTTATATCCAGATGATTACCGCATGGGGTTTTCTTAAATATGGCGACAATCAAAATATTAAAAAATATATATGAAATTAACGATTCACTACAAGAACCTCTCCTCCGGAAGAGGCCTCGTAAGGCCCACTGGTACCGACCGACTGCCGCGTCATCCTTTTCTGATAGATGTCACCAGATGCGGATATGGAAGGGCACGTGGTCATCACCTCGCTCTCCCGGCTGATATCAGCTTTCGTAAGCACAGTCGATAATTCTCAATCACGTAGCTCGTCAGTTGGCACCACGCTTGCCAACATCGGTTGGCAAACCCAAGCCAAACAGCACTTAACGTTGGTGACTTGACGGGAACCGGCGTTACCATTGCGAAAAAATCACTGTTCGTGCAGGATGAGTAACGTGACTAAAAAGTCATCCTGATATTAACTATCAAACAGAATGCATTAAGTTTAGCGTGGGTACTAGTAATTTCCTCATATTAACGAGTCACTTGTGAGCGACGTGTGTTGTGCTAGCTTCTCCCATCGTCTCAAAATTTTGTGGGTTTTTTTTTCCTCCTTCGATGTCATGCGGTTTACTGGGCCGCAAGTCGCTCGCGCTGCAGTACCCAAAAAATGGTTGAAATGGCTCTCTGCACTATGGGAATTAACATCTGAGGTCATCAGTCCCCTAGAACTTAGAGCTACTTAAACCTAACTAACCTAAGGATATCACACACATCCATGCCCGAGGCAGGATTCGAACTTGCGACCATAGCGGTTACGCGGTTCCAGACTGAAGGCCTAGAACCACTCGGCCACACCGGCCGGCCTGCAATAACCCCAAGACAGAACATTTGTGATGGCGCATACGCATGGATTGAGAGTTTCGGCATCAACATCTCTTTATAAATAATTGTTGAACCGCAGGCAACATCGCGGGACGCAGCTACTATTATCATAATAAGGATGTGATAGAATATTCGACCTCCCCATGAACCATGGACCTTGCTGTTGGTGGGGAGGCTTGCGTGCCTCAGCGATACAGACAGCCGTACCGTAGGTACAACCACAACGGAGGGGTATCTGTTGAGAGGCCAGACAAATGTGTGGTTCCTGAAGAGGGGCAGCAGCCTCTTCAGTAGTTGCAAGGGCAACAGTCTAGATGATTGACTGATGTGGCCTTGTAACAATAACCAAAACGGCCTTGCTGCGCTGGTACTGCGAACGGCTGAAAGCAAGGGGAAACTACGGCCGTAATTTTTCCCGAGGGCATGCAGCTCTACTGTATGATTAAATGATGATGGCGTCCTCTTGGGTAAAATACTCTGGGGGTATTTTAGTCCCCCATTCGGATCTCCGGGCGGGCACTACTCAAGAAGACGTCGTTATCAGGAGAAAGAAAACTGGCGTTCTACGGATCGGAGCGTGGAATGTCAGATCCCTTTATCGGGCAGGTAGGTTAGAAAATTTAAAAAGGGAAATGGACAGGTTAAAATTAGATATAGTGGGAATTAGTGAAGTTCGGTGGCAGGAGGAACAAGACTTCTGGTCAGGTGACTACAGGGTTATAAACACAAAATCAAATAGGGGTCATGCAGGAGTAGGTTTAATAATGAATAGGAAAATAGGAATGCGGGTAAGCTACTACAAACAGCATAGTGAACGCATTATTAAGGCCAAGATAGATACGAAGCCCACACCTACAACAGTAGTACAAGTTTATATGCCAACTAGCTCTGCAAATGACGAAGAAATTGAAGAAATGTATGATGAAATAAAAGTAATTATTCAGATAGTGAAGGGAGATGAAAATTTAATACTCATGGGTGACTCGAATTCAAGTGTAGGAAAAGCGAGAGAAGGAAACGTAGTAGGTGAATATGGATTGGGGATGAGAAATGAAAGAGGAAGCCGCCTGGTAGAATTTTGCACAGAGCACAACTTAGTCATACCTAACACTTCGCTTAAGACTCATGAAAGAAGGTTGTATACATGGAAGAACCCTGGAGATACTAAAAGGTATCAGATAGATTATATAATGGTAAGACAGAGATTTAGGAACCAGGTTTTAAATTGTAAGACATTTCCAGGGGTAGATGTGGACTCTGACCACAATCTATTGATTATGACCTGTAGATTAAAACTCAAGAAACTGCAAAAAGGTGGGAATTTAAGGAGATGGGACCTGGATAAACTGAAAGAACCAGAGGTTGTACAGAGTTTCAGGGAGAGCATCAGGGAAAAATTGACGGGAATGGGGGAAAGTAATACAGTAGAAGATGAATGGGTAGCTTTGAGGGATGAAGTAGTGAAGGCAGCAGAGGATCAAGTACGTAAAAAGATGAGGGCTAGTAGAAATCCTTGATTAACAGAAGAAATATTGAATTTAATTTATGAAAGGAGAAAATATAAAAAAGCAATAAATGAAGCAGGCAAAAAGGAATACAAACGTCTCAAAAATGAGATCGACAGGAAGTGCAAAACGGCTAAGCAGGGATGGCTAGAGGACAAATGTAAGGATGTGGAGGCACATCTCACTAGGGGTAAGATATATACTGCCTACAGGAAAATTAAAGAGACCTTTGGAGATAAGAGAACCACTTGTATGAACATCAAGAGCTCAGATGGAAACCCAGTTCTAAGCAAAGAAGGGAAAGCAGAAAGGTGGAAGGAGTATATAGAGGGTCTATACAAGGGCGATGTACTTGAGGACAATATTATGGAAATGGAAGAGGATGTAGATGAAGATGAAATGGGAGTATGATACTGCGTGAAGAGTTTGACAGAGCACTGAAAGACCTGAGTCGAAACAAGGCCCCGGGAGTAGACAACATTCTATTAGAACTACTGATGGCCTTGGGAGAGCCAGTCCTGACAAAACTCTGCCATCTGGTGAGCAAGATGTATGAAACAGGCGAAATTCCCTCAGATTTCAAGAAGAATATAATAATTCCAATCCCAAAGAAAGCAGGTATTGACAGATGTGAAAATTACCGAACTATCAGTTTAATAAGCCATAGCTGCAAAATACTAACACGAATTCTTTACAGACGAATGGAAAAACTAGTAGAAGCCGACCTCGGTGAAGATCAGTTTGGATTCCGTAGAAATACTGGAACACGTGAGGCAATACTAACCTTACGACGTATCTTAGAAGAAAGATTAAGGAAAGGCAAACCTACGTTTCTAGCATTTGTAGACTTAGAGAAAGCTTTTGACAATGTTGACTGGAATACTCTCTTTCAAATTCTGAAGGTGGCAGGGGTAAAATACAGGGATCGAAAGGCTATTTACAATTTGTACAGAAACCAGATGGCAGTTATAATAGTCGAGGGGCATAAAAGGGAAGCAGTGGTTGGGAAGGGAGTGAGACAGGGTTGTAGCCTCTCCCCTATGTTATTCCATCTGTATATTGAGCAAGCATTAAAGGAAACAAAAGAAAAATTCGGAGTAGGTATTAAAATCCATGGAGAAGAAATAAAAACTTTGAGGTTCGCCGATGACATTGTAATTCTGTCAGAGACAGCAAAGGAATTGGAAGAGCAGTTGAAAGGAATGGACAGTGTCTTGAAAGGAGGATATAAGATGAACATCAACATAAGGAAAACGAGGATAATGGAATGTAGTCGAATTAGGTCGGGTGATGCTGAGGGAATTAGATTAGGAAATGAGACACTTAAAGTAGTAAAGGAGTTTTGCTATTTGGGGAGCAAAATTACTGATGATGGTCGAAGTAGAGAGGATATAAAATGTAGACTGGCAATGGCAAGGAAAGCGTTTCTGAAGAAGAGAAATTTGTTAACATCGAGTATAGAGTTAAATATCAGGAAGTCTTTTCTGAAAGTATTTGTACGGAGTGTAGACATGTATGGAAGTGAAACAGGGATGATAAATAGTTTGGACAAGAATAGAATAGAAGCTTTCGAAATGTGGTGCTACAGAAGAATGCTGAAGATTAGATGGGTAGATTACATAACCAATGAGGAGGTATTGAACAGAATTGGGGAGAAGAGGAGTTTGTGGCACAACTAGACTAGAAAAAGGGATCGGTTGGTAGGACATGTCCTGAGGCATAAAGGGTTCACTAATTTAGTACTGAAGGGCAGAGTGGAGGGTAAAAATCGTAGAGGGAGACCAAGAGATGAATACACTAAGCAGATTCAGAAGGATGTAGGCTGCACTGTGTACTGGGAGATGAAGAAGCTTGCACTGGATAGAGTAGCATGGAGAGATGCATCAAACCAGTCTCGCGACTGAAGACCACAACAACAACAGAATATTCGAAACGAAATCCCTGTTTTCAGCAAAATTCCATATTTATGACAGGTGCTCGAAAAGTTTGACCGGTAGTATACACAGAAAGAGTGGTGTACCATACGTAAAAGCTTTCGTACATTAGAACACCCTCTCGCTACACTCCTGTCAAAATAAATTCATTAGGCATTTCACTTACATGTGGGTGATCTAGGATATAAGTAAAGTATTAGGAGAATATACGCTACACGCAGATGAATAGTCCGTTGCCATCATTCACTGTATGTAGCAATAATTTTGAATAATTAAATTTTTGAATAAATTTACGTTGCAGATAACTACGGTCGCCAGCTCAAAAACGAAAGTTGTACGCAGTAGAAGCGTTCTGCAGTCAGTTTCAAATGCTGTTTCTCTAAATTTTCTCAATAGTTTTCCTCAAACCGAAAGTCGTCATCCCTCCAGGGATTCCCATGTGAGTTACCGAAGCGTGTTGTTCGCACCTACTAGTAACAAATCTTGCAGCCCGCCTTCGAATTGCTTCCAAGTCTTCCTTCAATCCGACCAGGTACAGATCCCAAATGCTCGAGCTTTACCCCACAATAGGTCCCACTAGCTTCCTGTAAGCGGTTTGCTTTACGAATGAACCACACTTTAAAAGAATTCTGCCAATGAAATGAAGTCGACCATGCGCCTTCCCCGCAGCAATCCTCACAAGCTCGTCCCATTTCATATCGCTTTGCGTTGTTACGTACAGATATTTAAGCGGCGTAGCTTTGTCAAGCAGTACACTAGTAATGCGGCCTCCGAACATTACGGGTTTGTTTATCCTGCTCATGCGCGATCACGTAAGTTCGATGTTATCGATACTGAAAGATCACCAGCGTGATCGTGTCGGTGTCATTCTCGATATATTCTTGGGACAGAACACGCCATTTGTTAGGAAAGTAACGTGAGTACACCATAACCGCAGCTAGCAAACACAAGTTTTCACAACGCGTCGTTAATCGCTCAGAATTCATCCTTTCGATAAATGAGCTAAATTTTTACGAATAAGTGTTCGAATACGCACCATCTGAAAAACTAGATACGCTAGATGCATTAAACGCTCTAGCTACAGACATTACCGCAAACATTTGATTGTTCATGCGCTAAAGAAAGGCAAAATAATCGAATGTGCCACTCCGCAAACTGCGCGTTTCCGCACCCGCAATGCTTTAAAAATACTGAGAATATGATAAATTTTGTGGATTTTTTTATAACTGCAATATCGACCATGATAGCATCATTGTGACGATGAAATGAAAAAACATTCACTCAATGTGTTCTCGAGTGAAGACAGTTATTGTCGAACGCGCAGTATTGGTGATTGCTATCAGCTAAATTACTGCCTCTAAACGTAAATTGTATTTGAACAAGTGCGTAGGAGAAGTAATGACCAACGGATGGCGCCTGGAATAGAAATGAGTCTTGATTCTGACCATAGATTGCATTAACACAGAAAACATTTACCGCATTCGGGACAATGATTATAAAAGGAATAACTCACCACACTGACGTATGCCGGTATATTTTACAGTACTAATAAAAAGAAATTTTATTTACTTCAATACACAACCACATTACTCTTTATGTATCTTCATTTATTTTAAGTAAGTCAAACTCTTGGTTTCAGATCAAGGAAGAAGAAAGGGCTTTGCAATTTCACGTACCATGTAGAAAACGAATTTAGTATTAGGAATCAGTATTCTCACACTGAGGTCTTAATGAGAGCCATCCGTTAGCGTTGACTTAAGGTCGTGTTCTGCTAAGATTTATATACCAAGACTTGAAGAATAAACATATTTGGTAACTCCATCTGCCAATGGCTATAACGTATTGAACGAAATTTAGTTTTGTGATAAGTTCAAAAATTTCGTTGTGTAGTATGTGTAACAATCAAAAACTGAAAAAGCGTTGAAACATTTTTCTTGTATCACATGCACTATATGACATAACATGCACAGACAAACAAATTATTACAATTTGCTATTAACTGGATGATTTATTCAAGAGAAAGAGCTTGAGAGATTGAGCAAGTCAGCAGCCGGTTGGTCCGCTCTGGCCCTTATGGCAGCAGTTATTCGGTTTGGCACTGATTGTCAGAGTTGTTGGATGTGCTTCTAAGGAATATCGTGCCAAACTGTAATTGGTGCGTTAGATGGTGAAAATCCCGAGATAGTTGGAGGGCCCTATCCACAATGCTCCAAACATTTTCGGTTGGGGAGATATACGGCAACATCTCTGGTCAAGGTAGGGTCTGGCAAACACGACAACATGCAGTAGAAACTCTCTTCGTGTGTGGGCGGGCATTACCTTGCTTAAATGTAAGCTTAGGATGTTTTGCCATGAGATGTAACAAAACGGGTCGTAGAAAATCGTCGACATATCCTTTGCTGTAAAGGTACCGTGGGTGATAACCAAAGGGATCCTGCTATGAAAATATGTGACATCCCAGACCATCAGTCCTAGTTGTTGGACCGTATGGGGGGGGCAACATTCAGGTTGGTATCATACCACTGTCCGGGGTGTCTGCAGACATGTATTTCGTCTGGAATTTCACTGACGAGTAGAATCGTCTTTACTGATGAGTCCCGATGACCAGCGACGACGTCTCTGGAGAGGCTCTGGACAGCGATGGAATACCGGCCAGCCTGCCGCCAGGCATACGGCCCGACAGCCAGGACTGATGATCTGGGCTGCCACTTCTTTTCATAGCAGGATCCCTTCGACTGTCATCTAAAGCACCTTAGAACACAGCGGTAGATCGACGATATTCTACGCCCCGTTTTGTTGCCGCTCATGACAAGCCAACGTGGGCTTACATTTCAGCAAGATAATGCCCGCTCACACAGGAAGAGAGATTCTACTGCTTGTCTTCGTGCTTGCAAACCATACCTTGGCCAGCAAGGTAGCCAGATTCTCCCAGATGGGAACTTTTGGGGGGTTATGGGCAGGGCCATCCAACCAGCTCGGGATTTTGACGATCTGACGCGCTAATTAGAGATCGGCACGATATCCCTCAGGAGTACATCCAACAACTCTGACAATCAGTCGCAAGTCGAATAACTGCCTGCATAAGGGCCACAGGTGGACCAACCGGTTACTGACTTGCTCTATTGGTCAAGCTCTTTCTCTTGAATCAATCATCCAATTTCTATGAAACTGTAATCATTTGTTTGTCTGTATATGCACATCACAACTCCGATGTCCGTCCGATTCCAATAATTTCTGTGTGATGCATCTTTTTTCTGTCTGAGAGTGTATCAAAACGTGGTATGCGAGATGGAATTCTGTGAAGAACCCACGTCACGTACAAAAATTCATCAGCAAACTGTACCCTATAAGGAACAAACTGCTTGAGGCAGTTTTCAGTGTTCAGAACACATAACTTGGAAAAAATTCGTAGCAATCTTTTAGAAACTACGAAATCTAGGAAAATACCAACCAAGTACACTCCTGGAAATGGAAAAAAGAACACATTGACACCGGTGTGTCAGACACACCATACTTGCTCCGGTCACTGCGAGAGGGC
Source organism: Schistocerca gregaria (assembly GCF_023897955.1). Lineage (NCBI taxonomy): Eukaryota > Metazoa > Arthropoda > Insecta > Orthoptera > Acrididae > Schistocerca > Schistocerca gregaria. The sequence goes on from NC_064926.1 coordinate 492,628,665, forward strand.
TGTACAAGCAATGATCACACGCACGGCTCAGCGGACACACCAGGAACCGCGGTGTTGGCCGTCGAATGGCGCTAGCTGCGCAGCATTTGTGCACCGCCGCCGTCAGTGTCAGCCAGTTTGCCGTGGCATACGGAGCTCCATCGCAGTCTTTAACACTGGTAGCATGCCGCAACAGCGTGGACGTGAACCGTATGTGCAGTTGACGGACTTTGAGCGAGGGCGTATAGTGGGCATGCGGGAGGCCGGGTGGACGTACCGCCGAATTGCTCAACACGTGGGGCGTGAGGTCTCCACAGTACATCGATGTTGTCGCCAGTGGTCGGTGGAAGGTGCACGTGCCCGTCGACCTGGGACCGGACCGCAGCGACGCACGGATGCACGCCAAGACTGTAGGATTCTACGCAGTGCCGTAGGGGACCGCACCACCACTTCCCAGCAAATTAGGGACACTGTTGCTCCTGGGGTATCGGCGAGGACCATTCGCAACCGTCTCCATGAATCTGGGCTACGGTCCCGCACACCGTTAGGCCGCTCACGCCCCAACATCGTGCAGCCCGCCTCCAGTGGTGTCGCGACAGGCGTGAATGGAGGGACGAATGGAGACGTGTCGTCTTCAGCGATGAGAGTCGCTTCTGCCTTGGTGCTAATGATGGTCGTATGCGTGTTTGGCGCCGGGCAGGTGAGCGCCACAATCAGGACTGCATACGACCGAGGCACACAGGGCCAACACCCGGCATCATGGTGTGGGGAGCGATCTCCTACACTGGCAGTACACCTCTGGTGATCGTCGAGGGTACACTAAATGGTGCACGGTACATCCAAACCGTCATCGAACCCATCGTTCTACCATTCCTAGACCGGCAAGGGAACTTGCTGTTCCAACAGGACAATGCACGTCCGAATGTATCCCGTGCCTCCCAACGTGCTCTAGAAGGTGTAAGTCAGCTACCCTGGCCAGCAAGATCTCCGGATCTGTCCCCCATTGACCATGTTTGGGACTGGATGAAGCGTCGTCTCACGCGGTCTGCACGTCCAGCACGAACGCTGGTCCAACTGAGGCGCCAGGTGGAAATGGCATGGCAAGCCGTTCCACAGGACTACATCCAGCATCTCTACGATCGTCTCCATGGGAGAATAGCAGCCTGCATTGCTGCGAAAGGTGGATATACACTGTACTAATGCCGACATTGTGCATGCTCCGTTGCCTGTGTCTATGTGCCTGTGGTTCTGTCAGTGTGATCATGTGATGTATCTGACCCCAGGAATGTGTCAATAAAGTTTCCCCTTCGTGGGACAATGAATTCACGGTGTTCTTATTTCAATTTCCAGGAGTGTATTTCCGATCCATTCTTCATCTATACTAGGTTTCACGTACTCTAGGCGAATAAAAATTGATATCTTTGTAGCCTGTATTTACTACGAAACAGACGGGAATACGCTGTGTCCCGGTAGCTGCTACTTGACACTCACCAAGACAACGAAACTAACCAAAGGAGTGGAGGAGCACGAGCTGTTTTTAATAGGCGTCTCAGATCATAGCGGCAGACATATGAACCTAAACAGTTGCACTCCTACGTAATATGTTATATGGAGAAAAACAACGTTCTTTCGCATCAAGATGAATACGTCGAGAAGGTACGGTGGTGGTGCACTCAGCTGCACTCGCTACGTACTAGACCAATTACGAACGCGCCCGCTTGTTCGATAGCTGCTCTATCACTCATTAGCTGGGAGACACGCCATGTTTACTGAACTGCGTATCGACGCCGCGCCAAGCTCCCTCCTATAGATTTGGTAAACACCAACGGGAGATCGTAGTGGCTGTCACGTATCCTAATTTTTGAAGTTATACAAAGGAGACTGTGGAAAGAGGAGAGAACTGTTGTTGCAGTATAATTACTGTGTGTGTGTGTGTGTGTGTGTGTGTGTGTGTGTGTCAGAGAGAGAGAACACACACCCATTTACTCAATGCCGCTACAGTGATCTTCCCTGAAATTTAAGTTTTTAGAAAATGCTTTGGCCATTTCCTATTTGTGGTAATATAATAATATGCCGGGAATGGTAATGTGACTTTGTTGTGATGAGGTGATCTTGACACAACAACCTATTATATCAGGCATGCTTCCATTTGAAAATATGTTAATGATAAAAAACAATTTCCATTTGAGATTGTAGAAATTTTTCAAGCATTGTTTTTATGCAGTTATCTGTTATTGTGCTGTAGAACCTTAATAGCAATGTTCCGGTATGGGTTTAGGTCTTACTACATAGATACTCTCTAAATATTTTTTGATGACTTCTCTTTTGGCTGTAATGCCTTCTGTTGGAATACTTAACAACCCTTGGCGTCTTTCATATCATAAACAGGGTGTAAAGAACAGCACCAACCTAGTTCGTCGGAAGGGGAGGGGGTCGTAGAGGCTATCTTGGGATAACGAAGTAAGGATAAAAACGCATGTCCAGAAACGTCGTCCAGCGACGCCGCAGAGCGCCTACGTTACTGTGGTTAACAACATCTGCCACTTGTCCACCCTTCTACAAAAAATGGAAATGATTGTATGATATTTATTGGCCGTGATATCCCCTTCGGGGTTCGGCCGCCGTATTGCAAGTCTTTTTAGTTGACGCCACTTCGGCGACTTGCGTGTCAATGATGATGAAAATGATGACACACAGCACTCAGTCCCCTGCCGGGAATCGAACCCGGGCCCCCTTAGGTGGTAGGCAGTAAGGCTATTCCTGCGCTATAGAGGGGGACACCCTTTTACGCTAAACGTACTCGTTGATGGACCACAGGTGGAACCTCCCACAGCTATTATTATTATTATTATTATTATTATTATATTATTATTTTCGTATGAACATTAGACATTCCTTCATGAATAACATTAACATAGCACATATACGAACAGCTATTGTACAAAGATCGTAAAATGTAGACTGAAAGACAAACTTAAAGTTAAGTGAGAGTACAAATATATCCCAGATTACAGTTTTTTCAGCCAGTCAAGTAATGCAGGTGTCAGGTCGTGGATTTGTTGCAGCCACCCTTCAAAGTGGGTATATGAGCGTTCGAAGGCTATGTGGAAGATCCTTTATTCTTGGGCTTCACTCTTTTTCAGGCATTCCCCATTGGGAAATTGATTTACTGCATATTCCCCGTCCAGTGCAGATTCTGTTGAGGTCGCATCATGCCCCCGTCTTGTTGCATTGGCTGTTAGGTGTTTTATAGGGTTATAGCTTCTGACTTTGTCTCCATTGTAATCTGTAGTAAATTTACGAAGTTGTGTTGCTGTTCCTGCCGGAGATTTCTTGAATTAGGTCAGAATTTCACACGGTCGTTGGTGAGTTGGATAGGATCGGCGTGAATATTTAATGCTGGATTGCTGGAATATTTTTGAAGCTGAAACTTGAGAGCAGCAAGACATCTGGTCCGTGGCGGTGCTTTGTTGCTCAGGACGGGTAGCCACCGAGTGGGGGTTGCCCTGATTGCTCCGGTAACTAATATCATTGCCCGACTGAGTTGGACGTAACTAGATTTGTATCGTGGATGTTGATTTTAGCAGAAGCACAATACTTAGCAGCAGAATAGACCGGCAATATGTTGTTGGTTCTCAAGGTGTTGACATCAGGTCCCCAAGAGGGATTTGCAAATTTTTGGATTATGTTTTAACTTCAACTCAGACATTTTCCAAGAGTTATTTGTACTACAAAGTTCGATAGAGCTTTGCTCCTAGATGTTTAGGCTACGAGCTGTGTCTTAAAATGGTTCCTTCGAAGAACATTCTCAGCCGAACGTATACCTGTCTATTATTTAGAGGGAACAGTGAGGTTTCTGTTGTATTAGGACTTGGCTTGAGTCCCAATTTTAAAAAATAATCATTTATTGTTTGGTGGTCTTGAGTTAGTGTTTCCTTCGTTTGGGTTAAGTTCGCAGTTTGTATAACTATGGCTACATCATTTGCGAACATAAACGTCTGGGACAGTGTAGTAGGAACATCTGAAGTGTAGACGTCGAACAAACATGGGGCCAGAATGGAACCCTGAGAAAGGCCGTTCTGTAGGCTTCGGAATTTGCTTTTCCTTCTGGAGCGCTGAGTTTTTCCCTTACAAACTGGATAACAGTTTGCAGGTGACTAGGTCGTAGAGATGTCCCAATAGGCCGTCGGCCCAGACCGTGTGCCGGCCGGTGTGGCCGTGCGGTTCTAGGCGCTTCAGTCTGGAACCGCGCGACCGCTATGACCGCACGTTCGATTCCTGCCTCGGGCATGGGTGTGTCTGATGTCCTTAGGTTAGTTAAGTAGTTGTAAGTTCTAGGGGACTGATGACCTCAGATGTTAAGTCCCATAGTGCTCAGAGCCATTTGAACCATTTTGAACCAGACCATGTCGTCGGCACAGGATAGGTCGATGGAAAGCGGTCGTTACCTAGAACTTCCTCTGGACAGGATTTAATCGCAGAAATTTCTCCCTGGGATAATGTCGGCTTGTTCGATGGGTCTGCACTTTGCAGTGGTAGGGAGAAGTCCCGCCAACATTACTCTGTACAGTATCTTGTAGCATACGCTCAGGAGATTGATTGGTCCGTAGCTTTTAGGGAGTGCAGCATCCTTTCCTGGTTTGGCAATAGCTATAATTTTGCTTTTTTTTTTTCAACAGAGATGAAATTTTTTGTGTCGCTTTTACGTCTTTGTAGTAATTAATAAGCCACTAGTGAGTTTTGGAACCAGTATTTCTTATGAACTATTTTCCGATTTAACATGTTGAAAGCCATCGTCCTGTTCTTTGGCTCCGATGGGACACTAGGAGTCGTTGGCGGCTTCGTCATATTTCTTTAAATTAGTAATTAATGCGCCTTTGTACGCTTCTTATTGATCGTCGACTTTGAGAGCTGTTTATGCTTTTCGCTGTGGCTTCCTGTTTGGAAGAACAATTCTGCTTTGCCCTGGTTGTGCATCCCGAATCTAGTTTTCCCAGTAAGCTCCAAGCTGTTCGGCTGTTGTGACTGAAATTCATATTCTCGAGTGCTTCCTTCCATCTGAATTTTCTGTTGTTGCTTAATACCTCCAAGAGTTGTTCAGCACCAACTGGGTCTGCTGTTCTTTCATCTTCGACGCACAGCTCCTTACATTCCTCACTCGAGCATGACCTGACTGAATTCATGATGTTACGTCGCGTCGAGCGCGTCCACAACCAATACAACACGCTTTACAATTCTTCAATGTTTGTCACTATTATTTGGTACACATTTATATTAAATATCAAGTACCTGCAGATTATATAGGTAATTTGCGCACTACAATTTCTCTCACTTTAGTTGTTTGGCTAATGACTAAATAACATTCAGTGTCAAAGTATTTCATTTATATGAACAAGCTTTGAGCAGAGCAGGTTGCTGTGCACCGATGTTACAAAAAAACACGTGGCCAGGAGAATTCCCGGTATGGTTTTCAGAAGCACCCTGGTGCTTACAAAACCAGTCCTAGACAATGCGAGCTTTGTGAACAAGGCCCTCTCGTCTCGGGACACACCATCACCCTCTGGGGTGCAAACACTGTACCTTAGCATGTACCTGATCAATCAAAATTGTCGCATAACCACTGCCAGAAATGCGACGATGCAGAGTAATAATAGCCCTCACGAATACTACCATATGGCTGCCCCAATCATTACCGAAGCTCCGCCATGTTTCAAGTAAACTCCATCGGAAGTAGGAAATAGTGTGAAACAAGACTGATCAGACCACATTAAATTCTTCAGTTGCTCCACAGTCCACGATTTATTACGGGCATTTGCATCACTGAGGAGTGGTCTGGAATTCCAGTTCTCCGTGTAACTCCCCGCTTCTGGAGCTCCCTTCGTGTTCTATTGGTCAGACAGGGTTCGCGAGTGCGCCGTTCAGTTTTGCAGTGTCTTTTGAAGCTATATATGAAGATAGTAACTGTTATTCGAAAGAACAGATACCATTGATGACCGTGCAGCTTCTCTAAAATAAATGATAATTAATTGAAACCCTCAGCTGCCGACAGGTGTAGTTGACACACCTTGATGGGGATAGCTGAAAATGTGTGCCCCGACCGGATGCAAACCCGGCATCTTCTGCTTACATGGCAGACGCTCTATCCATCTGAGACACCGAGGACACAGATGAATAGCGCGACTACAGGGACTTATCCCTTGCACTCTTCCCGTGAGACTCACATTTCCCACTGTCCACAATCTACATACGTTATGTTCTTAACAGATACTTTGCCCATCCAATCATTACCCGCGCACACTAAGGTGGCGATTCCCGCAAGAGTTCTGGCAACCTGTGCGCATTCGCACAGATGAAGGTCAATAGCTGGGTAGCCTTATTTTTTGTCATAGCCTCTCGTATGACTGTCCGTTACAATCGCTCAACACACACTTTAGTCTGCACTGTGACTTAGTGGATGATGTTTCTCCGCTCTCCCTGTATAAGACATAAATCTTCCACACCGTGCCTCTTGAAACACCAAACACTTCGACTATCTTCGTTACAGAGGCACCACCATACGAGGACCAACACTTTTTCTCTTATTTGTATTCACATATCTTCGACATAGCGCACTCACGACTACATACTCTATTTTAACCACGACCGACGTTAGCTACGTGCTGAGCAGGCTGCACAGATACTGTTCATGGCGGTCTGATGCAAGCGCGCAACCTGCATACCAGGCCAGCGTCTTCATTTATTTTCAAGCATGCGTGTTTCGCTTTGTTTCCATATTTTTGTCCAACCGCTGTACAGCGTCTCTACCTGGGTGATTATTCGTGAATTTTGCGAAGGACGTGTTTCGTTAAGATAAAGCAGCCTTATGAAAACTTTATAATGTAATTATTCTACGTATGAATTAGTTCGTACAACGTGACGGTTGTTACTTACAGAAAAACGGCTCCAGCTTCGTGTATATTGTTTTGCGTGAAAAATTGTACGCATATTTGAAATTTCCTGACCGATTAAAACTGTGTGCCACAACGGAACTCGAACCTTTTGCAGGCAGATTCTCCACTAACTGAACTATCTTCTTTTTCCCAATTTTTTATGGAACTGAAATAATATTCAGAAGATTTTACAAATCCAGAATGAGATTTTCACTCTGCAGCGGAGTGTGCGCTGATATGAAACTTCCTGGCAGATTAAAACTGTGTGCCCGATCGAGACTCGAACTCGGGACCTTTGCCTTTAGCTGGCAATTGCTCTACCATCTGAGCTGCCGAAGCACGACTCACGCCCCGTACTCACAGCTTTACTTCTGCCAGTACCTCGTCTCCTACCATCCAAACTTTACAGAAGCTCTCCTGCGAACTTTGCATAACTAGCACTCCTGAAAGAAAGGATATTGCGGAGACATGGCTTAGCCATAGCCTGAGGGATGTTTTCACTCTGCGGTGGAATGTGTGCTGATATGAAACTTCCTAGCAGATTAAAACTGTGTGCCCGACCGAGACTCGAACTCGGGACCTTTGCCTTTCGCGGGCAAGTGCTCTACCATTCGGTTTTACAAATGCTTATCCATAAGAAAAACATACAATTTCTTTCTCTTACACTTATAATAATAATAACAATAATAATCCTTTAAAAAATAGAAAAAGAACCAAAAGTTACACCAAACAATGATTTGTCTCTGTTACATTCTCTATGAAGTCTCAGAACAGTCTGTAGATTTAATCTTCTTCTCTGTAAACTCAAAACGATTTTCTCAAACCTCTTATTCCATCAGGTGACCTTGTTATTGACTAATGGTTTCTCTTCATCTGTAGTTCCCTTATTTAACAAGACTCGAGACTGACACTTACATAATTGTGCACTAACGTTTCGTATCACGGTCTTAGATGAGATTTAAGGCACTAATGTTACAATGACAAATTCTCGGTAAATTTCAAGTGTCCAACAAGCGAGGCAAGCACATTGTGTTTAACGCGAGGGAGAAGTTTCCAAGCTGGTCGTAAAACTTGGCCCACCTTCAGCGGGTATTCTGTTGATAACAGACTGTTATTTTCTTACCACATTCCAAGTATTGATCATTTTCTTGCATGTGTTCCATGTTCGCTTCAACGCTACACACTTCGCATAAGGGGGTCAGTTTTATTTTGTATTTCTCAGCAAGATTTGAGGAGGTTTCGGTGAAAGCATCCAGCCACGTATCTGTTATATGTGTTGGTAAAATGTTGCCTGAACATTTCTCCAAAGCAGTTTGTGTGAGAGTATTTAATTGCAAAATGCAGCTTAGCAGCGCTTTAGATTACTTGTTGCTAGACTCTTGCTGTGGCCTGCTTCAGTGTGTCCTCTCCTAGGTGTCTTGCTTTTATCTAGTAGATATAGCCACATCTGTAAATTTTAACCTGTGGTTGGACACAAATCGGGTGCCTTAAATCTGAGAGCCGAAACATTTGGAAGACCTTTCGTGTGATGCTTCTTGCGTCTTTCCAAAGTACCTTTCTTGCATATGTTAGGAATATTGTCATGCAAAGGTGGTACTGTTTTCTCATCGCCAATCTTCCGTTGATACATGAGGTTGCTGTGTTGGAAAGAGGCAGTTTGAACAAACTGAAATTCCAAACACGCTTGCACAAATTTCAGAAATAGGAAGGACTGCAGCTATACGCTTGAGTTTGGATAATATACGTGTAAAAGCGTTGATGTAACAGGTCATTTATATTCTGTATAAACTTCGAAGATTTCGGGTCCTTAACCACAGGCACGCTCAAAAATCTCCCTGACCGCTCTGTTTCCGCCAGTGCGTCCCCCCTACATCGCACGTATTCTTGGATGGCTCAGTGGCTGGAGCACGTCCACGCGAATGGCAAAGGGCCCAGACTCCAGTCCCAGTCAAGCAAACAGTTTCAGTTTACAAGAAAGTCTCAATTGTACTAAAGTTTTCAGTTGCTTCTGCTATTATTTATACATCTTTTGATCCACCACTCCCCTCTGAAACATTACGTATTTTGATATAAGATATGTGTCACTCACTTTAACACATCTATGACTGAACATTTATTTCGATATACTGACTTTTTTTTCTTTTCATGTTGTTGAATAACATAAACTGACAAAGTAATAACTGTATTACAGCGCCCAGACACTGCCATTAACGAGCAACATCATTAAAAGCAATGAGATGTCGAACTACCAATTTTTTTGACTATGAAAAAAGCCATCTTGAGTCTTTTTCTTACGCATATCTGTGGCTTTCCTCTATCTGCTGCCGAACTGTGAAAATGCATGTGGCAGTGTTCTGTACTGGTATTTGGTAATATTGATAAAAACTGAATTTATTTATAAACGCTTTACCTTAATCGAGTCCAGTGTAATGAATATAATTTTATGTATACTCTTCTACAGTTTCTGCGGCTGTATCGAAAAAAGCTGAGGGTGGACTGTTCGGTGGTACAACGACCAGACACTTTGTCTTCTCTCGTGATTTATTCTTTTTTACAAAGTAGAACCACCCTGAGGTTTATTCGCCTGTAGTTTCCTCATTCTCGAATACAATTTTATGTAGAAATTTGTTGGAATTATCGGTCATATCACAGAACAACGATATCGCAAATCGCCTCCGTGGTCTGAGGTATCCCGCCTCGCGGTTTGCTTTCGGCGCTTAATTATTTCATGACTTGCAATTACTCAGTATTTGGCAGAATTTTGTCGGAGAGGTGACGAACCTATTCATCGTCATTGGAGCGTTCTCTTTCTCGTTGCGATATTGAAGTTATCTAGAATTTCGTTGTATTCATTGTCTATTCAGATCGTGACTTATTGAAAATGTTATACTGAATATCTCCGCCCTTTACAGAGAGGAGGAGTAAGAGGAGGAGAAGGAACGCTTCACACCGAAATTACATCTCCATATATGAAAAGCACTCCGTCTTCAGGGCACGAGTGGCCTACCGGGACCATCCGACCGCCATGTCACCCTCAGTGGAGGATGCGGGTAGGAGGGGCGTGGGGTCAGCACACCGCTCTCCCGGTCGTTATGATGGTATTCTTGACCGAAGCCGCTACTGTTCGGTCGAGTAGCTCCTCACGAGGCTGAGTGCACCCCGAAAAATGGCAAAAGCGCATGGCGGCCTGGATGGTCACCCATCCAAATGCCGACCACGACCGACAGCCCTTAACTTCAGTGATCTCACGGGGAACCGGTCTATCGACTGCGGCAACGCCGTTGCCTCCTCACATATAAGGTGTCTGAAAATCGCTAAACGGGTTTTTAAGCTTTGTAGCATTTATTACATTCAACTTTATAGTTACAAATTATATGTTAAATGAAAGAGCAACACCAGAAGTTTAGTCTATATATCTGTGCGCTGAGGTAAAGGTGTGGAACGGCCAAGAGCCGCTGAAGAGCGTGTTGAACGAGCGAAAGAGACTTTCACGCATAGCCCAAGACATCAGTTCAGAAGACTAGTCGTCAATTAACAGCACCATTGACATCTCTTACAACTACTTCAAATGGTTCAAATGGCTCTGAGCACTATGCGACTTAACATCTGTGGTCATCAGTCGCCTAGAACTTAGAACAAATTAAACCTAACTAACCTAAGGACATCACACACATCCATGCCCGAGGCAGGATTCGAACCTGCGACCGTAGCAGTCGCACGGTTCCGGACTGATCGCCTAGAACCGCGAGACCACCGCGGCCGGCACAACTACTTCCTTACCGTTTGCAGTTGTTACGAACTCTAAAAGCTACACACTATGGCTTACGTGCCAACTTTCCAAGCGAAATGTTGCTACATGACAATTAAGATTTTCCGGATCGTTTGGCCTCCAGTGATGAATCGACATTTCACCTAAGTGGAAATGTGAACTCGTATCATGTGTGCGTCTGGGGGTCAGCAAATCCCCACGAGATAGAACAGCTGCAATGAGACTCCCCTAAACTGAATACTTTTTGTGCCATATCCTGGAGGAAAGTTCATGGATCTTTCTTTTTCGGTGAAGCTGTAACTGGTATTTTTCATTTTATCTCCATGCGTTACGAATACGGCTCTTTCCTCAAATGGAAGGAGCTGAACCATAAAACTTCATCTGGCAGCAAGATGGTGCACCGCCTTACCGGCATAAATCAGTACGCAATTGCTCAAACAACGTTGCACCCCACCGCTGGATTGGGCGGAAGGGGCCGGATGACAGAGCTTGTTTGTCTGACCTCCATGTTCAAAATGGTTCAAATGGCTCTGAGCACTATGGGACTTAACATCTATGGTCATCTGTCCCATAAAACTTACAACTACTTAAACCTAACTAACTTAAGGACAGCACACAACACCCAGCCATCACGTGGCAGAGAAAATCCCTGACCCCGCCGGGAATCGAACCCGGGAACCCGGGCGTGGGAAGCGAGAACGCTACCGCACGACCACGAGATGCGGGCCGACCTCCATCTTCACACACGATATGACGTCATGCGAGTTTTACATTTGAGTGTTGATAAAGTATCATGGGTACGTGTCTCCGCTACCAGCTGATGTATCCCACTTTATAAACATCATTGTTGCAAAATTAGTCCAGACACAATGATCAACGTTTGGGAAGAACTTGCCCATGGACGCGATGGATGACTAATTGTGCTCGCAATTAAGATTTGCAAGAAAAACTTTTTCAGCTGCTCTTTCATTCGATATGTTATTTATAATTGTAAGTTTAATACCATGAATAGTACAAAGCCTTAAAACCTATATATTGAGTTTGAGACACCCTGTATTGTGGTAGTAGACAACCGATCTTTGATAAATCTGGGCGGAGCGAAACAAATGTGCATGTGTATCACATTGCCGATGAGAAATGGTCGTTGGCTTCGCTGTCGAAACCTACACCAAAGCAACGCTCGGAAGATTAATTTTCTAGTATCTCAGCAGACTCGTTCTCGAAACTGGATGCTTGTAGCCATCAGTCAGCGAATACAGATTGGTGCGGGCCGGGAGGGGTTCCAGGGAAATGTTTTTACGCTGCGTCAGGTGCGCCTGTTTTGCTCTTCCCTCGGTTGTTAGGCCTACGCAGCGCGCTTAAGATAAAGCGCGGGACACGGACCGCGCCGACCTGCGGGAACAAATGCCAGTCGCTTTGTTGCCGGCGCCGCAGTCGGCGAGCCCATTAATCTCGAGCACGCAGCGGCGGCGCCACAGTAGCCCGAGGGCGACCGAGAGCCCGCGGAAGCGGCCGAGCATCGGCGGAAGTGGCCGAGCGTCGTCGGAAGTGGCCGAGAAGCTCGCGGCGACCGCCAAATCGAGTTTCCTGCTAGAGCGGTCGGACGCGTCGATGGCTGCGGGCGCGTATCGATCCGCAAACACGCACACAGCAGCCGCCAGGACCGCTGATTCTCTCACGGCGGGACTAAGAGCGGAGCATCAACAACTCTGGCAAAGAGCCAATATATCGTAAACGTCGTTTCCCAAACCTAGGAGGCTCCGAAAAATATTAACTTTTACACTGGCGGTTCCCACCGCTCGAGTAATTAACGCTGGAAAGGAGAAAGAACAGAGAGGGTAAAGACAAATATCGGTGGATCAAAAACGAGATTTTTTGAAAAATATCGTCATCATCATCACTATAGTCCTGGCTGCGGAATACCAACACTAAATATCTACAGAATATTAGGTAGATAACTAGAATTGATATTTCTAATCAATTCGGGCTCCAGAAATTTGCGATACAATACTGAAAAAGGCAAAACAACATTTCTAGCATTTGTAGATTTAAAGAATAGTTTTGACTTTGTTCAGTGCAATACATTCTTCGAAATTCTTGTGTGTTATCTATACTACTATTTAAAAAGAATTTGTAGTTTAACGTTGTTACCAAAAATCTCTGGAAGTTCTTGACCATTTCAAGCTTTTTACACGATGCTCTGATAAATATTATGACAGACGTTGGCTGTATACACTGATGAGCCAGAACATTGTGACCACCTAGATAATAGATGGTATGTCCACCTTTGGATGGGATAACAGTAGCGACGCATCGTGGCATGGAAGCAGTAATACTTTCGCAGATCGCTGGAGGCAGCTGGCACTACATCTGCACACACAGGTCACCTAATTCCCGTAAATTCCGGGAATTAGGCTGATGAGCTCTGACGCCACGTTCAGTCACATTCCAAATGTGTTCGATCGGATTCAGATCTGGAGAGTAGAGCGGGCCAGCATATGAATTGGAATTCACCACCGTGTTCCTCGTGCCAATTCATCAAACTCCACGCCTTGCGACACGGCGCATTATCTTGTTGAAAAATGCCACTGCCGTCGGGAAATGTGATCGTCATGAATGGGTGTACGTATTCTGTAACCAGTGTAAGATACTCCTTGGTCTTCATGGAGCCCTGCACGAGCTCCACTCGTTCCATAGGTGCACACGTGAACGTTCCCCAGAGCATAATGGAACCGTCGCCAGCTTGTCACCATCCCGCAATATAGGTGTCAAGGAGCTGCTCCCTTGGAAGAGGATGGATTCGCGCCTTCCCATCGCCATGATGGATATCGGGATTCGTCAGACAATGCAATGCAATTGCCACTGCGCCAACGTCCAGCGCCGATGGTCACGCGGCCATTTCACTCGTAGTTGCCGATGTTGTGGTGTTGTGATTGGCATATGCGTGGGTCGTCGGCTGTTGAAGCCCATTGTTAGGAGCGTTCGGTGCTATTTGTGTTCAGCCACATTTCTACCGTGCCCAGCATTAAAGTCTGGTGTACCGCCACAGTTCGCCGCCTATCCTGTTTTACCGGTCTGCCCAGCCTACGACGCCCGATAGCTGTAATGAGCGATGGCCGTCCAACCGTACGACGTCTGGACGTGGGTTCACCATGTGTTGGAGACACCACGGCGCTCCATCAACACCCGACAAGTCGTGCAGTTCAGGAAATTCTCGTGCCGAGCCTCTGAACTATCACAGTCTGACCTCGGTCAAATTCAGACCGCGCGTCCTCCCCTTTCTACACACGGACAGCACGCTCACCGAAAATACATGCACCGTGCGTGAATCTGACCAGCAATCATTCCTCTCCAGGAGACGCTGCTATTGCCTACATGAGTTTATATCGATAGTAAGTTGATTGTCATAATGTCCTGTTTGATTATTGTACATAGTTTCAAACAAAAATTGTGTACACAACAATGTAGTATTTGTTTTCTTCATCACAGCCCCTAAGAGAAAAGAGGTATGTTGTATTTGTGACTTACCGACTTACAATTAAAGTAATACTATGGAACATGAATCATCAAAGAGTTTACAATCCTAACCACTCATGGATTAAAAGTATGAGAAGTACGGTTATTGAAGCTATATTAATGATCCCAGCTGATTTGCCATTCATTTTAAGTGAGTTACCGCGGTAAGAATGGGCTGCCATTCCCCAAGAAACCTTCCAGCACCAGATTTGAATATGGTGTTGGCCTACCCTTAGCCTTGACGACAGCTTCCACTCTCGCAGCATGCGTTCAGTCAGCACCCGTTCTTCACGGAGTGCTGCACTGACGAGACGTATCGATGTCGGTCAGTGAGGCCTGCCACGAATTCGGTATTCCAAAACATCCCAAAGGTGTTCTTTAGGATTCAGTCGGGACTCTGTGCAGGCCAGTCCATTACAGGGATGTTATTGTCGTGTAACCACTCTGGCCACTACAGGCCGTGCATTATGAACAGGTGCTCGATCGTGTTGAAAGATGCAGTCGCCATCCTCGAATTGCTGTTCAACAGCGGGAAGCAAGAAGGTCCTTAAAACATCATTGTAGGCCTGTGCTGTGATAGTGCCACGCAAAACAAGGGGTGCAAGCTGCTTCCGTGAGTAACTAGACCACACCATACCACCACCACCTCCGACTTTTACTGTTGGCACTACACAGTCTGGCAGGTGACGTTCACCGAGCATTCGCCACACCCACACCCACACCCTTCCATCGGATAGCAACATAGTGTACCGTGATTCGTCATTCTACACATCGTTTTTCCACTGTTCAATCGTCCAATGTTTACGCACCTTACAGCAAGCGAGGCGTGGTTTGGCATTTACCGGCGTGATGTGTGACTTACGAACAGCCACTCGACCATGAAATCTAAGTTTTCTAACCTCTTGCCTAACTCTCATAGTACTTGGAGTGCATCGTGACGCGGTTTAGAATTCCCTTTGACTTCTATTGTAGGTTTCTTTTCACCTCTGAACACCGATTCAATTTACGCTGGCATCGATAACACTACATCCACATGCCTATTCTGCAGTTAACAAAAATGGTTCAAATGGCTCTGAGCACTATGGGACTTAACATCTATGGTCATCAGTCCCGTAGAACTTAGAACTACTTAAACCTAACTAACCTAAGGACATCACACAACACCCAGCCATCACGAGGCAGAGAAAATCCCTGACCCCGCCGGGAATCGAACCCGGGAACCCGGGCGTGGGAAGCGAGAACGCTACCGCACGACCACGAGCTGCGGACTGCACCTAACCCTCGCAGAGAGTTCACTGAACCACCTTGTAGCTATTTTTCTATTGTTTCACTCCCGAAAAGAGCGACGTAAAAACGAACACGTAAATCTTTCCGTGCTAGCTCTGACTGGTGTTTTTTTTTTTTTTTTTTTTTTTTTATTACTTCGATCATTTCTCCATAGATGGGTGGGCGTCAGTAAAATATTTCGCATTTGGAGAAGAAAGTTGGTGATTAAGTTCGTGCAAAGATCCTAGCACAACGAAAAAAGCCTTTGTTTTAATCATTGCCGCCCCAATTCGCGTATCCTATCCGCGACACTCTCTCCTGAGTTTCGCGATACTTAAAAACAAGTTGCTCTTCTTTGAACTTTTTCAATGCACTCCGTCAGACATACGTGGCGAAGGATCGCATACCGGACGGCAGTACTGTAGCAAAGAATAAGACTATGTTACATAACTTTTGTCCTTGCTATTTTCAAAAAATTTATGCTTATGAAGTATGAAATATGCCAAATACTCAACTCAACATTTGCTTTTATGAATACCGAGCAAGGTGGGACAGTGCTTAACAAACTGGATTCGCATTCGGTAAGACGACGGTTCAAACCCGCGTCCGGCCATCCTGATTTCGTGATTTCCGTAAATCGTGCCCAGCTTCGCTGTTTGGTCCTCTCCCCGAAATCAACCAAGCAGTCTTTTATGACTATATGTAATACCATGAAACTTAAATATTGCAGATTTTTATAGATTGAAAGTTGCACTTTTTTTAAACCAAGTGAGCTTAAAAAAAGGTCACCATGCATATCAAATTCGACATATATAAAAAAAAGAAACGTGAACACATGTGACATAGAAGTGAGTAACTCTTCGAGATTTACGATTCTACAGCAAATGATTTCATGAATCAACCCCCAAAAGTAGTCTCCATCAGATTTTCATTATATCCTCATTGACAGCGACGTTCAAAATCCAGTATATGTTGCCATAAGCATTCCCCTTGATCTTCCGAATATGCCCCCATGTTGTCTTTGAATTTATGTAGAGCAACATCGTTTTGAAGGACATACTGCATCCCACTATGCCGAAGTTCTTCCCCATAGCTTTCACTAGTTGCACGTAGTTTTCGGCGTTATGGTTGCGCGTAAACTCTGAACTACTGCTAAAAATCAATTCAAAGCAATCTTCCATTTCTCACTGAGCATCTTCGGAAATTCGTTGTATTGCACGATTTTCATTTGTTGTCCCACAAAAACACGAGCTTCGACTTTTGCCTTGTGCAGTTTGGGAAAGATGTCTAGTAGGTATTTCAAGACTGATAAATCCTTATTGAGACCTCCAACAAACTGCTTCATTAGCTTTAATGTTATGGGTAACGGAGGCATCAGCAGTCTTATTAGATCTACCGATGGTTTCCATTTGACATTGTTCTTTCCGCACATTTAATCTATTTCTCATTGGTCAATCTCGGCACTTACATTACCCTCAGTGTATCTGCTATCCCGAAGACAAAATAAGGCGAAACCGCTTTACAGCCATGTGATGGCATCAGCTACGAACTCAAAGAATAAATGAGTACACGGGAATGGTCCATAAAAACGTCATAAATCGTAAGTTCCTTAACGATGAAAAATAATTGAAGAGAATTTAGAAAGATATGTATTATTATTTAAGAAACAAAAACAAAAATTCAGTAATAAAATTACATGTCTCTCTCATCGTATCAAGAGAAATACAATAATACTAATCATGAAAGGAAACTCAAAACCGGAACAGAAGGAATCCTGTTAATGTCCAGTAACGTTAATACGACCGCATATTAAAAGCCTAACGACCTTTCGCAGTGCAGACCGGTGAGGGATATGCAGGAGGTGTGTCGGTGAGGTTCTGGAAGGTACGTCACCGAGACAGAAGGTGACGTCGCGAGGAGTTACGTTTTTGCACCATTACAGAGAAACGTAGTTGGTATCTTTGAGCCGGATTTCAAACTTATTATTACACGGTTTCGAAAAAATGTTCCTTTAAAGTTGTTGCGCATTGTAGTTCTAGACTGTAGCAACGTCCTCAGAGATAAAGTCCAACTCGAACAAGACTACCTTCCTTCTGGCACAGACATTTCTCCTTAATGAAGTCTTGCATTGTCTCTGGGATGCTAATTCCTCATCGCACTCGATTCCTTCGGTAAACATGTCGATGCTCCTCGCCAGATGAGCTGCGATGGAACCACTAACTTGCGCAGTGATACGAAACTGCGCACTACTTGTTCCACACATTAAGTTTGGCGTGCAACACAGTTCCAACTCTGACGACGACTTCTGGTGCACGTCCCTAGTGTTACAAGACGCCTCGTTCCGCCTAGCCGGTAGGCTGACCCGCGCAACCTGTGTCGCTGTAGGGAAGGCTAGTACACAGTAACGACGCACTCAGACGCTTCGCTGTCACAACAAAACTACACTGCGCAACGCTATAAAAGCATTTTTTCGGAACGCCGTTATTGCCTCCTATTGCGACGCAGAAGTTTGAAATTTGGCACCGTCATCTGTAATGGTGCAAAAGCGTGGAACACTGCGACGTCAACCTCGGTCTCAGCGACTTTTCAAGCAGCACAGTGTCGACACATAAGAAAATAAGGCCCAGCCTTAAAATCCATGGGAGGTGTAAGATGGGTTAATGATGTCATATTGAAATTGTGGTGTGCATACTGTAAGACCTTCGGTACACACACCATCAGATTATTTGACTTGTCGCTCTAACGAAGTAGGCGAGTGTCAGCAATATGTCTCGTGGTCTTATCGTGGCGTGTTTATTTTCTGCCGTTAGGTCAGACGATAGAAATGCCACTTGCACGCTTACAGTAGCAGATTGACGGTGACCAACTTTAAACAGAACTTGATTAATTTTCACACACATTTATTAAAATAATAAAAAGCATAGACATTACGTAACTTGATTCTGGATGCTGTTTACAATTGACAATCTGAAGTTTCTTTGGTCTTGGTACATTGATCTTATTCTCACATATCTCTGATACTTGACAATGTGTCTATTCATTTATCTTCATGGCTATGTACAGGAATATGGTAATCTTATTAGGCTTAGACTGAAACTTGACTATTGACTGGTACAGACAAATGCAGACTAATGCCAACTGACTAATCGGAGGTCTGTACACTCGTTATAATACCTCGCGCGTTCAGGTATCACTGCGCGAGTGTGATCCGCGTGGAGAAAAGGTACTACGTTAGCAGCTTGCGTTACATATTAATACGCGGATCGGCGGAAGCCGAATTTGGTCTGTCTCTAAGACAGCGCCATCTCGTAGTGCGGAGACGAACGAGCGCTGCGCCTGCGCTGTTGTGCTTAGCGGGGCGCGCTCTAGTGGGAAAGTTTTGTATGCGCTGACTAGGCGGAACTATGTACACAACAGAAATAACATTTCACCACAATTCTGCCCAACACCTGTGTGGACGTGTCACACGGTGGGAAGGCCTTCACACTCCTCCTTACATTTCACCCCTCGTTTGTTGACGCTTCTGCAGGGAGCCCAAGCTGTGTCTCATTTGTTCGATAGATGGAGCTGGAAAGTGCTTTGACATCCACCATACCCCCAGCACATAATCCACTGTGATTTCGGCTTGATACCTAAGGTGAAGGAAGCATTTTGCGGCATTCGCTTCAGAACTTTTGCGGAAATTCGTCGCGAAATAGACAGCTTCATTCGAACTGCCAACACAACTGGCGCTGTTAAAGGTATCATACGACTTCCTCATCGCTTGCAGGGGAATATAAACAACGCTGTTGACTACTTTGAAGGGTATTTAATCTCCGCGACATGTACCTTTCTTGTATCCATTGTCAATAAACAGTTGCCACTCTTCTCTATGTGCCTAAATTATTAACCAGACGGGGTAGCACCACTCACCGGCTATGTGTTGTTGATGCTGTGGTGTACGGAAGTGGCTCTAGGAGGGTGCAATATGACTTACACAAAATTTCCATGTGACGAGACGAATGGCAGCTTGCTGTAAATGTAATGTGCGTTACCGCAGATGAGTAGGAAAAACCGTCTCACGACGTTCGACTACAGCGTTATTAGCGCGATGCTGGACACAGTCCGCTCGTTTAAATAGCTAGGCGTAATGCTGTAAAGTGAGATGAGATGGAACGAGCATTTAACAGTGGTAGTAGGGAAGGTGAATGGTCAATTTCGGTTCATTTAGAGAGCCTGCGACCCTCTCTGGATAACTACAAGAGTGTTTGGATAGCCAAAAAGACCAATTAAAGAGTTAGATTTGTTACTGGTATATTAGATACACACGCGAGTGATAGTGAGATGTTTTGTGAACTCTAGTATGAATCCCTAGAGGGAAGATGATGATCTTTTCGCGGAATATTATTGGAAAAAATTTAGAACTGCCATTTGAAGCTGACAGAACGGTTCTACTGCCGCCAGCGCACGTTTTCCGTAAGGGCCGCGAAGGTAATGGAAACTTGGACTCGTACGGAAATGATGGAGCGATACACTATGAGATAAAAGAAATTATTCAGTTAGTTAAGGCATTCGTAAATTTAATTGTGATTGTGGACTGGAATTCGGTAGTAGGAGGAGGAGAAAGATAAGAAAAAAGTAGTTGAATTTGCACAGAGTGTAATTTAATCTTCGCTAACACATGGTTTAACCCTGTAACACTAATGCCTCTGTATCTATACCAAATATTAAAGAAACGTAAAATCTACATGGAGACCTTCATATGAATTACATATATGACATACTATGCTTAAAAGTTTCTTATCGGTTTGAAACCTTTAGTCAAATAATGTTTTCATACAATGAACAACAATGGTACAATGTTTACATGTTATATGAAAACGAGTATCATATTGTGTACAAATTGGGGTTTAGATATTAAATGACTCAGTAATGGAAACCACAGTTTTGTGTATTTAAAGGTGAAATCAGACATGGCAGGATTGTAGGCTCACACTGAGATTTATCAAAAATCGCCCTGCCGATGCGTCTTTCGGGAACGGAACACAGAAGAAGAGAAACGGTTGTGGTATCAGAACTATCCTCCGCCACACACCTAGCTAAGTATAGATGTATAGAAAATCAAGCACCTAGAAGGGGAGGAGAATACGAAATGAAAATTCACGGCGTGGGAGGTTAAGTTATGTTATCTCAGTGATTACAAAATCGATTCTCATTTACGAAGAATTTGGCAGTATGACGTTCCTCGTTGTCTGGCCTGGATGCATGCATAGATTCGGCTGGGAAGTGCGTCAAAATGTCGTCGTATCCTCTCCAGAGGGTAGCTGGCCGCACTCGTCACGTGTCACCGAAATCCATGGTACTGGCACTGAGACGGGGTTGACGTCCAGAGTGGTTCCTCGCATGTTCTAACATGGACAGTTCTGGAGATCTTTCTGGCGGTGGGAGAACGTAAACATCAGGCATACAGCTCACAGAAACACGTGCCGGCTGTGTCGAAATGTGTCACCACGATACCGTCGCACTGTAACACTTGAAGACACTGGATGCTCCTGATGTGCTGTCAGAGTTCCTTCCATCACCATCAGCTGTCACTGAAGTCGTACTCGATACCGTGCCACACCACAACGGTGGGAATGACATCACTGTGTCTCTCCAAGACGTTGGAAAAATGGAACCTCTGTCCAGGTCGCTGACCATTGTCATCAGGGGAGTGCTGAAACACAGAGCGGCACCATTCGTCAGCTGTCAACTCTTGCTGCTCTCGGTACCACTCTAAATGTTGCCGCCTGTGTGGTACGAGTGTTAATGGCAGCTTCCGTGCGCGGCAGTAGTTCCCTAGTTGGGCCGCCATCAGTCTCGGACCAATGGTGTGGGATGACACAATGTTGCTGAGAGTTCGTATGTGAAGGGGTTATGGTGTGCCTGGTGCAGAATGTGGGGGATCTCCCCTTGTGGTTGTCACACGTCGTCGACCGAAACCTTAACGACGTGTACGAGGTCTCTTCGAAAAATTCCGGAACGTTCTTAATACCGTGCCAATGGTGTTCTGGAGTGAAATGCGCTTGGCACCCCTACCCTCGCCTGTGTTTAATGTGTAAGTTCCACTGTTGTACGTCTGTTAGTAAATGTTCAGTACTGTACTGAGTAGAATGTTGTATCGCACAGTTTCGAGATGGCAGAGTTAGAGGAGCAACGCAACTGCATTAAATTTTGGGTGAAACTCAAGCAAACGTTTACAGAAACACACTAAATGATGCAGGAAGCTTACGGTGGTGAGTGCTTGAACTGTACTCGCCGTCATGAATGGATCATACGGTTTAAAAATGGCCGGATGGAAGTTAAAGATGACCCTTGTTCATAGCGCCCTTCGACGTCTACAGACGACGTTCATGTCGGGAACGCAGTTGTGCGTGCCAATGGAAGACCGACTGTACGAGAGATGGCAGAAGAATCTGACATTTCAGTTGGACTTTGTCATGAAAACCTGACACAGCACCGTGGAATGCATCGTGTTGCCACCACGTTGGTCCCACGGCTCATGAGTCTAGACCAGAAAGATCTTCGCCCCGAAATCTGTGAAGATCTTTTGCATCGCGCAAATAAGATGTTTTCCAAGACCAAAAAACGCGCCTCAGATCACGTCAAGTGTCAAAGCCATGCTGATGTTTTCCTTTAACGTTGAAGCATTATGTCATGAGAAATACGTGCCACAAGGACAAACTGTTAATTCGAAGGTACTATGGGGACGTGTTGCGAGGCCAGTGAGAAAATGTGTGAAGGAAACGGCCTGAAACGTGGCGAGGCAATTCATGGATCTTGCATCACGATAACAAACCCACACATTCATCCCTGTTGATGCGTGACTATTGCATAAAAAACTGAATCTCTGTGCTGCCTCATCATCCGTACTCTCCAGTTGAAAACCGCGATGAAGCGACGAAAATTTGCAACGATAAACAAAATAAAAGAAAATTCGCAGACGGTGCTTCCCGCGATCCAGTAAGAGGCGCACCGAGGCTGCTTCCGGAAGCGTAAACGGCGTTAGGAGCGGTGTATCAATTGTGGAGGAGAGTATTTCGAAGTAGACCATGCACAATGAGTAAAAAAAAAAAGCGTACAAAAGTTTGTCCACAAAGTTCCGGTATTTTTGAACAGATCTCGTATACCTGCCCTCATGTTCCTTTGAAGTCCTTCATCGGGCTCCTGTCACATCCAAATCCTGTCGTATCTAGATATTGCGCAATTAGAAATGCTGGCGGCTAATTGGACACCCACAGTTCGTGGCGCGCTCCATATCAAATGCTGGAATTCAATATGGTGTTGGCCCACCCTTAGTCTTGATGACAGCTTCCACTCTTGCAGGCATACATTCAGTCAGATGCTGGAAGGTTTCTTGGGGAATAGCAGCCCATTCTTCACGGAGTGCTGCACTGACGAGAGGTATCGATGTCGTTCGGTGAGGCCTGGCACGAAGTCGGCATTCCAAAACATCTCAAATGAGTTCTGTAGGATTCAGGTCACGACTCTGTGCAGGCCAGTCCATTATAGGGCTGTTATTGTCGTGTAACCACTCCAGCACAGGCCGAACATTATGAACAGGTGCTCGATCTTGTTGAAAGATACAATCGCCATCCCCGAAGTGCTCTTCAACTATGGGAAGCAAGAAGGTGCTTAAAACATCAATGTGGGCATGTACTGTGATAGTGCTACCCAAAGCAGCAAGGGGTGCAAGCCCCCTCCATGAAAAACATGACCACACCATAACACTACCGCCTCCGAATTTTACTGCTGGCACTACACCCATATCCACACCCTGCCATCGGATCGCCACATTTTGTGCCGTGATTCGTCAGTCCACACAACGTTTTCACACTGTTCAATCGTCCAACATTTACGCTCCTTACACCAAGCGTTTGGCATTTACCGGCGTGATGTGTGGCTTATGAGCAGCCGCTCGACCATGAAATCCATCTTTCTCACCTCCCGCCTAACTGTTATAGTATTTGCAGTGGATCCTGATGCAGTTAGGAATTCCTGTGTGATAGCCTGGATAGATGTCTGCCTGCTACACACTACGACCCTCTTCATCTGTCGTCAGTCTCTGTCAGTCAAAAGACGAGGCCGGCCTGTACGCTTTTGTGCTGTACGTGTCCCTTCACGTTTCCACTTCACTATCACATCGGAAACAGAGGGCCTAGGGATGTTTAGGGGTGTGGAAATCACGCGTACAGACTTATGACACAAGTGACACCTAATCACCTGATCACATTCAGTCCGTAAGTTTCGCGGAGCCCCCCATTCTGCTCTCTCACGATTTCTAATGACTACTGAGGTCGCTGACGTTGATTACCTGGCAGTAGGTGACAGCACAATGCACCTAGTATTAAAAACCTATGTTTTCGGGGCTGTCCGGATACTTTTGATGACACAGTGTATGATGAATAGTGAGACCAGGCAAGATATCATATAGACATCTCCCAGAAATGAAAACAACCAATAAACGGGTCTGAACTATGTCACCACAGAGGAAGTGAAGACTCCCAAAACGTAACGCAACGTTAAAAACATAGTGTTTTGAGAGGGTACACAGAAACAGTGTCATTGTGAAACTGTTGCGATCATTTGTTGCAGCTTATGTGACAAACTGTTATGTTTTCGTCATTTCCTTTGGTGTAATAACATTCATATTCATACGCACACCTGTATCGGTCGTACAAATTAGGTGCGTCGATAAGAAATTCGTGTAATATGACACACGTATTGCCACTAATGCCGAGTATGACACTCGAGACGGGTTTTCAGGTAGAGGATTCGCTTGACTTGTCGCCTTGTCATCAAACATTTGTGGTACCCATTCGAAAGCCACAACTTTGAATAAAGCGAACAGAAAAAAAGTGAAAAGAAATTGGCTCTAAGGAGGATTGAACACCGCACGCTCACTAGGATGTTCAACGCCGTAAACAATTGACCACAACGCCATTTCTGTCTCCAGCTGCTCTATATCGCACTTTTTGTCCTTGGATTGTCCACAGCTTTTTTTTTTTCGCAGTTCAGTACACGTCCTTCCTGTTTCCATGCTTGGTTTGTGTTCAGTTTTTGATAGCACTAAATAGGGGGGAAGGGGGGCGAGAGGAGGGGAGAGGGAGGGAGAGGTAGAGAAAATGGTTCAAATGGCTCCGAGCACTATGGGACTTAACATCTGAGGTCATCAGTCCCCTAGACTTAGAACTACTTAAACCTAAGGACATCACATACATCCATGCCTGAGGCAGGATTCGAACCTGAGACCGTAGCAGCAGCGCGGTTCGGCACTGAAGCACCTAGAACCGCTCGGCCACACCGGCCGGCGGAAGTAGAGTGTTTCCCTTGTAAGTGCCGAGCAATAAACAGCAGTGGACTCATTGAACCAATGCAATACATTTTGTATTTGTGAGCAAAGTAGGTGAAAGCAGTACCAAGATTCAGTACAGATGTATCTTTCTCAGTTCTGTGTCTTGCTTTTTTTACCGCTTGCCTCTGGATACTTGGATAGTAGTTTGATTCGTTTAAAATGATAATTAGATACCGGTTCACGAAACGAATCAGCTTCCGTGTGCCACGCATCGCGTCGTCTCGCGTAACGGAGACGATCCCGATACCAAAACGAGTACGGTAAGAAAGCAGATTTCCCTGCAGAAGTATCGAACGAAACATAGCCGACTCACCGAATGTATTGGATCGTTAACAATATATCGGTTCAATTCGACACATCGATACTACAGATCGATGTATGTCGTCCACGTCTGCTGTACGACTAAAGTTAGTCACGTATGATTAGTTTCCACTCCGTCCGCTGAAATAGCTCTCTTCCAGATAATAGCACGAAAACCTCAGCTACGAACATTTAATATCGCTGTTGCCGACAAAATTTTCGTGTGGGGAGTAGGAAACGCGTTGTATGACGCGAGCACGATGCGTCGGCGGCTTGCTGGGTGCGAATGCATGCATGCGTGCGGTGTGGCGTGTGCCGAGCGTCAACACCGCACGGCTTCGCCCGATTGGTTCGCT
Source organism: Schistocerca gregaria (assembly GCF_023897955.1). Lineage (NCBI taxonomy): Eukaryota > Metazoa > Arthropoda > Insecta > Orthoptera > Acrididae > Schistocerca > Schistocerca gregaria. The sequence goes on from NC_064926.1 coordinate 492,654,153, forward strand.
GCATAACGTAACGCCGGCGCTACGTAATCCCCGTGGTTGGCTGCCTGCGGTAATGGCTGGTCCCGACTAAGCCTCGTGCAGCACGCCAGTTCCAGTTAACGCCTCGGGGTTTTCACAGGAAACGTTCCAGCCGACACAGTAGGCGCGTTTCGTGCCCTAGATACTTGGCTACCTCGCGGCTACTTTGCTGCGAGTCACGTTTCCAATAATCCTGCTTCACTCTCCACCAACCTCTCTGTTTTCGATCTTTTCTATTTACTCGACTCTCCACGCACCGGCAGGTTGTTTTTTAATATCCGGCATGAGTGGAAAAAGAAACACTCCAACCCTTTCGTACCTAGCCCACGTCCGCTTCCTGGCGCTAACGCAATATCGTCAGCGTTTATTTCGGACCGCCAGCTTTGGTGTTGCTCTGAAGAAGTCGAGCCTACACACACACAGGAACATCCCGTGGTTCTAATGTCTCTGAAATATATCGAATTCCTACTGTGGGGGTGACGATTGCCATCGGCTGTAGGGTTTTCAGTTCTTCATTCCATTAGTAACTCCTAGCTGATATCGCTAACGTTCACAAACTTTCTTACGCCTGTACAACGCCCAGCGGTACATGAAGGTAAATAGAATACAGAGCATATTGATTACCTTCGATCTTTGCTGATTCCACGGCTACTTCGCTGAAAAATAACTGCGTTTTCAGTGGCTTGAAGAGAAATTGAGCTGAAAGTCCGCTTTAGGGTGACTCAAACTTTTCTGATGAATTAAGAACAACTTCTTCGTCGATTAATAAACGTGTATTGTTACCGAATTTTTCATTGTTGCTTGTCAAATGATAACCTTGAAAAAAGTCACTTTGGGAACTACAGACCTGCGTGTAACAATGACAGCAAGATATCTAAATTATCATTCAATAGTAAATAAAAATGAAGAGAGTGCTGTGTATAAAATCATATGGAAGGTCTGTGGAAAAGTATATGTTGGTCATTTAGGCAGAGCTGTGGCGATTAGATTATTGGAACATGAGAGAAGAAAGATGATTCAACTTTTGTTGATCATATTTTAGCAGGACACCACCCCTAATATGACGTATCTGTGATCCTACAGGAAATACTAGAAATTAATAAAATGTGACACAGAATGCCAGCATAGTTTTATATGGCCAAGGTATTCTCCTTTTTCCCCTCCGTTAAACTGTCAGATACGCAATTTTAAGATTACAGTTGTAAATTGTACCTCATTTTTCATCAGTTGTTAAATATAACGATATGAACATAAAACTTAATTTTTCATTTTTAGTTAAATTTAAGAAATTCCGTGTGGCATAAAATTGTAATACTTTATGGATACTCTACATCTGACCGTCTTATGTTATATTCCTGATTTGCATGAATAATATCTGCGTAAGCAGCACGTTATTTTAAAAAAAATGGTTCAAATGGCTCGGAGTACTATGGGACTCAACTGCTGTGGTCATCAGTCCCCTAGAACTTAGAACTACATAAACCTAACTGACCTAAGGACATCACAGACATCCATGCCCGAGGCAGGATTCGAACCTGCTACCGTAGCAGTCGCACGGTTCCGGACTGCGCACCTAGAACCGTGAGACCACCGCGGCCGGCCACGTTATTTTATCTCTGATTGTGCCTTTGAGTTGATAGTTTACTACTGTATAAGAAACTGAAAGCCAGTTTGTAACCAATTACATATTTTACAGAACATCAGAAAACATTGCCTAACTTTATAGTTGTTTGCTTTCATGGTAGCCCTGGTGGCTATTCTTGGAAAAGAGGAGGCAGAGAAATAAGTGAAAAATTTAATAATAAAATGCGTCTTTATATCATTTTTTTAGTATGCCAGTGTACATTCTGAAGTTTTTCCATCATCATCAGGGCATTTTGCTATTATATACCGATCTTGTTTGCAATGTTAAAAAGTGTGAATGCCAGAAACGCGTATCCTTGGGAGTTACAATGGGTTCTTTACTCAAATTTTAGAAACTGTGATGGAATATACACAGAACTACAGACGAATGTATGTAGATTGTTTTGAAATTTAATAGTGTACCTGCGATTATTGTTGCTTTCTTTTATGTATGACGTCACAATCAAGCATCTCCTTCATGTGCAACATGCACAGTTCTAAAAGATGACATTATTAGTTTCAAAGAATGTGATGAATTGCATGATATTTCAGTACTACAAAGATAATAAATAACGTGCATTTTATGCAACAAATTTAATCTTCAAGTATTTTTTCTTTTTATGTATTCTGTAGAATACATAAATACCATCTATTCTTGTCAGTGGTTGAAATTAGACATGAACATTATTTTTACAATCAAAAGTAAATTAATTATGTAACAGTCCTGAGATTATTGTGACATACCAAGACAGTTTCTTATTATCGAACACCTAGATGTAACTAGTTCGGATAATGTGAGAGATAATAGCAGGTAGAAAAGAGGAAAGTTGGAGGAAGAGAAACAAAAGTCGGAATACACTGTTACGCAGTTTGTGGGTGTGTGTGCGCGTGTGTGTGTGTGTGTGTGTGTGTGTGTGTGTGTGTGTGTGTACGTATTCGAATGTGTGGGGGAGGGGGTGAGAAGGGGACAGGTTGTTTTGTTACAAAATCACTTCGCCTTGGCGCTTAAACAGCAAGCATCTCCTGACGCACAGCTATTCGCTGCAATAGCATTTCTCTGTTTCATTGTTTGGCCATTGTCGAATTAAGTCAACTTTAAAAAAAAAATTCTTTTATCAAGAGCTGGGTCTCTCTTTTTAGTGTACTATGATTCATTTTTTGAGATTAACAGTTATACATTTCTGAATATTTGAAACAAAAATGGTTCAAATGGCTCTGAGCACTATGGGACTCAACTTCTGAGGTCATCACTCCCCTAGAACTTAGAACCACTTAAACCTAACTAAGCTAAGGACATCACACACATCCATGCCCGAGGCATGATTCAAACCTGCGACCGTAGCGGTCGCGTAGCTCCAGACTGTAGCGCCTAGAACCGCTTGACCACACATGCCGGCTATTTGAAACAATTTGCCACTCTTTGCACCACTATGAAATCTTACCAACCTCTGAAACTGTATGGAACTTTCTGTCAGACAGTACTGCATTGCAGATAACTCCATTGCAGATATCTGCATCCTATGTAGGCGACAAGCTGCTCAATAAATATTAGCATGACCAACAAAAATATTTTCCAGGAGCTCCTCAATACAATAGCAATGGTGAGCAATGAAGACTTGAATGTATATTGTAGCTCGTTTACTATCGTAATCTCTGCCGACAAGCCCTAGCAGAGACAACGGAACCGACCGACCGCCGTGTCATCCTCCACCAATGGCGTCGCTGGCCGGCCGTTGTCAGTTTTCGTGACCTGGAGCAGCTACTACTCGGTCAAGCAGGTCGTCAGTCGACATCACGAGGGTGAGTGCATCCCGTTACAATGTTCCCATAGGAGAAAAATCCTCGGCGGTACTGGGAATCGAACTCAGCTCCTCCATACATCAGTCAGTCACGCTGACCACTCTGTTTTGGAGGTGTACTGATTCAAAATGGATCCAGCAGAATACTGAACGCCTTTCTACACAAGCAGCAAGGAGGAACGATCCAAACACAGATCGGAATTCTGCCTAGTATTAATTGAGCGAATGCTACTAATTCTTAGGAATAATGTCACACAAACGACATTAAAAAATACATATTGAGAAGCCAATTTGAAAATTTCTAGACTCCTGAACTGAATCAGTTAGAAGTTCACGAAATTACACCCGATATTGCTCGAACTGCACCTTTCTGGGCAAAAATACCCTTTGTGAATGGGAAGAGTTGCCCCAGAATATAATGTCGTAATAAGCGAATGGAAAAAAAGTGGACTAATCTTTGTGTTTGACCATCACTTACCGCGGATACTGTACTAGTGGTAAACAAAGCAGCATTCGGCTTTTGAACAAGATCCTGAACAATGAACTTCTGTGACAACTAATCATCCAGTGGTCCCAGCAGTGACCCCTGAGGCAACACCAATTAACCCTCTCAGTTCAACTCTCCCGCCCCTACCAGGCGCTTTTCCCGACGCCCGCACCCTCCCAGGAGGCTGGGGCGAGGTCAGTATTGCAGTGACCCCACCCGCGGCCCGGCGACTCGGAAAACTGCGTGCTGCTGCCCCGGCTGATGGTCGTTCGGGCAGAGCGCTGAATTATTCGCATTGTTGACACAGGCAAGCGGCCGGCCGCGGGCATGTCGCAGACAAGAGCACGGCCCAGCCCAACACAGTACAGTACAGCACGCCACGGCGCCCTTCTTTCCTCTGTTGTGCCTTGTTTGGTAACAGCGAGCTGCGCGCTTCACCACACTGCAGCACAGCATGCTGCACGCATGCCTCACCGCCAATGCCACACATTTTGATCAGTGGACGATGTGTGTGTGTGTGTGCGTATTTGTGTGTGTGTGTGTGTGTGTGTGTGTGTGTGTGTACTTGAATTTAGGGCTCTCAGCACTCATTACCGACATTATCAGCGCTCCTCCTTCCAGACCGTTGCTATTCACAATATACATAAATGACCTGGTGGATGACATCGGAAGTTCACTGAGGCTTTTTTCAGATGATGCTGTGGTGTATCGAGAGGTTGCAACAATGGAAAATTGTACTGAAATGCAGGAGGATCTGCAGCGAATTGACGCATGGTGCACGGAATGGCAATTGAATCTCAATGTAGACAAGTGTAATGTGATGCAAATACATAGAAAGATAGGTCCCTTATCATTTAGCTACAAAATAACAGGTCAGCAACTGGAAGCAGTTAATTCCATAAATTATCTGGGAGTACGCATTCGGAGTGATTTAAAATGGAATGATCATATAAAGTTGATCGTCGGTAAAGCAGATGCCAGACTGAGATTCATTAGAAGAATCCTAAGGAAATGCTATCCGACAACAAAGGAAGTAGGTTGCAGTACGCTTGTTCGCCCAATGCTTGAATACTGCTCAGCAGTGTGGGATCCGCACCAGGTAGGGTTGATAGAAGAGATAGAGAAGATCCAACGGAGAGCAGCGCGCTTCGTTACAGGATCATTTAGTAATTGCCAAAGCGTTACGGAGATGATAGATAAACTCCAGTGGAAGACTCTGCAGGAGAGACGCGCAGTATCTCGGTACGGGCTTTTGTTAAAGTTTCGAGAACATACCTTCACCGAAGAGTCAAGCAGTATATTTGTCCCTCCTACGTATATCTCGCGAAGAGACCATGAGGATAAAATCAGAGAGATTAGAGCCCACACAGAAGCATACCGACAATCCTTCTTTCCACGTACAATACGAGACTGGAATAGAAGGGAGAACCGATAGAGGTACTCAGGGTACCCTCCGCCACACACCGTCAGGTGGCTTGCGGAGTATGGATGTAGATGTAGATGTAGACAACAAATTCGGTTGAAACGTATAAGAATCTCCAATTTTCGTTCACATTCTACATCTGCTCCTTCATCTACATACACTGGTATCCAAAATTAAAGCAACAAACCACTATTTCCTCGTCCTATGTCCAATTCATGATATAATCAAATGAACTGTCAATAGAGGTCCGTTGATCGTGTCGTGCACGGAAGAAGGCATTCTGATTGCGAGGGGTCTCTACGGCCTTACTATAACTTTGCACCGGCACAGGTCGATAGGGCGAACAATCGATTGTGACCTGTTGCGAGAGCGAGTGTCGAGATGCACCAGAGTGGTTGGCGGGAATGGTGTGTGTGTGTGTGTGTGTGTGTGTATGGAGGCCATTATTGGAATACAGGGTTTTTTAACCGAGAAGGGTGTCACCATCGCCGTGGTTAGACCACTAAATAATAAAAAAATACCGGGAAAGTGATGAAGTATCTTCATAAACGTGATCAGTGACGTTACTAGTGCCGATATTTAGTTTCGCGTCTACCGCGCCGGCCTAACCTTGGATTGCAGTGTTGGATGCAGTGATGGATTATCGTGTGACGATCATGGCAAATGAAGGAAGCCTGTGCTGAGATTAGCCGTAATTCGATATGTATGACGAAGGCAAGTGGCTATCCCCTTTTTCTGTTTTGAGAAGAATATAAGTTCGTAATTAGTAAAACTGTGTTGGTGTTCCTTATTACCATACATTCAGTATTATAGTATTGAACAGGACGAACTGTAAAGTAACAACTTCAGTAGCAGTCAATTCCGATTACCAGCCCCATTAGGTTCACGGACATGACGTCATGGTACCTGTCAGACGGGATAGTCTCACATCCGCAGTCGCTGTGTACACAGTTCAGTACATAGTTCCAATGGTTCTGAGCACTATGGGACTTAACAGCTCAGGTCATCAGTGCATAAATGGTTCCTAAAACTTTACAAATAGAAATTCCTTTTCCAAAACGCGTTGAAAATTAACGAGAATTTGATATTACACATGGTACTTAATAATATGTAATTAAAACAACTTCCATAGCATATAGCACTGTGTATATTTACCAAAATAATTAATTTAAACTACTTTCGTAGGATCTTAGCTCCATTGATATTTATCATTTGTTTTGCACTAACTGTGCTATATGCATTACAGACTGCACACTGAACAGAGATCGAACAGCACATCTACACGCTACCGAAGCACAAGGAGAAAATTTCGTCACGAAAGATTCACGCTTGGCAACACGAAAAAGAGACTTCAAATATGTTAAACTGGAAATATCGATTTTTGATTTGGGAACAATAATTTTTATATGATAAGGAAATATTATCATAAATAAAAGCGGGGAAAACCATTATTAAAGATGTCAAAAATATGAAATGGGCAAAATACGGGAAAACCCGTAAAGTACGGAAGACCTGTCTAAAATAGAGGAGACACAAAAAAATTTGGATAAAACAGAGGAAACCTGGCAACTCTTCTCGAAGCACTGACACCCATTAAATATCTGCGAGCATGTGTAAGGAGTGGTTTAAAGTGCAATGACAACATAAAACTAATAGAAGGTAAGGCAGAAGAGGTGTCTTTTTGCGAGGTCTCAGCTTAAAGGAAAAATGCAGCAGTACTCTATATCTACACACAAACTGCGCAAGCCAACGTGCGGTGTATGGTGGTGGGTACATTGTAACACTGCTGGTCATGCCCTTTTCCATTCTACTGGCAAATAGAGCGAAGGGAAATCTCTAGTTTTCGCGGTCCTTACGCCAAATGGATATTGGTGGCAGTAGAATCCTTCCACAGTCAGCCACAAATACCGGTGTTCTAAATCTTCTCAACTGTTTTTGCGAAAAGAACGTCCTTTTCATCTCTCATTTAAGGTTACGGAGCATTTCCATAATACTCTCGTATTGTCGGAACCCATCAGTAACAAATCTAAATCAGCATAACTTCCCATTGCTTCCACGCCTTCCTTTCAACTGACCTTGTGGGGATCCCAAACACTCTATCAGTACTGAAGAATACGTCTCACTACTGTTCTATAGGCAGTTTCCTTTACAGATGAGCTACACTTAACTCCCAATATACTGAGTCGACCATGCCTTCCTACTACTGATCCCTTTAATGTTCGTTGCTTTGAATTAGAGCAGTGTTACTCGTATATCTGATGCCTATTGATTACAAATGTTGCGTGAAGGTTAAACGGTAGAAGTTCTTCACATATATCATTTATCGAGACTCCCTGAATGTGTGTACTCATTAATCCCACGTGATTAACCCTGACGTGATTTGTCTGACAGCACCCGCCCCACATACGATGCAAATTGTTTGAGCTGCCTCTCCTTCCTTCTCACTTCTGTTAAACCCAAAGAGAAAGAAATGTCGCAAATGGTAGACCGTTTTCCACTTGCAGCTCTATGTTCACCAATGTTCATAGGCGTCATGTATGCTAAATCCAATAAGTACTTGCAATGCAAATACGAGAACTTGAAGTAAGAAAAATATAATTGACAAATAAGCTCTTAGCACGCTAAGCCTGTTGTGTTACGGTATTCACTCGATTCATCAAATTTGACTCGTGTGAAAATTCAAAGTGCAATAACCAACCATTTTATACTTGCCAGTAACATACATAAAGTTCGACGCATAGCAGTCACCTTGCCAAGTGCCTGCTGGCATCAAGCAGATGGTGCCCTGACGAATGGCTGATGACAACTTGCGAGCTAACATCCCAAAGATGTTCGGGCTCTCATGCGCTTCCTCTTAGTCGAAATGTCTTGGCTCAGACTCGTCTAAGGGTTGAACCGCATGTGTCACATTACACGCCCTAAATTAGACACTTGCGAAATAAAAAGCTACCCTAACACATAACAACAGTAATAATAAAATCGGAAACTAAATTAACGACACATAAATGATGTAGGCCACACAGTTGCGATTTGGTTAGAATAATGTATATTCAGAAAGCAAACTAATCGCGAAAGTTGACGTATTTAGAGTTACTGTTAACTCGAGCGCATATCCATTTGATACAGTTCGATCGTTGACAATCCCATCGTGAAATACACTCCTGGAAATGGAAAAAAGAACACATTGACACCAGTTTGTCAGACCCACCATACTTGCTCCGGACAGTGCGAGAGGGCTGTACAAGCAATGATCACACGCACGGCACAGCGGACACGCCAGGAACCGCGGTGTTGGCCGTCGAATGGCGCTAGCTGCGCAGCATTTGTGCACCGCCGCCGTCAGTGTCAGCCAGTTTGCCGTGGCATACGGAGCTCCATCGCAGTCTTTAACACTGGTAGCATGCCGCGACAGCGTGGACGTGAACCGTATGTACAGTTGACGGACTTTGAGCGAGGGCGTATAGTGGGCATGCTGGAGGCCGGGTGGACGTACCTCCGAATTGCTCAACACGTGGGGCGTGAGGTCTCCACAGTAGAACGATGTTGTCGCCAGTGGTCGGCGGTAGGTGCACGTGCCCGTCGACCTGGGACCGGACCGCATCGACGCACGGATGCACGTCAAGACCGTAGGATCCTACGCAGTGCCGTAGGGGACCGCACCGCCACTTCCCAGCAAATTAGGGACACTGTTGCTCCTGGTGTATCGGCGAGAACCATTCGCAACTGTCTCCATGAAGCTGGGCTACGGTCCCGCACACCGTTAGGCCGTCTTCTGCTCACGCCCCAACATCGTGCAGCCCGCCTCCAGTGGTGTCGCGACAGGCGTGAATGGAGGGACGAATGGAGACGTGTCGTCTTCAGCGATGAGAGTCGCTTCTGCCTTGGTGCCAATGATGGTCGTATGCGTGTTTGGCGCCGTGCAGGTGAGCGCCACAATCAGGACTGCATACGACCGAGGCAAACAGGGCCAACACCCGGCATCATGGTGTGGGGAGCGATCTCCTACACTGGCCGTACACCTCTGGTGATCGTCGAGGGGACGCTGAATAGTGCACGGTACATCCAAACCGTCATCGAACCCATCGTTCTACCATTCCTAGACCGGCAAGGGAACTTGCTGTTCCAACAGGACAATGCACGTCCGCATGTATCCCGTGCCACCCAACGTACTCTAGAAGGTGTAAGTCAACTACCCTTGCCAGCAAGATCTCCAGATCTGTCCCCCATTGAGCATGTGTGGGACTGGATGAAGCGTCGTCTCACGCGGTCTGCACGTCCAGCACGAACGCTGGTCCAGCTGAGGCGCCAGGTGGAAATGGCATGGCAAGCCGTTCCACAGGACTACATCCAGCATCTCTACGATCGTCTCCATGGGAGAATAGCAGCCTGCATTGCTGCGAAAGTTGGATATACACTGTACTAGTGCCGACATTGTGCATGCTCTGTTGCCTGTGTCTATGTGCCTGTGGTTCTATCATTGTGATCATGTGATGTATCTGACCCCAGGAATGTGTCAATAAAGTTTCCCCTTCCTGGGACAATGAATTCATGGTGTTCTTATTTCCATTTCCAGGAGTGTACATCTACGCGAAATGTTAGAGCAGCTGCTCACCACTCAGAGACTAAGTACCGTGATACCACACAACGCGAAATTTTCTAAGTCGTTTGACTTCCTAGCCGCCTAAAGACAGACTGTCCGCTTGCGCATCTCAATCCGAACTGTTCTCTTTGCTGTCACCAGCCGACCTGTCCAGCTTCGCGTCTGCACGACCACTGCCCCCTGTTCGTCCCTGGCCGCGTTTTCCACGCTCCGAATATCCTCGCTCAACTGACTAGGGAAGTTCCCTTTCCTGAAGACGTCCATCTGATTGGCTACATCTTATTATGCATTACTTTACGTTTTAACATATTTAAATAATCAAAGATGGCCACTTTCACGCTCTAAATAAAGGAACGATAATATCTATTACATAATAAACGTTAAATTTTTTTACATAAAACCATCACAATTTCGTTCTTAGCTTTTAATGCATGATCAGTAGCCTTGTGCCAATGTCCTTTTTGATGAATAAATAATGAACAAAAGTAACTATTATGCACTAAACTTAATAACAAATATTCTACTACCAAATGATTCAATAAGGTGCCATGCTGTCATTCAATGGGTTTTGTGTGGAGGATATGATTCAATGCTTAACTGCAAATACTGATAATTTAAATTTACTATGTCTTTCAAACAAACTTACAGAGTTGGTATTTACAACGTCTGTCATTATAATGATGCGATTCTATATGAAATGTCGATCGTAAAGATCAACCAAAGCGTTCAGATTTTAGCATTCAGGTCTCTGTTACAAAACTCGTTAATTTCCCTTTAACAGTAAATCCTAAATTATTACAGATATGATCAATATTAAGGTTTTATTGGGATCACCATGAAACTTTATGCAGGATGGCTGATTAAAATTACTGTGGCTTGATTCCCTGCATTACTACAGAATTAAATAGTTTTTCACAAATGTTTCCCTTTATGGCTGATTTCACGTCCACCATATTTAACACTGCTACATCTCCTTGGCCACAAACGGCTTCTACTGGGTTTCCCTATGATGTAGGTTCTTATCTGCAGCCGGCCGCGGTGGTCTAGCGGTTCTAGGCGCTCAGCCCGGAACCGCGCGACTGCTACGGTCGCAGGTTCGAATCCTGCCTCGGGCATGGATGTGTGTGATGTCCTTAGGTTAGTTAGATTTAAGTAGTTCTAAGTTCTAGGGGACTGATGACCACACATGTTAAGTCACATAGTGCTCAGAGCCATTTGAACCACTTTTTTTTTCTTATCTGTCTCACTCGCATACTACAGCGCTTGGGCCTCAATAGACAATAGACGCCTGAGTTTCCACATCTCATGGCGAATCTGCGCCATTTGTGGCACGCGGTCCTGGACGACAGGGTTCGTTTCACAATTCCTGTAGGCTGACTTTTGCGGCCATATATTTAAATGAGAGCGCAATGCTCGTTAACTCACACATTGCAAGGCGAGGAAAATCTCGAACATAAACTGTTCTGATCATGAGGCAATTACGAGATCTTTGGGGGAAATGTTCGAAAGAAATTTCACTATTAATGGTGCGCTAGAAAGTGAAGCAGATGATTTTTGAGATTCAATCAAGCTGGTGCTTTTAACAGACAGACCAAATGCAGTTTACAAAGTGAAATAATGAATGGACTAGAACTCGTGAATCTGCATGTACATTGCATGACGTTTACTGCAAGATCATGAAATGGTACAACACTGAAAGTCGGTTCTGCAATTACGTTCTAAACATTCAGCAATGATGGAGAAGGGTAAATGTATCAATTTAATGTAATGAACCTTGTCCAGAAATGATGAAGTCGAAAGTTACATGTAAAAATCTTTCTGATACTCTGTCAGTGAAAAACATGTATGGCTATTGTTGGTGCTAAGATTGCAGGGTAGCCAACTTTCAGGGATTGTAGTATGGACCAAGACAAGAAAAAATATGGAGTAAACATGACGCTCTACATATCTTAAGAGCTATGAGCACTTGTTCATCTTTGCTGCTGGACAACTGCTATTAAGATACACATTTAAAGTCGATATTTACTGGATGTTTTCTTGTTTTCGTCCGTACTAAAGCCTCTGAGAGCTGCCTACCGTAAAGTCTTAGCAACAACAGTACCAGTACGTAAATTCCACTGTCAGAGGTTTTAGAACGATTTCCACTTAGAAATTTCGCTTGGTCTATGTAAGTAGGCTGTTTAGGTTTTTCATATTGCTATCGCCACGTAGCGCTCTGTATGAAAGTCACTGGCTGTGCTGTGTGCAGTCAGTGTGGCTGGTTGGCATTGTTGTAATACTCGCAATTGTAGTGTTGGGCAGCGGCAGCTGCTTGTTAACAGCGCGTAGCGTTGCGCAGTTGGTGGTGAGCCGCCAGCAGTGGTGGATGTGGGGATAGAGATAGCGGAGTTTTGAAATTTGTAAGACTGGATGTCATGAACTGCTATATACATTATGACTTTTGAAACTATTGAGGTAAATACATTGTTTGTTCTCTGTCAAAATCTTTCTTTTGCTAATTATGCCTATCAGTAGTTAGTGCCTTCAGTAGTTTGAATCTTTTATTTAGATGGCAGTAGTGGCGCTCTCTGTCCTGCAGTAGTTCGAGTAACGAAGATTTTTGGTGAGGTAAGTGATTTGTGAAACGTATAGGTTAATTTAGTCAGGGCCATTCTCCTGTTGGGATTATTGAAAGTCAGATTGCGTTGCGCTAAAAAAATATTGTGTGTCAGTTTAAGCACAGTCTTGCACAATTTTTCAAAGGGGACGTTTCATATGTCGTTGCCAGAATTCGTAAATGTTTTGAATTTACATGTAGCAATGAACAGCTTATAGTCAAAATAATCATGTCGGCGAGTCGCATGTCGGTCATTGTTACGTCGTTTCGGCGGTTCCATCTCAAAATTCGGTGTACCTTGCCAATTTCTTTCATAATTTCCGAAGGGCCCTGTGTCATTATTTTGTCGCTGTTCCGTATTTCTATGTCCCTCTTCCCGTATTGGAGCGCGAGTGTCCTCTGAAATACGTAATTCTTGTATTACCTGTGTCAGCTGACCTTGTACTTCCCGGATTTCTCTTTGGTGTTGCGTATTAATTTGATGCAGATTTTGTTTGAATTTTCTAATTTGTTCGCACTCTTCAGTGTCATTAAAGACTAGCGGTTTTGTGTCATTCACATTGTAATCTAACTTCGTAGATAAATTATTTAGCTGATCCGAAAGTTCAACTACTTTCTTTGATAATGAACTAATTTCCTCCATATGTCTTTCTGAACCAATTTTCAAAGTATCTACTGTGTCCTTTAAGTTTTCTTGAGTTTTTGCAAGTTGCGTAACCGAATCGGTAGATGTAACTGAGTCAATTTTAGCTTGCAAGGTCTCATGATTTTCATGAACAATAGTTTGCAGTTCTTTTATGGCTGCTTCTTGATTCTGTAATGCATTTTCATGCCGCGAAAAAACAGGTTGGGAATGCTCACAAATTTGTGTTTTTACGTCATTACAGACTTTTTGACATTTCGATTCGATTTTATGTAATTCAGTAGTTAAATCTTCACGTGTTTGTTCAAGTGTATGTTCCACTGAGTCTAACTTTTGAAGCTTTTGTTCCATTGCGTCTAACTTTTGAAGATTTTGTTCCATTGTGTCTAACTTTTGAAGCTTTTGCTGTGTTTGTCTCTGATTTTGTTCCATTGAGTCTAACTATTGAAGATTTTGTTCCATTGTTCTAACGTTTGAAGCTTTTGTCCCATTTGTTGCATTAATTGTAATAACAATACACTGGTGTTTGAAACATGTTCCTCAGTGCCATTCGGCAATGCATTTGAACCGGCAATATTCGCAGTCGGAAAAGCAGAAAATGTGTCTTGACTTATTTGAGAAAACCGTGAGGACGCAAAACCTGAATCTACAGTATTTGCAAGATTGTGTCCTGTCATTTCGGATTCCTGAGGCAAGCTGTTGCCGACCGATCAATCTATAATGCTTCCCTTTTCACTAATTGTTTCACTGTCTACACCATTGTTTGCAGCCCGCTCCATTTCCCTATGTACAATTACCAAAATACTACTTTGACCATTAGTTAATTCATTACTCCGTGGCGCTAACACACTGCTTTCGTCTTCACTGTCATTTCTCAGTTTACTTTGTAGCCTAGTATTACGTTTTTCACACGCCATTATTGTCACAATATTTCACACGATAACACAGAAAAGTACAATTCGAAGAGCAAAAATAAGAGAACACATTAACGTAGCAGTGAAAATAATATCTCGTTAATTGCAAGCGCAGCTGCGAAATATTTGCTGCAAATCTACATGCATGCCACAACTGTTTTAATGTACAACAATGAAAAACTACAACTACAAAGGAAATTCTCTCTATAATTACGCGCTAGCAGTAAACAAAGGCTACAGTAATTACACAAACTACAAGAAAAAAAAATCAGAAGGTTCCAGTGAGGTATCCTCGGCTAAGGGTCGACATATGAAATATCCCCTTTGAAAAATTGTGCAAGACTGTGCTTAAACTTACACACAATATTTTTTTAGCGCAACGCAATCTGACTTTCAATAATCCCTACAAGAGAATGGCCCTGACTAAATTAACCTATACGTTTCACAAATCACTTACCTCACAAAAATCTTCGTTACTCTAACTACTGAAGTACAGAGAGCGCCACTACTGCCAGCTAAATAAAAGATTCAAACTACTGAATGCACTAACTACTGATAGGCATAGTTAGCAAAAGAAAGATTTTGATAGAGAACAAACAATGTATTTACCTCAATATCGTTCAAAAGTCATAATGTATATAGCAGTTCATGACATCCAGTCTTACAAATTTCAAAACTCCACCATCTCTCTCCCCACATCCACCACTGCTGGCGGCTCACCTCCAACTGCGCAACGCTACGCGCTGTTAACATCCAGCTGCCCAACACTACAATGGCGAGTATTACAACAATTCCAACCAGCCACAGACTGCACACAGCACAGACAGTTATTTTCATACAGAGCGCTACGTGGCGTTGCCAATATAAAAAACCTAAACAGCCCAGTTACAGTTACCAGAACAGGCGCCCTTGCCTCAAATTGATACATTCACCATTCTCCACCATCCGCGAATGTTTGTGACATTATCTCGGAATCATCCTGTATAACAATTCTAGTGGAAAAAAACACTTCCTCCAGAAACTTCCGCATCCTACAGTGTTGACACATCGAGTAGATGGCTGGATGGCTGTATTAAGAATTCTAAGGGTCGCCAGTTTTATTGGCAGCTCAAGTGAATGACTTGGCCTTCGTCTCTGCAGTGAGGAGCCAGCGGCCAGGTTTTACGTCAAAGGCTGCACATTGAGAGTGTTTTAGGTCGTAATGCGCTTTCTTGGAACACACTCGTTGCTAATTTCGCTACTACTGGAGCTTCGTATCCACGTAAGCGGCGGCCGCTTCCGGACACAGCGTCCATCCAGCTGTACCATACCGTGCCTCCATCCCCCTCCCCTCTCCTTAACTCGTCCCCTCCCCCTCTTGTCCCCACCCCGCTGCTGTAATGCGACACCATCGGCTCGCCAGCGGCGACGGCTAATGGCCGATAGCTAATATATGTGCCGAGATCCGGCGTGTTCGGAAGCCGGGGGGAGAGGGGGGGGGGAGTTGGCGCCACGCCAGCCACCCTACATAGACGCACGGCCTGTCGACTCGACAATGGTGTCCAGTGTCCAGGAGCTGCGTGCCAAGCCGAGGAACGCTCCCATTCAGGAATCCAGAGCTGGGGCCAAAGTTCCTCACTTCAGCAACAGGTCTCAAAATCAGATTAATAGATCTGATCTTGAAACCTCTTGTCAGATTAATACTGGGAGCCAGTTCGGGACTCAAAACTGGGACCTTTGCCTTTCACCTAACAGCTGAGTGATCCGAGCACAACTCTTGACCCGTCATTACAGACGGAGTTCAAACTCGGGCCAGGGAAAGACGGGAAGGAAATCGGGCGTGTCTTTTCAGAGGAATCGTCGCAGAATTTGCCTGCATGGGAAACTAAATATGGACTGCGAATTTGGACCGCTGTCCTTCCGCAAGCGATTCCAGTGTGCTAAACAATACCAGTTTTTCCGTTAAAAGGAAAGTCACAGGTTCGAATCCTGGTCTGGCTCAGGAAACTTCAAATCAGCGCATATCCCGTTACAGAGTGAACATTCACTCTGGTTCTAATATTATTTGTTACTCTCATACACTACAGATAGCTGCTACTTTTGTGAACGGCTCCTAATTGAAACACCCTCTTGTGGAAATCTGCAGTTACTCGATATTTAAAACCTGTTGGTGTCTAACAAAAATCAATTTTGAAGTTCACTAATGATAAAATTGATCGTATACATATCTGACTCATTACAATGTCTGCAAAATACGGAACATGCATCTAATTAATTATGTCAAATTATTCCACTGCATAATACATCCAAATTGAATGCAGCGCTTAAAAGCAGCTACAACTACGTGCAGAGGTTGGGCGAAAATGTGAACACAGTTAGAAATGCATGCTTCAACATGAATGTAGATGCTAGCTAAGTCCACAGGTTCCGCTGTTGTATTTAACCACGAACGGCACCTTGTGAGCTAACATCCCAAAGATGTTCGGGCTCACATGCGGTTCCTCTTTGTGGAAATGTCTTGTCTTAAACTCGTCTAGGGGTTGAACCGCAAATGTCGCAACACGCGCTCTAAATTAGACACTTGTGACCCTTTCAAATTTTCAAATGTGTGTGAAATCTTACGGGACTTAACAGCTAAGATCATCAGTCCCTAAGCTTACACACTACTTAACCTAAATTATCCTAAGGGCAAACACACACACCCATGCCCGAGGGAGGACTCGAGCCTCCGACGGGGGCAGCCGTACAGTCCATGACTTGTGACCGTTTGGTTAAATTGTCTGGTTAATGGCAGGTTTGCTTAATTGTATGAAATATAAAAAGTTAATATAATATATAATAACAGTAATAATAATATCGGGAACTAAATTAACGACCCATAAGTGATGTAGGCCACACAGTTGCGATTTGGTTAGAATAATGTTTATTCAGAGAGCAACTAATAGCGAAAATGGTCGTATTTAGAATTACTATTACACTCGAGCGCGTATCGATTTCGATCATTCTCAATCTCATCGCCAAATACAAATCCAATACTCCACCTCGTTAAATACGTGAAAAGTAAGAGTTCACACAAGACGCGCGGCCGATCAGTGCTCAGAGACTAAGTCCCGCGGCACCACACTACGCGAAATTTTCTGAGTCGTTTCGCTTCCTAGCTGCCTAAAGACCAACTGCCCGCTTTCACATCTCAGCCCGAACTGTACCCTTTGGTGTCGAGACCAGAACTGTCTCTCTGCCTAAAGACCAACTGCCCGGTGTCACATCTCAGCCCGAAGTGTACCCTTTGGTGTCCAGACCAGAACTGTCTCTCTGCCTAAAGACCAACTGCCCGCTTTCACATCTCAGCCCGAACTGTACCCTTTGGTGTCCAGACCAGAACTGTCTCTCTGCCTAAAGACCAACTGCCCGGTGTCACATCTCAGCCCGAACTGTACCCTTTGGTGTCCAGACCAGAACTGTCTCTCTGCCTAAAGACCAAATGCCCGCTTTCACATCTCAGCCCGAACTGTACCCTTTGGTGTCCAGACCAGAACTGTCTCTCTGCCTAAAGACCAACTGCCCGCTTTCACATCTCACCCCGAACTGTACCCTTTGGTGTCCAGACCAGAACTGTCTCTCTGCCTAAAGACCAACTGCCCGGTGTCACATCTCAGCCCGAACTGTACCCTTTGGTGTCCAGACCAGAACTGTCTCTCTGCCTAAAGACCAAATGCCCGCTTTCACATCTCAGCCCGAACTGTACCCTTTGGTGTCCAGACCAGAACTGTCTCTCTGCCTAAAGACCAAATGCCCGCTTTCACATCTCAGCCCGAACTGTACCCTTTGGTGTCCAGACCAGAACTGTCTCTCTGCCTAAAGACCAACTGCCCGGTATCACATCTCAGCCCGAACTGTACCCTTTGGTGTCCAGACCAGAACTGTCTCTCTGCCTAAAGACCAACTGCCCGGTGTCACATCTCAGCCCGAACTGTACCCTTTGGTGTCCAGACCAGAACTGTCTCTCTGCCTAAAGACCAACTGCCCGGTGTCACATCCCAGCCCGAACTGTACCCTTTGGTGTCCAGACCAGTACCGTCTCTCTGCCTAAAGACCAACTGCCCGGTGTCACATCTCAGCCCGAACTGTACCCTTTGGTGTCCAGACCAGAACTGTCTCTCTGCCTAAAGACCAACTGCCCGGTGTCACATCTTAGCCCGAACTGTACCCTTTGGTGTCCAGACCAGAACTGTCTCTTTGCCTAAAGACCAACTGCCCGGTGTCACATCTCAGCCCGAACTGTAACCTTTGGTGTCCAGACCAGAACTGTCTCTCTGCCTAAATACCAAATGCCTGCTTTCACATCTCAGCCCAAACTGTACCCTTTGGTGTCCAGACCAGAACTGTCTCTCTGCCTAAAGACCAACTGCCCGGTGTCACATCTCAGCCCGAACTGTACCCTTTGGTGTCCAGACCAGAACTGTCTCTCTGCCTAAAGACCAACTGCCCGGTGACACATCTCAGCCCGAACTGTACCCTTTGGTGTCCAGACCAGAACTGTCTCTCTGCCTAAAGACCAACTGCCCGGTGTCACATCTCAGCCCGAACTGTACCCTTTGGTGTCCAGACCAGAACTGTCTCTCTGCCTAAAGATCAACTGCCCGGTGTCACATCTCAGCCCGAACTGTACCCTTTGGTGTCCAGACCAGAACTGTCTCTCTGCCTAAAGACCAACTGCCCGGTGTCACATCTCAGCCCGAACTGTACCCTTTGGTGTCCAGACCAGAACTGTCTCTCTGCCTAAAGACCAACTGCCCGGTGTCACATCTCAGCCCTAACTGTACCCTTTAGTGTCCAGACCAGAACTGTCTCTCTGCCTAAAGACCAAATGCCCGCTTTCACATCTCAGCCCGAACTGTACCCTTTGGTGTCCAGACCAGAACTGTCTCTCGGCCTAAAGACCAAATGCCCGGTGTCACATCTCAGAACGAACTGTACCCTTTGGTGTCCAGACCAGAACTGACTCTCTGCCTAAAGACCAACTGCCCGGTGTCACATCTAAGCCCGAACTGTACCCTTTGGTGTCCAGACCAGAACTGTCTCTCTGCCTAAAGACCAACTGTCCGGTGTCACATCTCAGCCCGAACTGTAGCCTTTGGTGTCCAGACCAGAACTGTCTCTCTGCCTAAAGACCAACTGCCCGGTGTCACATCTCAGCCCGAACTGTAGCCTTTGGTGTCGAGACCAGAACTGTCTCTCTGCCTAAAGACCAACTGCCCGGTGTCACACCTCAGCCCGAACTGTACCCTTTGGTGTCCAGACCAGAACTGTCACTCTGCCTAAAGACCAACTGCCCACTTTCATATCTCAGCCCGAACTGTACCCTTTGGTGTCCAGACCAGAACTGTCTCTCTGCCTAAAGACCAACTGCCCGGTGTCACATCTCAGCCCGAACTGTACCCTTTGGTGTCCAGACCAGAACTGTCTCTCTGCCTAAAGACCAACTGCCCGGTGTCACATCTCAGCCCGAACTGTACCCTTTGGTGTCCAGACCAGAACTGTCTCTCTGCCTAAAGACCAAATGCCCGCTTTCACATCTCAGCCCGAACTGTAGCCTTTGGTGTCCAGACCAGAACTGTCTCTCTGCCTAAAGACCAACTGCCCGCTTTCACATCTCAGCCCGAACTGTATCCTTTGGTGTCCAGACCAGAACTGTCTCTTTGCCTAAAGACCAACTGCCCAGTGTCACATCTCAGCCCGAACTGTACCCTTTGGTGTCCAGACCAGAACTGTCTCTCTGCTTAAAGACCAACTGCCCGGTGTCACATCTCAGCCCGAACTGTACCCTTTGGTGTCCAGACCAGAACTGTCTCTCTGCCTAAAGACCAACTGCCCGGTGTCACATCTCAGCCCGAACTGTACCCTTTGGTGTCCAGACCAGAACTGTCTCTCTGCCTAAAGACCAACTGCCCGGTGTCACATCTCAGCCCGAACTGTACCCTTTGGTGTCCAGACCAGAACTGTCTCTCTCTGCCTAAAGACCAACTGCCCGGTGTCACATCTCAGCCCGAACTGTACCCTTTGGTGTCCAGACCAGAACTGTCTCTCTGCCTAAAGACCAAATGCCCGCTTTCATATCTCAGGCCGAACTGTATCCTTTGGTGTCCAGACCAGAACTGTCTCTCTGCCTAAAGACCAACTGCCCAGTGTCACATCTCAGCCCGAACTGTACCCTTTGGTGTCCAGACCAGAACTGTCTCTCTGCCTAAAGACCAACTGCCCGGTGTCACATCTCAGCCCGAACTGTACCCTTTGGTGTCCAGACCAGAACTGTCTCTCTGCCTAAAGACCAACTGCCCGGTGTCACATCTCAGCCCGAACTGTACCCTTTAGTGTCCAGACCAGAACTGTCTCTCTGCCTAAAGACCAACTGCCCGGTGTCACATCTCAGCCCGAACTGTACCCTTTGGTGTCCAGACCAGAACTGTCTCTCTGCCTAAAGACCAACAGCCCGGTGTCACATCTCAGCCCGAACTGTACCCTTTGGTGTCCAGACCAGAACTGTCTCTCTGCCCGTCTCCGGCCGGGTCCCCGCCGTGCCGAGCATTGTCGCTCAACTAACTACGGAAGTTCCCTTTCCTGAAGCCGTCCATCTGATTGGCTACAGCTTATTCTACATTATTTTACATTTTAACATATTTAAATAATCAAAGCTTGACCACTTTCACGTTCTAAATAATGTAACAGTAATATCCTTTGTTAAAATCTTTTACATAAAACTAATACAGTTTCCTTCTTAGTTTTGAATACCATGGCCAGTAGCCTTGCACCAATGTGCTTTCTGTAAAATAAATAAAGAACAAAAGTAATTATTTTGGACAAAACTTTACAACAAATACACTCCTGGAAATTGAAATAAGAACGCCGTGAATTCATTGTCCCAGGAAGGGGTAACTTTATTGACACATTCCTGGGGTCAGATACATCACATGATCACACTGACAAAACCACAGGCACATAGACACAGGCAACAGAGCGTGCACAATGTCGGCACTAGTACAGTGTATATCCACCTTTCGCAGCAATGCAGGCTGCTATTCTCCCATGGAGACGATCGTAGAGATGCTGGATGTAGTCCTGTTGAACGGCTTGCCATGCCATTTCCACCTGGCGCCTCAGTTGGACCAGCGTTCGTGCTGGACGTGCAGACCGCGTGAGACGACGCTTCATCCAGTCCCAAACATGCTCAATGGGGGACAGATCCGGAGATCTTGCTGGCCAGGATAGTTGACTTACACCTTCTAGAGCACGTTGGGTGGCACTGGATACATGCGGACGTGCATTGTCCTGTTGGAACAGCAAGTTCCATTGCCAGTCTACGAATGGTAGAACGATGGGTTCGATGACGGTTTGGATGTACCGTGCACTATTCAGTGTCCCCTCGACGATCACCTGAGGTGTACGGCCAGTGTAGGAGATGACTCCCCACACCATGATGCCGGATGTTGCCCCTGTGTGCCTCGGTCGTATGCAATCCTGATTGTGGCGCTCACCTGCACGGCGCCAAACACGCATACGACCATCATTGGCAGCAAGGCAGAAGCGACTCGCATCGCTGAAGACGACACGTCTCCATTCGTCCCTCCATTCACGCCTGTCGCGACACCACTGGAGGCGGGCTGCACGATGTTGGGGCGTGAGCGGCCTAACGGTGTGTGGGACCGTAGCCCAGCTTCATGGAGACGGTTGCGAATGGTCCTCACCGATTCCCCAGGAGCAACAGTGTCCCTAATTTGCTCGGAAGTGGCGGTGCGGTACCCTACGGCACTGCGTAGGATCCTACGGTCTTGGCGTGCATCCATGCGTCGCTGCGGTCCGGTCCCAGGTCGACGGGCACGTTCACCTTCCGCCGACCACTGGCGGCAACATCGATGTACTGTGGAGACCTCTCGCCCCACGTGTTGAGCAATTCGGCGGTACGTCCACCCGGCCTCCCGCATGCCCACTATACGCCGTCAAGTCAACTGCACATACGGTTCACGTCCACGCTGTCCCGGCATGCTACCAGTGTTAAAGACTGCGATGGAGCTCCGTATGCCACGGCAAACTGGCTGACACTGACGGCGGCGGTGCACAAATGCTGCGCAGCTAGCGCCATTTGACGGCCAACACCGCGGTTCCTGGTGTGTCCGCTGTGCCGTGCGTGTGACCATTGCTTGTACAGCCCTCTCGCAGTGTCCGGAGCAAGTATGGTGGGTCTGACACACCGGTGTCAATGTGTTCTTTTTCCATTTCCAGGAATGTATTTATCATCCCTGTTTCACTTCCATACATGTCTACACTCCATACAAATACTTTCAGAAGTGACTTCCTGACACTTAAATCTATACTCGACGTTAACAAATTTCTCTTCTTCAGAAACGATTGCCTTGCCATTGCCAGTCTACATTTTATATCCTCTCTACTTCGACCATAATCAGTTATTTTGCTCCCCAAATAGCAAAACTCCTTTACTACTTTAAGTGTCTCATTTCCTAATCTAATTCGCTCAACACCACCCTACTTAATTTGACTACATTCCATTATCCTCGTTTTGCTTTTGTTGATGTTCATCTTATACCCTCCTTTCAAGACACTGTCCATTCCGTTCTACTGCTCTTCCAAGTCCTTTGCTGTCTCTGACAGAATTACAATGTCATCGGCGAACCTCAAAGTTTTTATTTCTTCTCCATGGATTTTAATGCCTACTCCGAACATTTCTTTTGTTTCCTTTACTGCTTGCTCAATATGTAGTTTGAATAGCATCGGGGAGAGGCTACAACCCTGTCTCACTCCCTTCCCAACCACTGCTTCCCTTTCATGTTCCTCGACTCTTCTAACTGTCATCTGGTTTCTGTGCCAATTGTAAATAGGCTTTCGCTCCCTGTATTTTACCCCTGCCACCTTCAGAATTTGAAAGAGAGTATTCCAGTCAACATTGTCAAAAGCTTTCTCTAAGTCTACAAATGCTAGAAACGTAGGTTTTCCTTTTCTTAATCTATCTTTTAATATAAGTCGTTGGGTCAGTATTGACTCACGTATTCCATCATTTCTACGGAATCCAAACTGATCTTCCCTGAGGTCGGCTTCTACCAGTTTTTCCATTCTTCTGTAAAGAATTCGCGTTAGTATTTTGCAGCTGTGACTTACTAACCTGATAGTTCGGTAGTTTTCACATCTGTCAACACCTGCTTTCTTTGGGATTGGAATTATTATATTCTTCTTGAAGTCTGAGAGAATTTCGCCTGTCTCATACATCTTGCTCACCAGATGGTAGAGTTTTGTTAGGACTGGCTCTCCCAAGGCTGTCAATAGTTCTAATGTAATGTTGTCTACTCCTGGGGCCTTGTTTAGACTCAGGCCTTTCAGTGCTCTGTCAAACTCATCACGCAGTATCATATTTCCCATTTCATCTTCGTCTACCTCCTCTTCCATTTCCATAATATTGTCCTCGAGAACATCGCCCCTGTAATAAATCCTTTATATACTCCTTCCACCTTTATGCTTTCCCTTCTTTGTTTAGAACTGGGTTTCCATCTGAGCTCTTGATATTCATGCAAGTTGTTGTCTTTTCTCCAAAGGTCTCTTTAATTTTCCTGTAGGCAGTATCTATCTTACCCCTTACATTTGTCCTCTAGCCATCCCTGCTTAGCCATTTTGCACTTCCTGTCGATCTCATTTTTGAGACGTTTGTATTCCTTTTTGCCTGCTTCACTTACTAGACTTTTGTATTTTCTTCTTTCATCAATTAAATTCAGTATATCTTCTGTTACCCAAGGGTTGCTACTAGCCCTCGTCTTTTTACCTACTTAATCCTCTGCTGCCTTCACTACTTCATGCCTCAAAGCTACCCATTCGCTTTCTACTGCATTTCTTTCCACCATTCCTGCCATTTGTTCCCTTACGCTCTCCCTGAAACTCTGTACAACCTCTGGTTCTTTCAGTTTAGCCAGGTCCCATCTTCTTAAATTCCCACCGTTTTTGCAGTTTCTTCAGTTTTAATCTACAGTTCATAACCAATAGCTTGTGGTCAGAGTCCTCATCTGCCCCTGGAAATGTCTTACAATTTAAAATCTGGTTCCTAAATCTCTGTCTTACCATTATATAATCTATCTGAAACCTTCTAGTATCTCCAGGGTTCTTCCATGCATACAATCTTCTATCATGATTTTTTAACCAAGTTTTAGCTATGATTAAGTTATGATCTGCGCAGAATTCTACCAGGCCGCTTCCTATTGCATTTCTTAGCCCAAATCCATATTCACCTACTACGTTTCCTTCTCTTCCTTTTCCTACTGTCGAATTCCAGTCACCCATGACCATTAAATTTCGTCTCCCTTCACTTCCTGAACAATTTCTTTTACCTCATCATACATTTAATCAATTTCTTCATCATCTGCAGAGCTAGTTGGCATATAAACTTGTACTACTGTAGTGGGCGTGTGCTTCGTGTCTATCTTGGCCACAATAATGCTTTCACTATGCTGTTTGTAGTAGCTTACCCGCGCTCCTATTTTTTTACTCATTATTAAACCTACTCCTGAATTACCCCTATTTGATTTTGTATTTATAACCGTGTATTCACCTGACCAAAAGTCTTGTTCCTCCTGCCACCCAACTTCACTAATTCTCACTATATCTTACTTTAACCTATCCATTTCCCTTTTTAAATTTTCTAATCTACCTACCCGATTAAGGTATCTGTCATTCCACGCTCCGATCCGTAGAACGCCAGTTTTCTTTTTCCTGATAACGACGTCCTCTTGAGTGTACTTTATAAGAAGATTACTTCGTACTTGTACCGAAAAACCATTCCAAGTGACGAATAGTTCGGATTTCAGAGAGCATTGAAGATGATACTCTATATTTCTTTCTCGCTTTCTTTCTCAGTAACGATGGATCTGTAGCCGAAACAAATTTCACATTCCCACTCTATAGGTGACTGAAATGAGAATTTCACAGATTTTGGCACTTAAGTTGTCATATAATTGTTACATTAGTTTCGTATTCGAAAAAAGGTCTTCCAGATAGATATGTCGATCGATGTACAAGTATTGTAGTTCATTTGCAACCTTGTTGTCGATACGTGGCAGCACTACATAGGAAAAGTAATGTAGAAGTCCTGGGCAGTTTTAATGTAAAAATATTTTTAATTAAAACGGGAATTCCTTTGTAGTTCAACCAGTTACATCTGTACATGCACAGGGGCGCTTTGAACTGAAATGACAAACGCTGTAGAAACCACCTCGGAAACAAATATAAGACTGACATTGCTCTCAGAACTTTTGAGAAAGTATCCCTGTAATTCTATCAAGGCCATCATGAATTCTTCAGACCTCGGGTTTCCTTTAATAATAATGGGCTGAGGGGACTGGATTGTATTTATCAGACTGTGTCCCTTCTAGAATGTAGTTTTCTTTTTTAAACGCATCCCCTCCAAATCAGAAAGAAGTTCATACTCACCTTCTTGTGTCTTACTATGGGCAGTGGACAGTCAAGACCACTTAAAACACGAGATCCGTGATCAATTACGGATGTTCTGATTTGTTGTTCTTACACTGCATTTTTCTTCACAAATTCAACGACAGCGAGATTTAACTCAAAAAATCGTTCCAGACATGCACCTTGACTTAACCAACGTATTCTGAAGTAATACATGAAACTCCACACTCTTGGTTCAGTTCCATAGAAAACTGTGGGAAATGATAGTGGAATAAAGCATGCAACTTCAGAAATTTTACTGTTCGTACCGCCAACTTGCATGCCTGCAAATTTAGCACAGAGTGCTTCTTGATGTACTGAACAATGAATCCCGTTTGTCGAGGGTTGTAATTTTTTGCTCTCTCGTCAACTACAACCTCAAATTCATGTTGAGTGTTATTGTAATGTCGTTTCGTAGCAAATTTGCTGTATCCCTCAATTATGCGGCTGCAAAATAGATGTTGGCATCTCTTACGTCGTGCCCATTCATTTTTAAAGGCTGGTGATGATAGCGGGCCATGGCGCGATCTGTGTCGGGAAGTATCCGGAACATCGTGACTTTTCTTTTAGTATTACGTCATTTTTCGGTCGGCACACCCGATCAGCGTTTACTTTGGCACGCCTTAGCAGGCCCTGTTTTAGAAAGATTCTTAAATGCAGTTCCATGTAAGTATAACAGTGCGCAGTTTCATTTCAGTAGTCACTTATGTATCTGATGTAAGAAATCCCTTTCAGTCGTTCGATTGCTGCAAACATGAGTGAACACTTTTTCCAAAATGAATACGAGAGAACGTGAAAGTTCACTATTACACATAATTTTCCTCAAAATTTATGAAACTGTTGAGCAAAAAGGCGGTTAGCTAACTTTGTACCTTTTTTTTCCTTCCTGTTTTTCTGTAAAGTAGTTTGACAACATGACAATTCAAACGTGTCTGGTAGACAATCGCTGTGTTTTGCTACACAGCTGATGGGCCGACCGATGCAAAACGCGGTTGGTGCCCGCAGGGTTCATAACGCGGTGACAGCGCCAGTCGGCTGTTTCCCGGCAACAAAGCCGCCGTACTGTATGAGAAGAAACGCGGCGGCCTTCATTACGTGCCGGCGACGTGTTTTATGCGGGGACTCTGTCGACGCGTTGCTACTCTGTGCTGTAACAAACACTGTGTGTGTGTGTGTGTGTGTGTGTGTGTGTTTCCTGCATGCTTTCCGGGCACCGAGCCAGGCGACGTCAGCCGCAGAAGGCAGTGGCCACCACACACACACACACACACACACACACACACACACACACACTGTGCTGGACAAACACGCGGTCATTCATTCTCCATTACTCGGTGCACAGTTTTTTGTCTAAATGGTGCAGAGCGCTGCATCCACGGCTAAGAGGATACTAGCCCACTTTTATCCGTGATTTTTTTCCACCCTTTATTTTAAATGTTCTATTTATCTTTTTAAGTGGAAAAATGGATCCCTTGTTTCAACATCTTTACAACTAAGTTATTAAGGCTTCTCACTGATTGTCTACTTCGTAAAAGAATATTTAGTAAACTGGATGACTTACCCCTCCCATGGAGCATGCTAGCTAAGGCAAGTTGGCCTGTATGATTTTATCATTTAATTTGGTTACCAAACTGATCATTTCATTGAAAATACATCGACATAGAATTTGTCTCAACTCACAGTACATTTTAATACAAATACCTACAGATTTATGACAAAACCTACACTCATCACTACATCCATATACACACATAAAAAAAAATTGCACCTCCCCGGTTCCCAGAACTCCTGAAGATACACGTTAACTAAGGATAATGCATCACAGACACAGTCCCTTTGACTGTTCAGATACGTTACTAAACCCACCCAAAGATGTAAACAACCATGCATGAGCAACGCCTACTAGACGTAGTGGGTCCGACAGCCGATCAGTTTCAGTCATTCCACCACGAAGGAGGTACACAGCTCGTGTTGTCTGTAATTCAACCATACCTAGACGGTCAACATCGCGATTCGATTGCGTCCGCATTGTCACTTTGTGCCAGATAAAGCTCTCAACAAGGGGGAAGTGTCCAGGCGTCTCGGAGTGAACCAAAGTGATGTTGTTCGGACGTAGAGGAGGTATAGAGAGACAGGAACTATCGATGGCATGCCTCGCTCAGGCCGTCCAAGGGCTACTACTGCAGTGGATGACCGCAAACTACGGATTATGGCTCGGAGGAATCCTGACAGCAACGCCACCCTGTTGAATAACACTTTTCGTGCAGCCACAGGACCTCGTGTTAAGACTGAAAACGTGCGCAATAGGCTGCATGATGCAACTTTACTCCTGACGTCCATGGCGAAGTCCATCGTTGCAACCACGACATCATGCAACGCGGTACAGATGGGCACGCCCCAATAACATGCCGAAATGACCGTTCTTCATCGATGAGTGTCGCCTACGCCTTCAACCAAACAATCGTCATAGACATGTTTGGAGGCAACCTGGTCAGGCTGAACGCCTTAGACACACTGTCCAGTGTGTGCAGCAAGGTGGAGGATTCCTGATGTTGTGGCATTATGTGGGGCAGACGTACGCCGCTATTGGTCATCGAAGGCACCGTAACGGCTGTAAGATACGTGAATGCCATCCTCCGACTGATAGTACAACAATATTCGCAGCATATTGACGAAGCATTAATCTTCATGGACGACAATTCACGCCCCCATAGTGCACATCTTGTGAATGACTTATTTCAGGAAAACGATATTGATCGACTAGAGTGACCACCATGTTCTCCAGACATGACCCTGTCAAACATGCTTGGGATAGACTGAAAAGGGCTGCTTATGGACGACGTGACCCACCAACCATTCTGAGGGATCCACGCCGAATCACAGTTAAGGAGAGGGACGATCTGGACCAACAGTTCCTTGATGAACTTGTGGTTAGTAGGCCACGACGAATACAGACATGCATCAACGCAACAGGACGCGCTGCTCGGTATTAGAATCACCAGTGTGTTCAGCAATTTGGACCACCACCTCTGAAGCTCTCTCTGTATGGTGGTTCAACATGCAATGTGTGGTTTTCATAAGCAATAAAAAGGGCGGGAATGGTGTTTATGTTCATCTCCATTCCAATTTTCTGTACAGGTTCCGGAACTCTCGGAACTGACGAGTTGCAAAACTTTTTTTGATGTGTGTAAATTACAGAAATAGATATATGTTTATATCTATGTAGCCCATCTCCTAAACCACTGGAACGATTCCAATCAAACTTGGTACAAATATCACGTACTGTCTCAAACGAACTGCTATGGGGTTAAGAACCACCTACCTGTCAAACGGCTGGGGGTGGGGCTGAAAAAGAAGTGTAGCCCGCGACGTGCCAAGTCCATATTTATTCATTCGGTATTTGACAATGAGACCACCTAGTGGCTCGCAACAAACTTTACACATAAATTCAAACCTCTACGAAACTTTCTGTTGCCGAGACGCCCCACAAAATAATGAAAGGAAAAAAGTTTATCGCTAACTATATTTTCTCTGTTAATTCCGTAAAACTGCCGCATGTAACATGAGGTTTTAATTTACTTCTTTTTTACTACCACAGCATTTGCGACACAGTTTGCAGACGGTACTGGCATATACCACTGAATTCATCACGAAAATAATGTCATTTTCCGACACACACTTCAGGAGACGTGAATGAAAACGAAACTGCACGGCAAAAATCTCTAGAAAAACAGGTGAAATATGTGTACAGATAGGCGTTAAATATATTAAACATGTGTGATATTTGTCATGTGCGTACATGGGCAAAGCCACGGGTAAAAAAAATGCATCCTAAATCCCTGAAATGAAATTTGGTACACACATTAGCTACGATCTGAAAATAAATACTGTGGGGATGGCAAGAATCAGTCTCTTATTGGGATTGGGGTGATAACGTGGAGAGACAGGGGGGGGGGGGGGGGGGAGTAGGAGTAGGAGGATATGGACAGAGACAGAGGACGAGAGAACGAGACAGGTATAGGATGGAGTAGGAGGTGAACAGCATGAGAGGGGGGGGGGGGAGAGATGGACATGGAGTGGAATGGTAGGAGACAGGGTGATAGGGGACTGGAATTAATACATACCTGGGAAACCCTGGCTACTCTTTATTACAATAAAAGTTTCACAGAAAAGTATGTTCACAATTTTCATCAAGTTTTATCTGAATGCCCAATAGGACTTTGGCAGTTCAAACATTGATAAAAAATTCTACCACTTCATTTCTAACACATGACAAGTGTGCCCACTGCTTACAACGTGTGCATTGAGTCCACTCACTCACCTGGCTTGGTGTGAGAATAGTTTAAGACACAGGGCATCGGCATTCTTAACTTCATCTTGAAGAGCCTTTTTAGAAATGCCTACTTCCTTGCTATGCTTAATTGGAGCAGTTTTATAATGTAATTTAGCTTGACTACGGCCACGTTTTTTATAAAAAAAGGTCGTTACACAGAACATTAATATTTCTATTTAAAATATTTTATTTCCCGTCTGTTGGTGCATGTTGTATGCGTTGTAACGCTCCAAATCTCGTAGTTCTTTCAGAAATATTGTCACTTTCAGTTTTACCTTTATAATTTCGGACAATCTGAAAAGAAAATGGTAGAATGGCGATAAATAAAATATGACATTCGAAGATACTTTTAGATTTGAGAGTGCAAATATATATTTCGCTATCTCATAAGTAATCATTTCCGATTTGTGTTACAGTAGGTTTAGTTGAATACTTACACACATGGGGTTTGTAGGAGAAGAAAAAAAACCAAACGTCACTTCAATGGGGAAGCAGTTCTACAATCTCATTACATAGAGACTCAAACTTCCGAGGGTGTTAGCAGCGTCGAGGACTGTTAAGAACGCCATCCTGATTCTCACTGCACCAAGGACTGTCGTTTTGAACCGTGAAATCTACAGGAATTACCGCTCCAAGGAAAGGGATGGTTTCATCTAAGATCTTTATATCACCTTCTGAGGTCGTTCATTGTAGGTTATGAGCAGAGATTTGTCTGAAATCCTTGCCCACCGCTAAGGAAACCAAGTTATTTCAACGTTGGTTGTCGGCGTTCTGGCCTCCATTGCAGAGGCGTCAAAAGAAGTGGTGAAATATGGTAAGAGCGAGTGTAAGGGTCTTTTCATCCTGTGACATATCCACGGTGGCGTTCGGTTGGAGAAAAGTTGTGCAATGTGCCACCACTAATCCACCTTACATCTAACAAACTTCTGGGCTCTGATCTCTTTTTTTTTTTTTCGCTTGTGTCGACAACTTATTGTCCATAGTGTCGCCGAGGGCGAGGGCGGCGGTCACATGGCACCGAGCTTTTGCACCGTTACAGAGGAAATTTGTGCGTTAAATAGTTACAGTCTTTTGTAATCACTACGTTCCCTTCGAATTGCCTTGCACTGTTAATTCCATTCAATACATCCTGTCAGAGACAGGTACATGACATGGAGTAGTGGGTACATGACAGCAGTCCACATGCGACTGGCTGTTTAATCGGCAAACGTCAGCTAGTCGGCTATGCAAATGACCGTGATCACGTGACCATAATTCGTCATAAAAAGCTAAGGTAATCGTTTCTGCAGTATTTACTAATGTGCAGGAAGAGTTACGACAACCTACTCTTACAAATAATTTACTTCATCTTCTTATGTTGATTTTAAATGATCGTTACAAAATAATGCAGATCACACCCAGCAAAGGCACTGAAAAATATTACCAAATTTTGAGAAACTCACAGTAGATCAGTGAAGTTATTTCTAAATTCGGTCACCAGACCAATAGGACAACTCACTGCAAGAAATAAGAAAAGCCAAAATTCAACGTATTGCAACACTAGAATAAGTACCACCAAGCCAGAAATAGAAAAGTTTTATAGATTCAGTAGTGATGCGAGAAGTTTTAAAAATGTAGTTTTAATTTGCCAGTATTATTGTATTACAGTTAGTTTTCTGTTACTTTTATAACACTTCCATTCCAGTTTTAAGATATTATGAAAAGTATAGATTGTTACTCTCTATATAGAGGATAGTCATAGAATGTACGACAAAAAGACTGCTAAACAAGTGAGCTTTGAGTGAAAAGACATACTTTTAAAGTTTCTTGATGCAATAATTTATCAACAGCTATATGTATTGTACAAATTTATTTTATGAAATACTTATGTGCTATCAGTTTCAGCGTTGCATTGATGCCATCTTCAGGCCCCTGTACAATGAGTAGAGCAAATGTACTATTATAAAAAATATAGAACATACGCTAACAATTGGCAAGTATCATGTTGACTAGGTAGGTGGCTCAAAAAGACATATTGTATATCATTAAAACTATATGTAACATTAGGGCAAATATGTTTCTTCCTATGTCATGCTATTGTTAGTAGCTTTCAGTGTTTTACTCGAATATAGCAAAATAGATGAACATATGTATACGCTATTATTCATAAATCTGCACCACACAGTTGTAATAGGCCATAACAATCAAAAGTACTACATGCAGTCACATGAAGGGCTCGTTTCAATATTGGTACAAGTCCATTACCTCACTTTTCTGCCTGTAATGCTTCTGAAATTAAAGATCCAAACAAACAGAAAGAAAGGTTCATCTCTAGCAAGAAGCCATATGCCTGAGTATTTCTGGTATCTCAACTGTTTTAGGACTCTGTATATCGAAATGAACAAAAATGGACTTATACCACTATTGAAACAAGCCCTTCATATGTCCAGTGGAAGAATTTTTTAAAACAATTAACTAATACAGATAAATAATAAAATCAATTAAAATACAAGAAAATGTTCCATAACCATGTCAGAATACATAAGTTACAAATGTGTAGCCTAAGTCGTATTATGTGTGGTACGACAAATAGCTGCCGCAATATTAACGATAAAAAGCACAAAAGAGTTTGCCTTAAAACCCAATTGCATTCACGAATTAAACCAATGCAATCGTACTATAAAAAACGTGAAATACCTGGTCCCGTAGGCACTTCATGTCCATCCATTATAAATTAAAGTGAAAGCATCTGAATGATTAATCTCATCTGCGAAAACGAGCGTAAACACTTTGATGTTCAGCGCTGAGCAACGTCGTACGCATAGCATGGCGGTTAGATGGCTCATAGGAAGGACGGATTAAACGAATAGCTTTCTTATAGTACTGGATCTCTAATATGGCAGGTGATAATATATAGATATATCGATAATTTTTCAGAAATACCGCTTTTTCCCCCTTTCTTTCTTCGTGCATTGTGCCGCGCCAACGCGGGGTCGGCCTCGTTATTACGGATTTGGCAGAATCAGTTGCAGAGGGTGGAGGGATGCCCGTCCTACCACCACCCCGAACCCCCCCCCCCCCCCCACACACACACACCAGGATGTACGTAGTGTACCCCAGCAGTCTGCGTCTAGTGTATGTCATGAAATAGTGCGAACGAGTTCAAATGTCTATGAGTCGTGTAACTGAGGCGAAACGTTAGGGCCAGCCCGGTATTCACCTAGTGGGATGTGGAAAACCGCCTAAAAACCACATCCAAGCTGGCCAGCATACCAGCCCTCGTCGTCAGTCCGCCAGGAGGATTCGATCGGGGGCCAACGCGCCTGACAGAGTCCAGGAAGCATCGCATTAGCTCTCTCGGCTACCCTGGCGGAAGAAATGCGGAAATACATCGTCAATATATTATCTTCGATGTATCCATGTCGACATGGAAATACCGAGTATCGATATTTTTATTTTATACATTTTTTTATTTACATGGGACACCTTTTATTGAGCCACCTATCTGCTGCTACCATTGTTATCGAAGTGATTATCTCCAAGCGTGAACGTGGATCGTTTACATACCAATTCCTGCTCTGGGAGAGGTAGACAGGCTGTTAGGTTGTCGATTGAAAGAAAATCTAATAATAAATCAATACTTAAATGTGCAGCTCCAAAGCTAGAAGTATATTTACAAAGTGCGGCCGATATTTGTTTTTTCAGGTACGTTGGTGTTTTTCCTATCGATTTACTGATAATCTTCTTCTATATATCGAGAGCAGATAATGTTATTCTTTTAAATATCGACATATCGGATTCACGATGTTTAAAAATACATCGATTGCAGTGGTCTCTAACATCGATAACGACGCTTCTGAAGCTTAAATAGCTAAGTAACGACTTCGTTCATCTCTCTGTTCGAAACTGCTGTAAGAGTGTTCGATGTAACTGACGATGTGGCGCCTAAGAGACCAGATTACTCTTCAGGTGAGGTGGCAGACATAGTAAACATTGACGTTTCACTAGTTGTTTCGGAAGTGGTTCCCAACATTTTTACTGATCTTTGTAAAGATTCCTGAGCCACACGTTTGATAGACTGTGGACGGAGTCTACGCTACTGAACGTGTTTTCGTACTTCGTGATATACTGTTCCACAGTACCTACACGTGGCTTCTGCATTGTTTCCGACGATCCTTGTCTTGTACAATTCTCATGCTTCCAGAAAATGATGCATGCTGAAGAGTGTTGGTCACTTACTATTGTTCCATAGGTTTCGCGGGAAAATGATGCTTGCTGAAGAGTGTTGGTCACTTACTAATGTTCCATAGGTTTCGCGGGCCTTTATACACGATGTTTCACAATTCTTGTTACACACTTCTAGAGGTTGTACAGGGCACTTAGTAGATCAAGTTTGACGTAGGAACTCACATCCGGAAACGTTACCCAACGACGCTGCAGGGCGACAACGTTACAGGCGCTGGCGCCTGTATATGTGTGTATACACAGGGTGCTTCCGTAATTATGAAACTTTCAGAGGAGATGTTATGGACTAAGACGAGGGAAAATCTCTAAAAATGCTCTTAAGTGCATACCTGAGGAGCTATGAGCACTTGTTCATCTTCACCTGTATGAAACACATCTTCTCTATTGAAGAAGTCCTCATAGCTCTTAAGGTATACTTTTTAGAATCCGTTTCTACTACACATTTTTTTTATGTGATCGGACGATTTCTCGGCGTATGTGTGGTTTCCAGGGCTCTCGGGTACCCAGCCGGAAGCGATCGTCGAAGTCCCACGATATTTCGGCGAATAACCTTTCCGCCATCATCAGGTGGTTCTGATGGAATGGACTGTCTTCTCATTGTCGGTGTAATCAGACCGTCGGCGCAGGAATTCCAAGCCCGACTGGCATACATAAATAACACCGACAATTACCAGACAGACCATTCTATCAGAACCACATGATGATGGCGGAAAGGTTATTCGCCGAAATCTCGTGGGACTTCAACGATCGCATCCGGCTGGACACTCAACAGCCCTGGAAACTAGACATTTTTTCCCTTGTTTTGGTCCATACTAGTACCTCTGAAAATTGCTCAAAAATG
Organism: Schistocerca gregaria; assembly: GCF_023897955.1. Taxonomy (NCBI): domain Eukaryota; kingdom Metazoa; phylum Arthropoda; class Insecta; order Orthoptera; family Acrididae; genus Schistocerca; species Schistocerca gregaria. The sequence goes on from NC_064926.1 coordinate 492,689,132, forward strand.
ATTCAAATGGCTCTGAGCACTATGGAACTTAACTTCTGAGGTCATCAGTCCCCTATAACTTAGAACTACCTAAACCTAACTAACCTAACGACATCACACACGTCCACGCCCGAGGCAGGAATCGAACCTGCGACCGTAGCGGTCGCGCGGTTCCAGACTGTAGTGCCTAGAACCGCTCGGCCGCCCTGGCCGGTTAGAAAGTTGCATACCTTACATTCGTAGCAGCAACATCACCGGTGTTGCACTGTCAGAGGTATCAGAACCCTTTTCGCTAATAAGTTTCGACTCGTTCGTTTCCGAATCAGGAACCCTTACCTCAAATTGGTAGAGTTATCCTTCTCCATGAGCCTTGAAAGTTTGTAACATTGTCACGGAATCACCTGTGTATACTTAAATTTACAGGCGCTGGAGCCTATTTGACGCTCTGTGGCGTCGTCGAATGACGTTTCCGGACATGGGTTCCTATGTAACCTTTTATCTAATGGATCGCCTCTCCAACGTGTAACATTATTCGTGAAACACAATGTATATACTCACTCATTTTATAGATGGTTAATCGCTTCAGGTTTCTAGGGGAATCTAGTACGACACCAATAGCACAAACAAGTATGGTGATCGAAATGAGGTAACGCCCTATACATATACAATGCTCCTAACATACGCGTAACGCGGGTAGAATCTTAACTGCCGAAGTATACTGGGAAAACTACCGAAATGTGAGTTTGGTTATGATAGTCTGTGGTAGCCTACGATAGTTTTACAACTCTAGTTACAGTGATAAAGTGGCACACTAAACGCCACGGAGGGGCTGAGCGGAGCCTTTTAACATGGTGTGGAGTGCTTATTTTCCTCCTCAGCTAACAAGGTACTTGTCTCTCTTTTGCAGGTACGCCGGCTGGCGCGCTGCGAGTGGCGTGGCTGTAAGTACGAGCTGAGCTGCCCGCATTCCAGACCCGCACGAGACTGGACGATGCTGGAACCCAGCGCGGCTGGAGCCGCTAATGCCTCCGCTCCAGCAACACTGACCCAAATTTTCGCAGAACCGCTTAGCCCTCAGTGTGCCGCTGCTTGCGCGCTGGTCCGTTTAACCCGCTGACCTCTGCATGCGCTGCGGTCTGCATGCGTTGTTTGCGCCGAGGGGTGACCAGCAATGCGGGTGCCCTTCCTTTACCACCCAGAGTCTGGCTCTACAACTAACGCCCTCATAAACTAAAGTTTTGGAAACGCGGGTGGCAGCGCTGCTTGCCTCTTCGGGTGCCGCCGACTTTTCTGCTGAGCTCTTGCAGCTTCCGTGGCTTCTTCCTCCGCATTTCCTTCGGTTCACCATACATGGCACACACGCGCCGATTCTCGTGTAGAAGTAAACAAGACTAGCGCGTCTGGAACATTTCCTAAGTCTATTAATTCACGCCATTACATTCTTAATCGCATACTTCCACAATAGAGTCAGGCATTACGGCGCAAGTGAGCACAAATGCGAGATAGGGCTAGTACAGCCTAACTGGATACGCTGCCCCTACTAGTTATTGTGGCGGAGCATGGAGCGACTAGCCAGGTGTTGATCACACGTCCCACGATCGTAGACGCTCCTCGTACTACCCTGCAGGCAACAGTTGGCCAGTCGGAACAGGACTAACAGATTACGTTTACGGTGACAATGAAAGGATGAATCGGGAACGGGCTTTATAACAATTTTCTTCTTTATTGTTGTCGTTTCACTGATGGTTGCTTTGGCACAAAATTGAATTCACAATACACGTAAAATTTACATAGTTGTATAGAGCATCTGCTAGTAAAATTGATACTCGACAGCCGGCGGCGGTGGTGTAGCGGTTCAGGTGCTCAGTCCGGAACCGCGCGACTGCTACGGTCGCAGGTTCGAATCCTGCCTCGGGCATGGGTGTGTGTGATGTCCTTAGGTTAGTTAGGTTTAATTAGTTCTAAGTTCTAGGGGACTGATGACCTCAGATGTTAAGTCCCATAGTGCTCAGAGCCATTTAAACCATTTTAGAACAAGTAGGTATACAGACTTCAGATTTGTGGCCTTTCGATTCTTTGAAGACTTCATCATTTTTAACAAAGTGTCCCAACAGGTCGGGATTTGGGTCGAGGTAATCCCAACTTCGGCTCTTTGAGATTGGATTTCCAGTGCCGGCATTGGCATGTTCGCCAAGGGAAATCTCTCGAAAACTTTGGTCGGACTGTGGAATTATTGTCATTGCGTAATTTATTTCTGAAACAGTGGTATTTGTTGAACCATTACTCGTGTAATTCCGGCTGCGAGAGTGCTACAAAATACGTGTAAATAGCTTGCATGTGTAAATAAGAGCCGGAAGCCTCGAAATTATATGTTGGTTCAAAATATAAATGCATCCTACACTCTGCATTGATGCATGGCAAAGTTCATTTTTTCCACTACTCTGTTTACTGCCAATATTTTTCAGTGGCGAAATATGTGTGCAAGGAAGCTGCTCCTATCTATGTGACTTTCGTAGATGGAGTGTGATGTTGTGATCTCTGATCCCTATGTCTCTGCTGTCCACAATACCGAGACTCCTGCTCCTAAATTCTCTGGTAAAGTTATTGGTAATGATAAATAAATCATGGATCGCCATACTATAGCAGTTCTGGAAATCTGATCCACGTAGTGCAGATAATGGTGAGATGTTCGGTCATGCTGGAAATTAAAAGTCACACAAACACCGGTTCATTAGTCTAGACTGCACTTGTTTTTTATTAGTACAAAATGAACTATCCTTCTGGCTATAAATCACGTGGAATTCGTACTATATTCTCACAATTGTGTCACATGCTTATGTTCTTCCTTCCACAACAATTTTTGTATAAACGACATTTCAAACAACGTTCTCCCTTGTTTCATTGTAACACACGCTCTTAAGAAGTTCTTTTTAAACGTTTCTCTTCCCACTCCAACTGTCTAAGCTCACTTCCGTCCTCAGAGATAACTAATCCTAATTTATAACGTCTTTATCAATAACTTTACGTATCTTTCTCACGTAACAAGTCACCAATCATTCTCCCAAACCGTAAATACTCCTCTCTCGACTTCAGTGTACTCCAACTGTGTGTGTACGTTCATCTCATTAAGAGTCTACACCAATAGTTAATTTTGAGTGTCCTCCTCGGTAACTTTCTGTTCTTCGTGTGTATTGCGGTACCAACCAGCCCAACATACGCCATTATTCGTCCGACGACTCAGCTCCCCTTCCGTTTTCTCCATATTCTCCTCCTCAGATTTTTCACATAAATATTAACTTCTCTGGGCACAGAACTTAAATTAGATATTCAACACACATACAATTTAGAAGTAGTAAATAATATTGCTTACAGAAAAAGGAAAGAAAATTGACACACAAGAAAAAGTTCCGTATCAGCTTGTAACATAGCAAGCTGAATCGAAACCTTTAGTCGCCCAGCACGTTCTCAGGAAACCATGAAACAAAATTCAAGACCGTGACGCCAAAGTTTCAACTTGGTTCTCTGTGTTAGTGGCACCTCTTTCACGCCTTGCGTGAAACTATGGCGGCCACACTTTTGTCCCGTCACACAGTAAATTTGTTGCAGGTTGATTCCATTTTAGTTTTCATCCTGTATGCCTTAATCGCTGAAAATCTTAAACAGGTGTCATGAAATAGAATGAAGCGAAAATCCACATTCCAATGTTAGAAGATGTATAAATGGTGTAATCAGAACGACATTTCTAATTTTCCTTTATTTCACCCATTTTTGTCTTAGCACACTCATGTACACACAGTAGGCTTTTATGAGTGTATGATAATGGTACATCAATCTCACCTGAGATCAAACGATTAAAATGAATGTGTTTGTTAAATGCACTGTCACAGCACTGAAGCCAAGACTGCAGTAGCAACGTTCCAATATTACAGCCTTTAGCAAATATCGATACTTTTGTGCCGATACCTATGGGTTCGTTCTAGACACCAAGTGTTCGAAAACCTCATAGTATCGTACTAACTATCGACGTATCAGTAGGGAAAGTATCAGCTGATGCTGGACAGAATAACAACCTTTCACGACTAGTTTCATGGCGAAATGCACAGATCATGGGCATCCACAACTACATATACATGCTCCAAAAGCCAGCGTAGTTGTATAGCCAATGGTATGTTGCACGACTCGAGGTCATTCTCTTTCACTGATAGGAGAAGTTAGAGAAAAATGACTGTCTATTGTGTTTCCTTGCGAGCTCTGCTTTCTCTTATCTTGTCTTCGCGGTATTTGCGCATGACGTACGCTCATGGCAGTGCAATCGTTCTGCAGTCAACCGCAAATGATGGTTTCTCAAGAGAGTTCCGCGAAAAGAATATCGTTTTCCCTTCAGGCATTCCCTGGTAGAAACTGCAGTAACAAATTTAGCGGTGCGCCTCTGAATTCTTCGATGTCTTCCTTTAATTCGACCTGGTGAGGATGCAAACAAGGTCCGATGATGACAGCGTACATCTGTCGAAACTGGTCATAATAATAAAAAGAATTGCTAGCGATCTTGGCAAACTCCATTCTCCAAGAATAATGTAACTTTCAGATCGTCCGCAACGATTAACGAGTGTCAAACGTACAGGGTGGTCCATTGATAGTGACTGGGCCAAATACCTCATGAAATAAGCATCAAATGAAAAAACTACAAAAAACGAAACTCGTCTAGCTGGAAGGGGGAAACCTGATGGCGCTATGGTTGGCCCGCTAGATGGCGCTGCCATAGGTCAAACGGATATCAACTGCGTTTTTTTAGAAATAGGAACCCCCATTTTTCATTACATATTCGTGTAGTACGTAAAGAAATATGAATGTTTTAGTTGGACCACATTTTTCGCTTTGTGATAGATGGCGCTTTAATAGTCACAAACGTGTAAGCACGTAGTATCACGTAACATTCCGCCAGTGCGGACGGTATTTGCTTAGTGATACAATACCCTTGTTAAAATGGACCGCTTACCAATTGCGTAAAACGTCGATATCGTGTTGATATATGGCTAAGGGCGTGTGCTATGTATGCTGCTCGGTATCCTGGGCGACATCATCCAAGTGTCCGGACCGTTCGCCAGATAGTTACGTTATTTAATGAAACAGGAAGTGTTCAGCCACTTGTGAAACGTCAACCACGACCTGCAACAAATGTTGATGCCCAAGTAGGTGTTTTAGCTGCTGTTGCGGCTAATCGGCACATCAGTAGCAGACAAATTGCGCGAGAATCGGGAATCTCAAAAAAGTCGGTGTTGAGAATGCTACATCAACATCGATTGCACCCGTACCATATTTCTATGCACCAGCAATTGCATGGCGACGACTTTGAACGTCGTGTACAGTTCTGCCACTGGGCACAAGAGAAATTACGGGACGATGACAGATTTTTTGCACGCGTTCTATTTAGCGATGAAGCGTCATTCACCAACAGCGGTAACGTAAACCGGCATAATATGCACTATTGGGCACCGGAAAATCCACGATGGCTGCTACAAGTGGAACATCAGCGACCTTGGCGGGTTAATGTATGGTGCGGCATTATGGGAGGAAGGATAATTGGCCCCCATTTTATCGATGGCAGTCTGAATGGTGCAATGTATGTTGATTTCCTACGTAATGTTCTACCGATGTTACTATAAGATGTTGCACTGCATGAGAGTGTACTTCCAACATGATGGATGTCCGGCAAATAGCTCGCGTGCGGTTGAAGCGGTATTGAACAGCATATTTGATGACAGGTGGATTGGTCGTCGAACCACCATACCATGGCCCGCACGTTCACCGGATCTGACGCCCCCGGATTTCTTTCCGTGGGGAAAATTGAAGGATATTTGCTATCGTGATCCACTGATAACGCCTGACAACATGCGTCAGCACATTGTCAATGCATGTGCGAACATTACGGAAGGCGAACTACTCACTGTTGAGAGGAATGTCGTTACACGTATTGACAAATGCATTGAGGTTGACGGACATTATTTTGAGCATTTATTGCAATAATGTGGTATTTACAGATAATCACGATGTAACAGCATGCGTTCTCAGAAATGGTAAGTTCACAAAGGTACATTTATCACATGGGAAGAACCGAAATAAAATGTTCAAATGTACCTACGTTCTGCATTTTAATTTAAAAAACATACCTGTTACCAACTGTTCGTCTAACATTGTGAGCCATAGTTTGTGACTATTACAGCACCATCTATCACAAAGCGAAAAAAGTGGTTCAACCAAAACATTCATATTTCTTTACGTACTACACGAATACGTAATAAAAAAAATGGGGGTTCCTATTTAAGGAAACGCAGTTGACATCCGTTTGACCTATGAAAGCGCCATCCAGCGGGCAAACTATAGCGCCATCTGGTTTCCCCCTTGAAGCTAGACAAGTTTCGTTCTTTCCAGTTTTTTCGTTTGACGCTTATTTCGTGAGATATTTGGCCCGGTCACGATCAGTGGACCACCCTGTACATACGCTGTTTAAATTTAGGTCGCCCATTTCCACTGCGTTACAATACAATTACTAATGACGGGCTAGTCCTGGACACCGGTCGAGTAATAAATAATTGGTATACAGCTTAATGGAGCTCTGTTACATATTTGTCGTTTGTAGAGACTTGAAGCAACATGACAGAAAGAAATTTCTGGAGGGAGTCAGTGTGACAGTGGATTCGACGCCGTTTCTGCTGAGGGGTGGGAGTCGCATCTTTATTAGCGCTCGACTCGTGTAATGGAGCTCGGCCGATCAAATCCCCTTGGGTCCACCCAGAATGTGGTTTTCTGTGGCTACCCTCTCTTACTTAAGGCAAATTCCTGCGTGGTTGCCTTGAAGTAGAGACAACTGATTCCTTCCCCGCTCTCCACCAATCGTCCGCACGTCGTGGTCGTGCGGTAGCGTTCTCGCTTCCCGCGGCCGGGTTCCCGCGTTCGTATCCTGCGGGGTCAGGGATTTTCTCTGCCTCGTGATGACTGGGTGTTGTGTGATGTCCTTAGGTTAGTTAGGTTGAAGTAGTTCTAAGTTCTAGGGGACTGATGACCATAGATGTTAAGTCCCATAGCGCTCAGAGCCATTTGAGCCATCTCCACCAGTCAGAGCTCATATCTGTGATGAGCCCGATGGGTCGTTAAATACTAAACTTAGTTCCAGAGATTGGTGCTGCGCCCGTAGATAGCTGGCCGATATGCAGAGTATAACGACACAGTTATGTCAGGACAGTAAAATACACTTTGTCACTCGCTGTCGTAACGCAAAAGCACAGTATAATTTTTATTTGTGAGTTTATTAATATCAATTGATAATACGATCTGGAACATTTCAAAGCATGGGACAGTGTTCTCAGGCTTGTCATATTGACGACGTAATGACTTGTACGTTGTTACACTTAAGGCTGTTGGGAGCCATCAAGGGCATCCAAGATAGGTAGTCAGAGACACAGCGCAGAACGCTGACTAAAGGGGGTGCGTTTAGGCTACCGGAGCTAAGTAGTAACACTAGAGCACTGCAAATAGCAGACACTCTGAGCAGCTGTCCAAGGGCAGAAGTTTCACTCCCGACAATTAACCGGTAACTCCATCCACCGCCTAAACGCTGCTGTACTGCTGTAAGGTGCCACATTAGAAGATGGCAATGAAAAGGCACCTGTTAGCCGATGCAGCAAGCTTGATGCTTGTTCCCAAGAACTGCAACGTCAGTGGGCTTACACAGGTTAAAGCGCCACTACAGCAGTCCCCACAGACAGGACTGAGGAAGGGGCCAAGTGACGTAAGACACTGGCCCAAAAATGTGAGAGAGTCCCTAAGGAACCAAACCGCTGAGGTCATCGGTCCCTAGACTTACACACTACTTAAACTAACTTATGCTAAGAACAACACACACACCCATGCCTGAGGGAGGACTCGAATCTCGGGCGGGAGTGGCCGCTCAATCCATGACATGGCGCCTCTAACCGCGCGGGCACTCCGCACGGCCTGAGACACTGTTGCTGGCCGTAATAGGAGAGTCAGTGGTGTGCTTAGCTTTCAGGAGAATGCTGATGGTACCAAACGTGGAGTTTGCTAATGTAAAGTCCAGAAGCATTTCCTAGCTACCGAGTAGGAGAAGGAGAGGAATCTAAATGTGGTCGGCCAGAGGCCCCCTGAAGGTGGAGAGCGACTCGTCAGATTGGTAGAAGCTCGTTAAGTGCCCGTGGATTGGTGGGTCGGCTGTAGGAAGGGAGCAATAGTGCGCCGGCACTATCCTTCAAAAAATAACGTGTCTTTGTATTCAGAGAGAGCTCTCGGTCAGATCGCTCTGGCGCCTACTCCGTGTGGCTCACGGAAAGCCTCGGTAAGCTCCCAATGTCTGTTTTCCTCACCTGGAGTGCTGCTCTCAGGTTGGTACTTAACATGCTGCTAGCGTTCTCCACTTCTGTTAGCGCTCACCCCTATGAACTCGGACACTGACTTCTGTTGTGCAACCAACAACCTCCTCTGCTTTTTCTAAGGTCTACCATTAGCCTTCATTCCAGTAATTAGTCTCATCGCTAATAAATAATGTTAATCAGGCCCCTGAATTCCACGAGTCTTTTGCTTCAAGCATCCTGTAGAGTCCCAAAATCCGCGCCTCTTGTAGCTACCCTGTGATGATGTTTGGCGCCGATCCAAGTAATTAGCCTGCCTTCACTGGGAATTCGTCTTTCCGCATTTGCTCCTCACCGCTCGGAAATTGCGGACCAACCTCAAACTCCCTATCTTCCCCCTATCCTGTGATAGGGCACGACATACTGTAACCAATGACGTCATCAATTAGTAGCGTAAGGAACTGTTTGCATTTTAGGATACTATTACTTGCGTAATCAGTTATTTCAAAAGTTAAACTATGCTGAAAAATGGGATGTGTGTTAACAAGAAACAAAGTACAGGGTGTTTCAAAAATGACCGGTATATTTGAAACGGCAATAAAAACTAAACGAGCAGCAATATAAATACACCGTTTGTTGCAATATGCTTGGGACAACAGTACATTTTCAGGCGGACAAACTTTCGAAATTACAGTAGTTACAATTTTCAACAACAGATGGCGCTGCAAGTGATGTGAAAGATATAGAAGACAACGCAGTCTGTGGGTGCGCCATTCTGTACGTCGTCTTTCTGCTGTAAGCGTGTGCTGTTCACAACGTGCAAGTGTGCTGTGGACAACATGGTTTATTCCTTAGAACAGAGGATTTTTCTGGTGTTGAAATTCCACCGTGTAGAACACAGTGTTGTTGCAACAAGACGAAGTTTTCATCGGAGGTTTAATGTAACCAAAGGACCGAAAAGCGATACAATAAAGGATATGTTTGAAAAATTTCAACGGACTGGGAACGTGACGGATGAACGTGCTGGAAAGGTAGGGCGACCACGTACCGCAAACACTGAGGGCAACGCGCAGCTAGTGCAGCAGGTGATCCAACAGCGGCCTCGGGTTTCCGTTCGCCGTGTTGCAGCTGCGGTCCAAATGACGCCAACGTCCACGTATCGTCTCATGTGCCAGAGTTTACACCTCTATCCATACAAAATTCAAACGCGGCAACCCCTCAGCGCCGCTACCATTGCTGCACGAGAGACATTGGCTAACGATATAGTGCACAGGATTGATGACGGCGATATGCATGTGGGCAGCATTTGGTTTACTGACGAAGCTTATTTTTACCTGGACGACTTCGTCAATAAACAGAACTGGCGCATATGGGGAACCGAAAAGCCCCATGTTGCAGTCCCATCGTCCCTGCATCCTCAAAAAGTACTAGTCTGGCCGCCATTTCTTCCAAAGGAATCATTGGCCCATTTTTCAGATCCGAAACGATTACTGCATCACGCTATCTGGACATTCTTCGTGAATTTGTGGCGGTACAAACTGCCTTAGACGACACTGCGAACACCTTGTGGTTTATGCAAGATGGTGCCCGGCCACATCGCACGGCCGAAGTCTTTAATTTCCTGAATGAATATTTCGATGATCGTGTGATTGCTTTGGCCTATCCGAAACATACAGGAGGCGGCGTGGATTGGCCTCCCTATTCGCCAGACATGAACCCCTGTGACTTCTTTCTGTGGGGACACTTGAAAGACCAGGTGTACCGCCAGAATCCAGAAACAATTGAACAGCTGAAGCAGTACATCTCATCTGCATGTGAAGCCATTCCGCCAGACACGTTATCAAAGGTTTCGGGTAATTTCATTCAGAGATTACGCCATACTATTGCTACGCATGGTGGATATGTGGAAAATATCGTAGTATAGAGTTTCCCAGACCGCAGCGCCATCTGTTGTTGACAATTGTAACTACTATAATTTCGAAAGTTTGTCTGCCTGAAAATGTACTGTTGTCCCAAGCATATTGCAACAAACGGTGTATTTCTATCGCTGCTCGTTTAGTTTCTATTGTCGTTTCAAATATACCGGTCATTTTTGAAACACCCTGTATGTACAACAGGTATTATACAGGGTGATAATAATTAAACTTTGAAAACGCTGTAGAAACAACAGCATTGGTCAGGATGCCGTCAAATTGCAGCGGAATGTTATCGGAGAAGGGGGGAAACGCATGGCAGAAGAAAAAAAAAAGTGTGAAAATTTATCAATGTGTGTTAAAATACGTAAATGAAAACACCTGTCATGCGAACGACCCATTGAATTTGGTATGAACAGGCCGGCTACACGGCTTTTCCTCCTTTCGCGTCTGCGACGTTCGCCGTAACTGTGTCAATACCGGATCGCGCTCTGCTGTATTACAAGAATGATGACTGAGCACACGTCGCTCTGCAGAAGTTCCGGACACTGAAGTGTTTGATAAAAGGCAGATCTACAGAAAATAATTCGGAAATTCGAAAAGACGGGTTCTTTTGGTGTGCAACCTGGTAGAGGGAGGAAACGAATTGATTCGACGCCAGTGGAGGCAGTGGCCACAGCAGTGCAGGAGGAGACGAGCTGTGGTGTGCAAACGTGTGGTGTACAGAGAATTGCTCCAACATTGGACATACTCGTGAGCACGGTGTGTAAAACATCCGTCTTTGCTATCCATTCAAAATTACCCATGTGCACGAGTTGCTTCCTGTTGACCTGCCAGCAAGAGAGACTTTTGCTTTGGAATTTCTTGCTCGTATGAAAGTGGACATTGATTGGTCGTGGAAGATTTTGTGGACAGACGAAGCCCACTTCCATCTGACAGAATATGTCAATACACAGGATTGTCCAGCATGGGCAGGCAAATCATCCAGTACCACTTCATGCTGAAAAGGTGACTGAGTAGTGCGGGTTTACGGCATCATTTTTCGTAGAGCCATATTTTTTTTGGAAGAGACAGGTGCTTCCGGTCATGTTACCTGTACCGTCACTGGTAAGCGCTATGAGTGTCTTTTGGGCAACCCCGTCATTTCAGCTCTCCAACAGCATGGGTGTGTGGATGGGATCACTTTTATGCAAGATGGCGCGCCTCCGCACATTGCAAATCCAGTTAAGCAGCTGCTGTAGCGCCATTTCGGAAATGCCATAATTATCAGCCACCATAACCCTACAGCCAGGCTGTCCCGATCACCTGATCTTAATCAGTGTGATTTCTGGCTATGGGGCTATCTGAAAGTTGTTGTGTTCAGTGTTCAGATTGCGAACTTAGCTACACTGAACGCACACATTGCGCAACACATTCTGAACGTGACCCCGCAAACACTTCGATCAGTTGTCCAACATGCTGTTTCCCGATTTAATCTTGTTGCAGAAAACGGTGGACAGCATATTGAACATGTTTTGCGCCAGTCACAAGGAAATTAATAATCTGATTTGATTTGGATTGATGATTTTTTGCTGTTTTTGTCCTCATGACAATTAAAAACCGATGTGATTGATTCTTTTTATGCGGGTTTTGGCCTCAGGTCAATTAAAAACCGATTTTTGTCATCCGATGTATGATATGACCTTGCCATTGTGGATGGGCTTACGTAACTCTCAGTACCACGGCTGTACACCATTGCACACAGAGTAGTGCAGTTTATTTTACGTCAGACGTACACTTTAGGCATTGTTGTATGATTCATTTGTCATTTGTAGTCGACCACTATTAAATTACAATGCTTAGAGTGCCATCTACTGTTACATTTTGTAACTACCTCTTTTTATCCTGCCATACGCTCCCCTCCCCCCCCCCCCCCTTTCGCCGATAATTTCCGTTGCAGTCTGACGTCATTCTGACCAGTGACGTTATTTCTACTGCGATTTGAAAGTTTAACTTTAATTATAATCACCCTGCAGAGTCTTCCTTCATCGCAACAAATTTGATAGTAGTTGTCTGTGACAGTCTGTTCATTGTGGTAATAATTATCAGTGAAAAGTTTTTCAGGAGCAAATTCTCGGCATTTCGACATGACTTTGTTGTGAAAAATTCTTTATGGTAAAACACTGATACCGCCAAGAAGACAGTACAGAGTCAATAGACAGGAGCTATTAAATACGTGCCAACACTAACCCAGTTTAAGTTTAAACTGTTGTAAGATCATTGTTTAAACTTTGTTTTCACATCTGCAGGTTGACCATTCTTTCTGACGTTGACTATTGTTGCTGAGGTTGTCACTTGTTGCTGGGGTAGGAATAATTACTGGTTCTTTCAATCAATCCTGTATCCGAGGCTGTTTGTGCGTTTGCCAGCATTGATGGAAAGCACCAGCAGTTCAGTTCAATTCACTTAGCCCTTTTAATATCTACTTGACTTTATTCTTCGCAAATAGAAATGTAAAGTTAACAAAGGAATTAAGACAATGAGTGAGGAATACCTGAATGTACTTTCGTTTGCTGATGATATCGTTATTATTCAAAAGAATGCATATGATCTCCAATGGTCAGTCTACCAGCTAAACGAAATTCGCAAGAAGCACAACTTGAGTAACAAAACAAAAATAATAGAATTCAGAGGAAAATATCCAGTCAGATCAAAAATTGTTTTGGATAATTCAGTTTTAGAAGAGTTTCAAATCTCTTATTTAGGCTAGGCTATAAGTTTTAATTTGGACGCTGATATTGAAACTAAAGTACACGGATTCCAAGCTGTCTGTGGTGCCATTAGCAGATCGTTGAGCCATTAAGTACCAAAAGGAAACCATCCTGAAATTCTATAAATTAATGGTGGTTGTGGTGTTATCCTACGGAAGTAAAAGCTGGTTTACCACAAAAAACACAGGACAATAAAATTGAAACAGCAGAGATGAGGCTCCTGAGAAAGATGAAGGGCTGCACAAGAAGAGATATGATGAGGAATGAAGATATTAGAACAGAATTACATATTTTAAACATGAATGAAAAAATACAAAATTATCGTAAAAATTGGAAACAACGCCTCATGAGAACGCCAGGTCACAGAATTCCTCAGAGGATCCCGAACTACAAGCCGAATGGGAAAAGAGATACTGGAAGTCCTAGAAAGAGATGGTAATGATTTTGTCTGTGAGTTCGGAACAGGCAACAGCCTAATCCTTGAAAGGAAGATGGTGGTGGTGGTGGTGGTGGTGGTGGTGGTGGTGGTAGGAGCGATGACGATGACGCTTCTTACCATCAGTTAAATTTTAATATTTATCTGCCATTGTTCACTTTCGATTAAATGAAATCTTAAAAACCTGGTAATAGAAAAAATTGTCTTAGTTACTGAAAACGCAGATAAGATAGGGAGAAAGTGGTTTAAAAATTGAATGGAAGGGAAATCTGCTAAACGAAATCTCAAAAAAGATACTGACCTTCGCTTATTTTGCTTCATTTCATATCCCCAAATGTGGCTGTGCAAAAATACCTATATTTTTGAAAAGGTGCTGCACCTTAAAATCCCTCCTTTAATCATCATCGTAACATGGCTGTAAAAGGAACCAGGAAGGATACAGAAAATATTTATCTGCCACTGAACAGCGATTTCACAGCAAAAATCCAGCAAAGCGATAATTACTTGCCAAATGCAGTTTCTCATTAACGTTTAGCGTTCACATTCTGAGATTTTTGAATTGTAAACAGTGTTAACAAATGATTTCTTTTTAAACCATTTCCACAACCTGTCATTACAAATTAATTTGGCTGTCAAATATAAAGTTTTATTACGAGCTTGCTGTTTCAGCCATTGTAGTAAATAATTCATTTTAGTAACTGTACTGTTTTTTTCTGTATGAGTAGTTATTTTGATTCTTCCATGTATAGTATTTTAATGTTCGTGCGTGATAGTGTGAATGATTATTGTAGACATTACCATGTTAGATAATCATGTGATTCAGTGGGTCAGTATAATACGCAGTTAGCGACTCCACGTCAATCTCCCATTTGTAATGGTTGTCCTGTTTCATTCCAATTACCAGTTGTCAGTACGTGATCATAAAACTGCAATAATTTCACCGCGCGTGCAGAAATATTGTTGTAACTCGGCTCGGTGTTGGGTAATCCGATGTCTTCACGATCATATTTACAATAAATTGACATCTTTTATAGTACATCCCGACGGCCACGTTTTAAACTTCACCTCTTCTGTGTGCCGACGCTGCTCTCCGGTTCCTTTCCTTCACCCGCTATCCTCCCCGATCCCCCACTCAACGGCGAAAAATTGTAATGGCAGCCGCGTCTCGGATTACTTACTCTTCTGGTCCCGTGCGTTGGGCAGAGACGGAATTTGAAAATACGTCGCATAATGAAGTAGCTTCCGAGCTACCACCTTTGGAACTGTATTTCACTGTCGTTGGCACGTGACTTCCTCCTTTGCTTTCCAAACGACGCGTCCTGAAAAATACACGCACACACATATGATTTTCTTATTATAAGGATCCATAGTCGTGTAGAATTGTCTAAAATGTAGTGGGTTATATGGTATGCCGGAGTATGAAATCAAATTATGACCTGGGTTGTAATAATTTCACACAACGTGCTTGTCAGGGATTTTATTTAAGAACCGACTGTGGATTTGTTACAACCCACATAAAATTTCCTCCGTACTCCAATATCACAAAGTCCCCCAGCCGCTTTTTTCTATCCGCATGTGAACGCTAATCACCGGAACAATTGTAGGTATTATGATACGGTTTTCACTAACAGATAGACTGATGCAGGATTAAGATTTGTGTACATAATTTATAAATATTTGCTTCAAATTGGCTGAACTATGATGATTGTCGATTGATCCGTGGCTTCTGAGAACTCTTCAGGCGTGCGCTGCTTAGATCGTTTAAGTAATGCTAGAATGTGTAGTTAATACTCAGTTACATAACGTTGTTCTATGAATTTTGATGTACTTAGTGGGCTGTAAACAAAATTACCGATTCACCAGGCAAAACACTTAATTGTGCTACTTGTGCGATGCAAGTTTCGGTCCCTAGTACCATGCAAGTGGAGTTAGCATGACGATCCTGTTTCATCAAATAATGAGTTACCATCGTATTCATATGTACTACAATCTGCTGTGAAAATAACTTCGAAATGACAGCAACGTATCACATGACGATGAGTGAAAAATCGAAATTACATTAGTGTATCAAGAAGGAATAAAGTAAATCAAAAGGCGAAAGCGTTACCGTTTAGACCACAGATACGTATATTTAAAATTCACAATGATTAATCTGAATTATTTATGGTTATCTACAAGCTCTGAAACGCGAGTTTGCTAAAACCTGCTAAGAGGACACGTTATTCAAACCAACACCGGATTTAGGAATTACTAATTAAATCGAAGTCATTGAAATGTTTAATTTTTAACAGTTAAAAATTAAATTACGTGGCCTGTAAATTTATTCGGATACATTCAAATACATGTAACACGAGTTCTACCGAAATTAACATTTGATTTTACTAATGAAATTTAAGATCATTTTATTCTGTAGTCGTAATTTGCAAATTACATTCCGCGTGTCAAACACTTTAGTCGAACGATTAATCACACATACGGGTGTCGCTTCCAAAGTTTTTACAAGAACAATGAAAGACAATTTTCATAGTACAAATCGTTTTATCCACATACATATTATAAAAATGGACGGATGTCTATGTGTATGTATTTTCCACAACTGCGCCTAAACCAATTTTATAGCCATATCACCAACAAAAATTGCGTGGAAAGCGATTTCCATTTTCTCAAGAAGTTGTTCAATCATTCCACCAACACGTTTTGCGGGTACGACGTCAGAGTTCAGATGCTGGCAGAATTGGTTCGAGCGCATGCATACCTTTATAAATTTTAAAGACGAATATTTTGTGTAACAATTAGCAGACAAACCCAGCAATGTCTGGGTATTCAATCTGCCAATTTTCTATTAGAAAGGAAATATTACAAGTACTTCTCGAGCTACCTATAGCGTACGCCTACTAACTGTGGACCTGAGAGACCTATCCTTTCCGATTGTTCGACGTCTGTTAGTTAATGTGTGCATTACTAATCCTCGTAATGTCAGTGTCTGCTGTCACACAGCACGCGAACTATTTTTTGACGGAGCAAATAATACAATTAATTTCTCATTTCCAGTTTCCAGCTGATTTACCACCTATCGATTAATGTCTCAGTATTTACTGTGTTACCCTGAGGTAAATGTCAACAAGAAATCCTCTTGCCTATCTCAAAACATTGTGCTCATGACTTCTTAGACTGCCGACCAGTGCTGCAGCGGCCAAATTTTTAAATCAATACTTGCACCTACAGTGCATAAGGTTTTAATGTAGTCGTTTTAGTCCATTACATGAAGATCTGTGCAGATGTCAGATGCCTTTGTATCCTTGAGTCCATGATTTACGATAACCTGCTTCTGTTAGGAGCCGCTTGAACATGGCAATGAATCTTGAGGTTTTCGACAAGGTATTATCATTTTGAAATTACTTTTCATCACTATTGACGAAGATTTCTAGTCCAGCAATACCCCTCCCCTCCTGCACCCCCCCCCCCTTCCCACAGAGGAGTAAGGGTTCTTTCATGAGTTCGTGCAGAGCCGGTCGGTGTGGCCGAGCGGTTCTAGGCGGTTCTGTCTGGAGCCGCGCGACCGTTATCGTCACAGGCTCGAATCTTGCCTCCGGCGTGGATGTGTGAAATGTCCTTTGGTTAGTTAGGTTTCAGTAGTTCTACGTTCTAGGGTACTGATGAACTCAGATGTTACGTCCCATAGTGCTCAGAGCCATTTGAACCATTTATGTTCGTGTATGACACTTGGTGCTCCGAACTTCCTTCCTGAGCTGCCGTTCCTTAACTGTGCGCCACCCCCTTCATCCTCGCTCCTTGTCCCCTGCCCCTCCTTCGCCTCTCTCGGTGTTCTGGTTTATGTCGCCCTGGCTATCCTCATGGTTCAGTGTATTCCTTGCAGGTCTGTTCCTCTTGCCTAGACCCTTTCATCCTTTTTGGCATTTTTGTCCCCATTTGGGGTTTCACCTCCACTTCTAAATTTTCTGTCTTCAGTGTGAGCCAATTGAGGAAGAACTCTCTCCATAACATCTGCGGCGTGGATTCCTTCCCCCCTCCCCCTTCCTTCCCTACCGCAGTCCCCCTCCACCCCGCTACGTCACTAGCAAGTGAGGTGGGGCTTTTGTGTAGCCATCTGGCTGAGACCCCAAACAGCTGTGGCAGAAAGGCCGTTGCTGTGGCTGGGTGGCGCCTTCCTGACCGGAGTGGGTGGTATCAGGGCAGAAGCTTGCTGCATGAAGTGTATCAAGCTACAAAAATCTAGCCATTCTCAAACGACCGTTTCTTTGAGTGGTAGTGGATCATTTAATGCTGCTTCCTATGACATTGCACTCCTCCCTCCATGGCAACGCCCTGGGACGAGGGCCAGGCTCACCATCTTGGGATGAAGCACTTTTCGCGCTACCTTGTCTGTACTAAGACAGAGGACGACACATTCACCTGCACAAGACTGTTGTTTTTTGTAGAGAATATCGAGGACAAGATGTGCAAAGTATAATCTCTCAGTAAGATACTGTCGGGTTCCTAGTTGGTCAAAGCTTCTAATGCTGCCCAATCTGCAGCCATTGTTGCCTGCGATCGCCTTGGCGACGTCCCAGTGTCTATTACCCTTCACCAGTCTCTAAATATGTTCCAGGGAGTAATTTTTCATAGGGACCTCATTCTGAAAACTGATGAGGAACTCCAGGTTAATCTGGAGCAATGCGACATTCATTTTGTTCAACGTGTGCACAAGGTTCGTAAAGACAACCATACTGATGCTGGCGCCTTTTTTCTGGCTTTTAAGGGCGATACCCTCCCAGAGAAGGTCACGATTTTGGGTTACCAATGCAACATGAATCTGTACGGGCTTACAGCACTTACATTTTGGGCATAAGTCTTCCCACTCTACAGAGGACCTTCTGTGTGGTGACTGTATTCTGCCACATGTGTGTGTCAACTGCCATGACTGCCACTCTCCATGCACGCCAGATTGCCCAGTTTACAAGAAAGAGAAGAAGATCCAAGAGTAAAAGTCCCTTGATCGTCTTCCTTGGGCTAAGGCTCACCAAAAATATGACCGCCTCCATCCATTGTATATTTCTTCTAGTTTCGCCTCTATTGCATCCTTTTCCTTACCCCATCCCCGTCCCCCTCACATCTCCCTCTCCCCTGCGGTTCCCATGCCCTCATCTCCGAGTGCCCCTCCCCCTTCGCAGCCAAAGAAGTGCCCTCCCTCCTTCTTCGGCGCTTGCTGGCGATGGACCTCCGTTCCACGACCTCTCCCCCCAGTGTCTCTCAGGCCTGCTCCTACAATGACCATGGGACGTACAATCTGTGCACCCCGAAGATTGCCCGCATTCTTTTGGTTCTGGATCTTGCGGAAGCCTGCTCTCTCTCTCTGCCCTGTCCTCCTCAACCTCTGAAAGAGAAGAAGAAGAAGAAACATTGTCTCTGGACAAGGCCTCTCCTGGTTCCCCAGATGTGTCATCTCCATCTTCTCATTCTGAATCCGACATCTTCTTTACGGATGTCATCCCGTCCTCCTTGGTGACGACCACTAACATGGTGACATGACCTCACCTCAGCTTCTTTAACCTGGATTCTCGCCACACGATAACCCAGTAAATTTCAATGGATATTACGCCACCTATCGGAAATAAAACAACTTGTTCCCTCTTATTCTATGTTCTGTCTTGCTCTTCAAGAAACACACTTTCATGATGACTACTCTCCAGCATTTCGTTGTTATCAGGCGTTCTGTCAGAACCATTGCTGACTCTGGGATAGCATCAAAAGAGGAATGCTCTTTGGTTCACACGGATATCATCAGTGACTAAATCCCCGTTCACACCAATCTGGAAGCAATAGCAGTAAGAGTGTTAGCAACTCCAGCAATCACCATTTGCAATGTCTACCCCCCCCCCCCCCTTTCAGGCAGGCCACTTCCTTACATTGTCTGCGTAGCTTAATATGGCAACTCCCACCCTCACACCTACTCCTCGGAGACTTCAGTGCACAACGTCCCCTATGAGGAGTGGCACTGACGGGTAGGAGTCTTGTAATTGACCAAGTTATTACAGTGATGATTCCCCTGACTACTTCAGTGCCACTCATGGCACCTTTCCTGCCGCCGATCTCACGATTTTCTTCCCTGCTCTCTTCGCTTTCCCGCCCAATGAGGACCTTTGTGACAGTGAGAACTTACCCGTGATTCTGTCGTTCCATCGCCGCCGCCAGGCAGACAGGCCTCCACGTTGGGTATTCCACAGAGCCGATTGGTCTTTGTATGCGTCTGCTGTGCACTTCGACACCTCTCTCTCAGACTGCATTGATGCAGTAGCGCAAAGCGTCTCTGCCGCTGGCACTGCTGTCCCCCTCATCATCAACCGGTCCCTTGGTGGACCAAGGACGTAGCAGTCGCTATCCAGGATCACCGACAGGCGCAGAAGAGATTTAAATGACACTCTCCCCACATCAACCTTATCGCTTTTAAGCGTTTCCAAGCTAAGATTTGCTATCTTATTAAGTAAAAAGGAATGCCTCAGGGTTCATCCTGTCAACATCTTCGTTCTTATAGTCAGTGTGACCTTTAATTTCTGCTGTACCCAGTTCGAGTCAGTGTCTCTTCATTAATTTTCCAGTGTACCGACCTAATCTTTAGCATTCTTCTATAGTACCACATTTCAAAAGCTTGTGGTCCCTTTCTGTCTGCAACGTTATTGTCCAATTGACATTTAACATTACATTCGTGTATTAACATATTCCTTTTCTGCGGAAAGCTTTCCTTGTTATTGCAAGTGTCCGTTTAAAATGACAAGTCTCCATGTAATATACCCTCCACTTCTGCTGTCTTCAGTTGTATTGGTTACTGGATAGCAGAACCCACTGCATTCTCCTCCTTATTCCCTAGAGCGATGTTCCGTTATCCTTCTTGATTTGCATATTATAACCTATTTTCAAGATTCTGTCCATGCCATTCAACAAATGTTCTAAGTCATTTGTCGTCTCTGATTGAATCACAATGTTGGTGGTAAATCTTAATATTTTTATTTCTTCTACATGAACTTTTAATTTCCCTTTCGAGTATCTCACTGGTTTGCTTTGCTGTTTACGTACTGTGGAGGCTGAATAGCATGGGGAAAGGACACAATCCTGTCTCACTTCCTGAGGCTTATAACTATAGTCTGGTTTCTACATAAGTTGTAGACAACTTCCCGCACCCCCGTCTTCATGTTACCCCAGCTTCGACCGCAATTTACTTCAGTGTATTCCAGCCAGCATTGTCAAAAGCTTTCACTAAATCTATAATATTATAAACCAAGCTTTGCCATTCTTCAGGATATCCTCTAAGGTAAGTCATAGGGTCAGTATTGCTTCCTCTGTTCTTACAGTTCTCCGAAATCCAAACTGAACTCCACCGAGGCTGGCTTGCACCAATATTTCAATGCTTCTGTAAATAATTGGTGCTGGTAATTTGCAACAATGGCTTATTAATCTGATGGTTCAATAATATTCACACTTGTCTGCACCTTCTTCGTTTGGAAATGAGAGTATTATATTCATCGTGGAGCCCATTTCGTCTGTAATGCCTACAAGGAGGAATAGTTTAGTCATCGTTGTTCCATCACTGATCAATATCATTCTGAGAAAATGTCATCCACACCGGTTACTTGAGTAGTCTTAGGTCTTCAGTGCCCTGTCAAAACCTCTTACGGTATCACATCTTTCATCTTCACATGCTCCCTCTTACCTTTCCATAATATTGTTATCCAGTTTCTTCCATTTGTGTAGCACTTGTGTATTTGCACTCTACCTTTCAGCCATCCCTCTTTGCTTCGTATTGGCTTGCCACCTGAACTCCTGATATCTAATCCTTATTATCTTATGTGTAGTTACGAGGGGATTATCCCACTACCTGATAACTACTTGTGTTTGCGACAAGTCAGAACGTATATCGGAAAGGAAAGATTGCCTGTGGACGTTAGTGTTCTCAGCGGCCGCGTGACGTCGCAGCTGGCTAATGGAGGCGTACAAATAACGTGATTAGTTGCAGCTCTCCTCCCCCTCCACCGTCGCCCCCGCTAAGTTAATTTGGCTCTGGGAGCAAAACGCCGCCAACTGTCACACCGGCTCCAGGCGGCAGATGCAGCGCTCCGCCTCCAAGGCGTGGGATTTCCGTTTATCCAGTCCCCTCAACCGCTATTAGCATTTCCTATAGCGGGGTGTAGGGAATTTTTGTCTCCGCCACTGTCGGTGAAACTCTGTTTTATGGAAATTTGTCTTCTGGAGTGACGCATCTGATGAGAAGTAATTAAGCTTTGATTTCGATTGAATTTCTGCAGCACCGACAAAACTGAAAATTTTGTTGACGGTTTTATTTTTAAGTTGCAACTTCATTTTCAAAACTACACTGCCAATTTTTGCACATTACATCTTTATCGCCTTACTTTGGCTACGAAATGTAGCATTATTTTATGAACAGTCATAAACATGTTACATTATTTGTGGTGTAAGTGCCAAGTTTTTCACCAAAGCAGAATGTGAACATGTCGTAACAAAATGAAGACGATAAACTAAAACACACGTAACACACACAAAAATTCTATGTCGCCCTTGACAATGAAATTGTAGCTCTGAGTCGTGTTTGGCTTAAACGGGAAGGGTTGTTGCTACTTATATTTAATTTGTTATATTCTTAAAAGACAAATAGAACCACTTGATGAGTGTCTAGTTGCAGATGTCACACCGTACGTAAAATATTTGTGTTGACAAATGGACCGAACACCCCAAAATTGTTAGTTTTTAACGCAGCGTATGGATGTACAAAAAGTTTGACTTCGTAGCTAATGGAACAGCAGAAGTTTTGCTTCTCAATTTTTCTTAACTGCTCTTTCTTTTTACTTTTATTGTACCTGAGATATTCACGACACCGATTTCGCAAGCAGCTTTTGTTCTCGTTGTTTATTACATTGTAACTTGTTACCTACAATTGGAACACAGGTCATGAACAAATTTATTAATGTCAATAGCAATATTTTCCCTTCACACTGACAACAAGTGACAATATTCATTATTACAACTTACAAAATACTGCTTCCCGTTACCATAACTATTCCTACTATTAATAAAATTATACCTACTTCAAAATCTAACTACGACATGTGACTGAAAAGTTCTCGGCTCACCCACGAAATACTTGTCTTAGTCGAAAATCAGTTTAGCAACTATCATTACAGTCCTTCGCTAGGTTACATTGCCGATAGAGTGGGATACCTCAGGAATGCATTGGACACATCGTAAGAGTTGTACTTGATATGCACAAGGTCTCATGTCGATGCTTTCCAAGAATGTTGAGCAGAAAACAAACGCCAGAGACACGTCACGTCCGCCGAAAACGTGAACCTTTTTGAGGAAGATCCTGTGACGTTTCTCAAACGTTTTATTAAAATGAATGAAGCGTGGCTTTACCACTTTCAACCAGAACCTAAAGTTCAATGGAAATAGTGAAAACAGCCCTCCTCATGAACCCCCAAGAAGTTGAAGTCAGTCACGTCAGCTGGCAAGGTGATGGTGAATACCTCAAAAAAGGTGAAACAGGGAATGGAGCATATTATGCTGCTCAGCTAATGCGTTTGTGGGAGAAATCAAAGTAAAATGCATCAGGATGTCGACAAAACGAGTGCTCTTTCATTAGCGCAATATGAATCCGCACACATCTGTCACTGCGATGTCTGCCATTCTATTTGACCCCCTCTGAGTTTCATCTCTTCCTGAAGATAAGTCAGCATCTAGGTGGAACCCGTTTTCAATCATATGATGACAGCACGGCTGCAGTCTAAGACTTTTCTGCCGTCCGATGTGACCGAGCGGTTCTAGGCGCTTCAGTCTGGAACTGCGTGACCGCTACGGTAGCAGGTTCGAATCCTACCTCGGGCATGGATGTGTGTGATGTCCTTAGGTTAGTTAGGTTTAAGTAATTTTACGTTTTAGGGGATTTATGACTTCAGATGTTAAGTCCCATAGTGCTCAGAGCCATTTGAACCATTTGACGACTTTTCTGCCATGCGCAAAGAAACGTTCTACAAGGAGTGTGTAACGTGCCTGCGGCACCAATGGCAATAGTGTGTGACCTAAAAGGGGACTACGTTGAGAAATGGCCATAAACATTTGCACTACTGACAGTAGTTTTGGGTTGGCCGAGAACTTTTGTGTCCCCTCTTATGTCTATCACTATTATTGCCATACATATTCTTCCCTTCCTACATGTCAATACCATACACTATAAGTAATTGAACAGGTCATAAACACGTTATTTCCAAAACATCAAACTAAATCACTAATTTTCACTGATTCCACAGTTCTTTAGACATGTGGGATTGGTGCAGTTAATACAGAATGAACCAGAACTTCACTGACAAACTCTCAGAGTTCTTCAGGGATACCTACTGTGTATTTTTGTACGAGACACCCGCTGTCTCTGGCTGCTCGTTAGAAAGTTATTGCACTCCGTTCGGTTTGTTGTCACAATTAGCTTTGTATCTGTATTGTACAGAAAATAGTGCAAAACAGTGGAAAAGTACGCGCTGTATCTAAAGTTTGAAAGCAAACTTGTTGCATCCACTCACGGCACTTCCTGTTGACTGAGGTAAGAGCTTCTTTACTCTAAGTTCTCAACCTTGTAATCAGTACTGCTCCGTCCTGCCTCGGATTTGTTCTCTCCACAGTGTCATTTATGTGTTGACGGTGTAGGTAGTTTAACTGATTAAGAGTTGGCCCTTTATGAACCTCGAGTATGGTTCAACACTCAACTTGGGTTAGTACGACCGGTCACAGAACCTACTGTTGATAGACCGTCTGAAGTCAGCGAGGATCGTGGTGGAGACATGCACGTCCGTCGTATCTCATTGTAAGATCTGAAATCCACTGACCTGTATCTTTCAGATGATGATGTACCCTCTTCCGTGTTCACTCCTTTGAGCCTCTCAATAGAAACCGTTTCTTGTTTTCCGTCTTCATCGATTATGAACGTGTGGCTTCAGTATTCTTTGTACTCCTTCCAGCTGTAACTATGTGTCTGTTGCTGATGGGTAGCTACTAGCTACTGATGCTGCCAGTTGTTCCACCGTTAGAGTTGTCATACATAGCTGTGACCACGTCGGGACACTCTGAGATGGTGCTGTAGAAATGGAGTAAACAAAACTTATTTAATATAATTACTTTTTATTTAGAACAGAATTACATGTAACTTGTTGCAGCAGAAGTAGTTAATACATCATTTTTTTCGGAAGATTTCATCTTTTTCAGCGAGTCTTTTTTCCCTTTTACGTATTTATAAAACTCAATGCAAGTCAGTTTGTAGTTAAACGGGTACTAAGATCAATTCCTGGCAGCCGTAGATTTCTTTCGTAAGTCCACTGGGCCGAAAGCGAAAATACTCTTTCCACAATGGCGTTGTGTGCCCTAATATAAAACAAATACTCGCATAACTTTAGCAGGTGGTATCTGCGTTTAGGATTTTCGGGTTTCTTATGAAAGTAAATCCACCTTTCTTCCACGAGTGTTTAGACTTCCATTCTTCCGAGTCACGCTTGGTTCCTAAAGATCTCTTCAGATATATATGTTCCTGAAAACAATTGTTGCCTGAAATCTTCACACCATTTTTAGTCATGTGTGAGTTACTGAGAAGAAACTGCTACAAATCTCACGCAACGCTTCCTGAACCGTACGTCCTTTCTTGACAAAAGCCATCTGAAAAGTGACACATTCTCTTCCCATTTTCAGGCATTTTAGGAAACAACGATAAGATCAATTTATCAGACGGTAAACAGCCGGCATTAACATTTACTCGTCGAACTACAGATCACTATACACATCACGCGCCTTATACCGCTGCTTTACTAATTTGAACTCGTTGTTTGTATTACGTTTAAAAACAATCACCCCATTTAATCGCTATTCAGTTAGGAACTGCCCGATTCTTCCGCCTGGCTCTGCTTAAATAGTTCCAGCCTCATACTACTGGAGCCGTCTAGTATTATCTAGAATGACGGCGCTAGATCTAGAAGCTGCTTACATCGTCGAACAGGATACGCAACTTGCAACGCCATCTGTGAGATAACCTTGAGATGGTCTTGTCAATATAAAGTTGTTCACATAAATAAAACTAACTAAGGCTGCATTTACATGTTGCGCTAACACATGGTGTTACATCAGTACTTGGGCCAAGCTCTTAACAGAAATTTGCAAAATCGGGACAAAACTGGGTCTTATCGCGATGTCGGAAGAAGAAGCTCCATAGCGGTGACGGCCCCGATATATCGGAATGGATGGCAACTCTATCCAAAGGGCACCGTGTTGGCGTATGTAGTAAGTGTGAATCCTTCATATTCGTTACGGAGTTCATACTATTCTCGTCTGCATCCGCATCTGCCACAGGGCCCTCGTCATTCCTAGAGTTGACTTTCGCACAAATAGAGGCATGCCCCTAAACTCTTTGCGGCAATGTTTACCGTCTTGACTAAGTCTTGTAACAGCGTATTTGTCTGTGTTGCTATGACGGTAAGGATGTTAGTCGGAAGTTATTGTAAACTTAGAATCCGCAAAGATTGTTCAAGAAAAAGTCCACTCCCGCAGAGGTCTGAAGTGTGTTGAGTATCTGCGACTGGCCTTTGTTGCCCCCTACACCTCCCGACCCCCCACCCCCACACCTACAACCTTCTGCAACAATTGTTCGTAAACATAGCCCCGGTGATAAGGCGTACCGCTCTGTGAGTACCCCCTTGGGAGTAACTTAGTTCTAGGCGCTTCAGTCCGGAACCGCGCGAATGCTACGGTCGCAGGTTCGAATCCTGGCTGGGGCATGGATGTGTACGATGTCCTTAGGTTAGTTAGGTTTATGTAGTTCTAAGTTCTAGGGGACTGATGACCTCAGATGCTAAGTCCCATAGTTCTCAGAGCCATTTGAAGCAAGTAACGTAGTTCTGGTATACCAAGGCATTCTCTCTCTCTCTCCCTCTCTCTCTCTTTCTCTCTCTCTCTCTCTCTCTCTCTCTCTCTCTCTCTCTCTCTCTCTCTCTCACACACACACACACACAGACACACACACACTTTTAAACATCTTTCAAACTGAAGGGTTCGATCACTGTACTGAATTTATCACTGTATCAGAACACTTCACATTGCTGAATATACACTCAGCCTGTGTTAACCAAGGCTGTGGTCTCTTTGTCCAGAACGTCTGAAACTTGACGTTCCCGCCTCAGAC
This sequence comes from Schistocerca gregaria, assembly GCF_023897955.1. Taxonomy (NCBI): domain Eukaryota; kingdom Metazoa; phylum Arthropoda; class Insecta; order Orthoptera; family Acrididae; genus Schistocerca; species Schistocerca gregaria. The sequence goes on from NC_064926.1 coordinate 492,715,792, forward strand.
TTTGTGATCCCTTCGTGAACGTTATTCTCTGCAGCTTCTGTTGATGGCACGTTAACCGTCCAGGTTCCTAGGTCCGGAGAAAAACGCTGCTCCGACTTACCGTCGATATTTTGGCCGGCGAATTCGTTTCTCCCGACGATACATCTTTCTCCGTTTCTTTTTTGTTGGGAACTCACCATATACAGGGTGCTCAGAAAAAGCGTCAAATACTTTGAGAGGTAGTAGTGTTCATCGAAACGAGAAAAAAAGTGCAGTAAACATGGGACAGGAAATGTATATTTTCTGATATAAACACCTGCTTATAGGTGTTCAACATGATATCGATTTATGACAATGCACCCCTCTTCCCTCCGGCCTAAGGAATGATGCACCCTTTGAAGTATACCCGCCTTTTGTTGTACTTGCTGCGACGCATTGAAGAGACGGCCCTATAGTGTCCGCACATCGTTGATTGGCGTGGAGTGGACCGATTCCTTCAATTATCCTCATAACCAAAAGTTTAGGGGATTGAGGTTTGGGGAACGAGCAGGACAAGGTGCGCTCCCCCCCCCCCCCCCCCCCCCCCCCTCTCTGCCAGTCCAACGGCCCTGAAACGTCAGACGTTGGCACACATTGCGACGACAGTGCGCTGGTGCGCTATCATGCATGAACCACATTTGTATTCGTTGCTGCAGAGGCAAAGCGTCCAGCATTAATGAGAAAGTCCAGATAATCCGCCCCAGTTCACATTTATGGCAGCACGTATGATGCCTTTAACCTATCGCCAAGTGCGCCCGCGCATACGTTGATCGAGATTCAGTGTTCATGTCCACTTTCCTGAACTGCTTGGGGATTTACATATGCCCGTACATGCTGGCTATGGAAATTCACAACACCGTCTCTTGTGAAGCTTGCCTCATCGGTAAATAAAATTTTGGACCTGAAGAATGAATCTGAGGCATACTTCTGCAGCAAACAATGACAGAACCGTCCTCTTCCATGCTCATCCTGTGGCCTTAGGACCTGAACACGCTGTAGATGATGCGGGTACAGCAACTGTTCCACCCCCAGATAAGGGTGAGACATGCCTTCTGTTGCTGCTAATCGTAACAAACTGGTAGCAGTGGTTTCTTCCACCGAACGTAGCACGCGCTCCTCCACATCAGACCTGCGGGACTCACCACTGTCAGTTTTCTGAGATGCAAGAGTACTTGTGCCCTCAGACGCTGGATAAGTCTGCCGAACAGCTTATAAGAGGGCTCTCTGTGCTAACAAGAGGTGGAAGAGAGAAAATGTAAATGTACTACACCATTTGCACGTACAAAAAGCCCAATAACAGTAAACACATAAATGAAGACGTTGAAACACCTGGATTGAGAGTACTATACAATAAGGCACACAAACACGACTCGAACCATACAACTGACTGCAAACAAGCGAATGGTAGGTACAGTACTGTGAGTAAGACGACGTAATAGTCTGAAGACACATTTGACGGAACGCCAATGCAACACCGTGCTAATGACCGCATCCGAGGGTCGTGCAACTCTTCCTATAAACACGTGTTTATCTCGGAAAGTATGCCTTTCCGGACCCGTGTTGACTGGACTTCTTTTTCTTGTTTCATGACACCTGTCACCTCTCAAAAAATTCGACACGTTTTTTGAACACCCTGTATTTATTTAGTGCGGAAGAATACGAAGGCTTGCTTCAAATAACTATTTATTTCCATCTCGATAAACGCAGGATGCAAAGAACAAGTATGACAGAATCAAAAAGAGTTACTATTCCGACAGCGGCAAAGGTAATCCTTTTACTCATTGCTTGTTGTGGTGCATCGTCTTCTCCATGTCGTCACGGGATAATTTTGTAACAATTTTTCACAGCGTCAGTGTATATTTAAATGAGAACAGTTTTTTTATGTAAGACCTCGTACTTGTGCAACGTTGCTAAGAGAGCGTAGTGTGTAACTTAGCTTTCTTTCAATCTGAGAGTGATTCTTTGCACATTTGTTACGTTAATCAGAAAAAAAGAGATTACGGTTTTACAGAAATGAGAACCCAGGACTCAAACTTTGAAATCCCCTTAATCTGAGGCTAAACTCAAGAGGCATGCGAAATCTCTATCCGAGAACTTTAGCGCCGGGAAACTTTTGCTGTCCAGCAGCTGTGTCTGCCATGCGGAAAATGAAGTAATGGAAGTGCCAGTCCAACCTAGTTGGTGACAGTCTGCAAAACACTGTAAAAAACTGTTGCCTGTCCCGACTACGTCTGGTACCGAGCTGAAAGCATTTCCGTCGAAATATGGCAGCGAGGAAGAATATTAATTATTATTATTATTATTATTATTGTGGTCATGATCCTGAAAACTGGTTTGATGGAGCTCTCCACTCTATCTTGTACAAGTCTGTTCATCTCTACTTTACTACCACTGTTTACATCCCTTTGAACGTGGTTACTGCACTCATTCCTTGGCCTGACTCAACGATTTTACTCCTCTTACGTCTCTTCATTAGCAAATTTACGTTGCTTGTGCCTCATAATGCGTCCTATCAAGAGATTCCTTCTTTTAGTTGTGCCACAAATTTATTTCATCGCTACTTCGATTCCGTACGTCTTCATTAGTTATTCTACACTCCTGGAAATGGAAAAAAGAACACATTGACACCGATGTGTCAGACCCACCATACTTGCTCCGGACACTGCGAGAGGGCTGTACAAGCAATGATCACACGCACGGCACAGCGGACACACCAGGAACTGCGGTGTTGGACGTCGAATGGCGCTAGCTGCGCAGCATTTGTGCACCGCCGCCGTCAGTGTCAGCCGGTTTGCCGTGGCATACGGAGCTCCATCGCAGTCTTTAACACTGGTAGCATGCCGCGAAAGCGTGGACGTGAACCGTATGTGCAGTTGACGGACTTTGAGCGATGGCGTATAGTGGGCATGCGGGAGGCCGGGTGGACGTACCGCCGAATTGCTCAATACGTGGGGCGTGAGGTCTCCACAGTACATCGATGTTGTCGCCAGTGGTCGGCGGAAGGTGCACGTGCCCGTCGACCTGGGACCGGACCGCAGCGACGCACGGATGCACGCCAAGACCGTAGGATCCTACGCAGTGCCGTAGGGGACCGCACCGCCACTTCCCAACAAATTAGGGACACTGTTGCTCCTGGGGTATCGGCGAGGACCATACGCAACCGTCTCCATGAAGCTGGGCTACGGTCCTGCACACCGTTAGGCCGTCTTCCGCTCACGCCCCATCATCGTGCAGCCCCCCTCCAGTGGTGTCGCGACAGGCGTGAATGGAGGGACGAATGGATACGTGTCGTCTTCAGCGATGAGAGTCGCTTCTGCCTTGGTGCCAATTATGGTCGTATGCGTGTTTGGCGCCTTGCAGGTGAGCGCCACAATCAGGACTGCATACGACCGAGGCACACAGGGCCAACACCCAGCATCATGGTGTGGGGAGCGATCTCCTACACTGGCCGTACACCTCTGGTTATCGTCGAGGGGACACTGAATAGTGCACAGTACATCCAAACCGTCATCGAACCCATCGTTCTACCATTCCTAGACCGGCAAGGGAACTTGCTGTTCCAACAGGACAGTGCACGTCTGCATGTATCCCGTGCCACCCAACGTGCTCTAGAAGGTTTAAGTCAACTACCCTGGCCAGCAAGATCTCCGGATCTGTCCCCCATTGAGCATGTTTGGGACTGGATGAAGCGTCGTCTCACGCGGTCTGCACGTCCAGCACGAACGCTGGTCCAACTGAGGCGCCAGGTGGAAATGGCATGGCAAGCCGTTCCAAAGGACTACATCCAGCATCTCTACGATCGTCTCCATGGGAGAATAGCAGCCTGCATTGCTGCGAAAGGTGGATATACACTATACTAGTGCCGACATTGTGCATGCTCTGTTGCCTGTGTCTATGTGCCTGTGGTTCTGTCAGTGTGATCATGTGATGTATCTGACCCCAGGAATGTGTCAATAAAGTTTCCCCTTCCTGGGACAATGAATTCACGGTGTTCTTATTTCAATTTCCAGGAGTGTATCTACCCATCTGATGGTCAACATTCTTCTACAGACAGCACCACACTTCAGAAGCCTCTGTTTTTTTCTGCACTACTTACTCACGTACAAGGCGACAAGCCAGACAAATACCGTCAGAAAAGACTTGTCACTTAAATTTACAACTTTAACTGAATTTTCCGTCGGACTTTGTCAGTATATGATGATACTATTAAAAAGGGAAACACTTCCTAATGATCAGCAAAATTATATTTATTTGTTCTTGAACCGACTTTCGGCTTCCCAGGCCATTTTCCGGTGACAACTAAATGTCACAAACATAGATAAACATGATGTCCGACTGACACTGATATTATTTGTACAGACTATACAAAAATGACAGTGTGTTTACATAGGAACACTTTACAATGCTTTTTGTCACATAGAAATAATGACATTAACTAAAAACGGGGAGTAAACAAATTTTGTGTTCTGAGATGCATTTAACAACAGATGAGAAATATAATGAACTTGCAGATTGAATCTAGTATTTGTAACGAGAACTTAAATTTAACAGAGGTAAATGGAATAATAGCCTGGAATTCTGTGTCATGTGTTTGTTAATTTCCAGTAGGATCGTCTTGCTAATTTTTTTTTATTTTTTTAACACAATGGGAAACTTCACATTCTGCTTCATATGAATGGTTTTCTGTTGGAAGCTGATCATACATGGTTGAATCTTTGTTCCTTAATCTCCAGATCCTCTCACCTTCACACTGCGTATCTGCCATATTTCTGCCTGACTGACCAACATACAATTTTCCACGCTGCTTGCAAGTGATTTTATATATACCACACTGTTCCAAGGGTTGCATTTTGTCTGTAATGTCGAATAAAAATTTTAATGCGTTATTGGTATTATAAAATGTAGGTCTGCAGTTGCGAGGCTTTAACTTTTTTGCAAGACCGTCTGAAATATTGCCAATATGTGGTATTTTGCGTCATTCTTTGTAACTAAGTGTTTTCTGTTGGCCAGCGTGCAGAAGTGGTGTACTTTTATGTCTTTTTTTCGTAGTATATTATCAATCAGGGTGGATCTGTAGCCATTCCTGGCAGCGATACGGTTGATGGTTTGCAGTTCGGTTTGAAAGGCTGATTCAGATAATGAAACAGATATGAGGCGACGCACCATCGAATGGAAAGCTGCATGTATGTGACTGTGCGGATGCTGGAAGCTTCCAGGGATTACCATATCAATTGCTGTGTTTTTTCCTGTAGCCCTGTGTCACCGTACAGTAATACACTCCTGTAAATGGAAAAAAGAACACATTGACACCGGTGTGTCAGACCCACCATACTTGCTCCGGACACTGCGAGAGGGCTGTACAAGCAATGATCACACGCACGGCACAGCGGACACACCAGGAACCGCGGTGTTGGCCGTCGAATGGTGCTAGCTGCGCAGCATTTGTGCACCGCCGCCGTCAGTGTCAGCCAGTTTGCCGTGGCATACGGAGCTCCATCGCAGTCTTTAACACTGGTAGCATGCCGCGACAGCGTGGACGTGAACCGTATGTGCAGTTGACGGACTTTGAGCGAGGGCGTATAGTGGGCATGCGGGAGGCCGGGTGGACGTACCGCCGAATTGCTCAATACGTGGGGCGTGAGGTCTCCACAGTACATTGATGTTGTCGCCAGTGGTCGGCGGAAGGTGCACGTGCCCGTCGACCAGGGACCGGACCGCAGCGACGCACGGATGCACGCTAAGACCGTAGGATCCTACGCAGTGCCGTAGGGGACCGCACCGCCACTTCCCAGCAAATTAGGGACACTGTTGCCCCTGGGGTATCGGCGAGGACCATTCGCAACCGTCTCCATGAAGCTGGGCTACGGTCCCGCACGCCGTTAGGCCGTCTTCCGCTCACGCCCCAACATTGTGCAGCCCGCCTCCAGTGGTGTCGCGACAGGCGTGAATGGAGGGACGAATGGAGACGTGTCGTCTTCAGCGATGAGAGTCGCTTCTGCCTTGGTGCCAATGATGGTCGTATGCGTGTTTGGCGCCGTGCAGGTGAGCGCCACAATCAGGACTGCATACGACCGAGGCACACAGGGCCAACACCCGGCATCATGATGTGGGGAGCGATCTCCTACACTGGCCGTACACCTCTGATGATCGTCGAGGGGACACTGAATAGTGCACAGTACATCCAAACCGTCATCGAACCCATCGTTCTACCATGACCGGCAAGGGAACTTGCTGTTCCAACAGGACAATGCTCGTCCGCATGTATCCCGTGCCACCCAACGTGCTCTAGAAGGTGTAAATCAACTACCCTGGCCAGCAAGATCTCCGGATCCGTCCCCCATTGAGCATGTGTGGGACTGGATGAAGCGTCGTCTCACGCGGTCTGCACGTCCAGCACGAACGCTGGTCCAACTGAGGCGCCAGGTGGAAATGGCATGGCAAGCCGTTCCACAGGACTACATCCAGCATCTCTACGATCGTCTCCATGGGAGAATAGCAGCCTGCATTGCTGCGAAAGGTGGATATACACTGTACTAGTGCCGACATTGTGCATGCTCTGTTGCGTGTGTCTATGTGCCTGTGGTTCTGTCAGTGTGATCATGTGATGTATCTGACCCCAGGAATGTGTCAATAAAGTTTCCCCTTCCTGGGACAATGAATTCACGGTGTTCTTATTTCAATTTCCAGGAGTGTATCTGCATTAAGAACCAAGAAATTTATAGAAGAGCCTCTCAACTCCATTGTAAACTTTTCCTATGTAGTGAGTTTAAATACTGCAGTAATATCCATAATTGTCTAGTCGCACTGTCCACACACACACATTAGAGGTGTTTCTGAAACACTACTTAATTTTGGAATTCAATAGCTCTTTCTGTAAGAGAGGTTTTATATTCGCTGTTAAGAAATTTCTTTTATTTTTCATAAATGCTTCTCTTACAGTTGCCAGACAGCATTTTATATCCTCTCTACTTCGGCCATTATCAGTTACTTTGCTGCACAAAAATCTTAACTCACCTACTACTTTTAAGTGTGGACGGATCGGATGATATTATGTAGCACGTGAAGCTGCTGCATAATTTACTCGATATTATCCACCGGTTTCGGTCAGAGACCATTTTCCAGTATCTGTTGCACAACGTCGTGGATCCGGGAGAACTAGCGACAGCTACCTAGTCAGAGTATAGAGAAAGGCACCAGCCACTTCTGAAGGTCACCAAACGTCAGACATAGCGCAACTACCGGAAACGGTCCTACTGTACAGTGTAAATGGGATCCATACCGATGTACTCACGGCTCTAGGCGCGCAGTCCGGAACCGTGCGACTGCTACGCTCGCAGGTTCGAATCCTGCCTCGGGCATGGATGTGTGTGATGTCCTTAGGTTAGTTAGGTTTAAGTAGTTCCAAGTTCTAGGGGACTAATGACCACAGCAGTTGAGTCCCATAGTGCTCAGAGCCATTTGAACCATTTGAACCGATGTACTCACAGAGTGTACATAGTAACTTAACTTTCGGATGCTTCTATCAAAAATATCAGCTAGTGCACAACACGATAATGTTGCTGGAATTAAGTCCTTGGGAAGATCACTAAAATGAGGTTTCTAATTTAGATTTTTGTCAATATGCATAACCACAAATTCTGAACTTCTAATTTTACCAGACTTCTGTTGTTAATACATCGTTGTTGTTCATACATCGTGCAGTCTGCAGCACTGAATGGAATGAATGTGAGATTCTGAGTTAGCTGCTTGGCCACGAATGGAAAAGCTAACCAACAATATTTTTGAAAAACTTTCATGTATTACTGTTTCTGTTGATTTATCTCTGGTTAGGTCCGCCCCGATAGATGCATGGTCAGCGTGACGGACTGCTGTCCTACGGGGCCTGGTTTGGATTCCCGGTTGGATCGGGAATTTTCTCCGCTGAAGGACTGGGTGTTGTCTTCATCATCATTTCATCCCCATCCGGCGCGCAGGTCGCCCAATGTGTCGTCGAATGTAACAAGACCTGCACCAAGGCGGCCGGACCTGCCCTGCAAGGGGCCTCCCGGTCAATGACGCCAAACGCTCATTTCATCTCTGCTTAGGCTCGAATATGGTACTTTAATCATCAGCAAACGAAACTACTTCAGCTTAGCAGTTTCAGGTAATAACAGATGCAGTTCCAATATCGAACTCTGTTGAACACCATTAGTGATCTGTCCCGTCAGAAGACATTGCACCATTGCCTGTGGTTCTGTCAGTGTGATCATGTGATGTATCTGACCCCAGGAATGTGTCAATAAAGTTTCCCCTTCCTGGAACAATGAATTCACGGTGTTCTTATTTCAATTTCCAGGAGTGTAGATATGGTTGTTGCGGTTATTCATCCCGATAATCTACATATCTTGTTCTAAATTGACTCTTAGCTTTCATCGCATAAATATAAGGTAAACCAATAACTCACTGCATATAAAAAATCACAAAAAATTTTGACATTTGAATGTTCCTTATATGATCTAAGAGATGTCAGATGGTGTGTTCAAAGAAAAGTCCTTCCTGAATCTAAATCTGACTGATTCAGTATCTCCAATGTGCACGTACACTAAACCATTCTCAAGTGCATTAATTTTTGCAGTACGTTTGAAAAGGAAGAACGCGATGGAATGGATCGACAGTTATTAAGATCTGCACCGTACATGTGACTGCAGGCTTTCTCGGCGTATTCCAGTGATAAAATCTCGGTCGATTAGTCGACTGTTGGCGTCTTCTGGTCGCAAAGTATCGATCACTTTCGCACCCATCTTCGCCTGAAGATAACGGGCACGAAAGTCGTCGATACTTTGCGGCAAGACGACGTCACCACTCCTGATCACGAGAGACGTTTTTATCACAAGACGCTTTAGTCAAAAATGCTGTTGCCAAAAACGTATATTCGCAATGGCGTACTTTCGTGTGTCTGGAAAGATGCCTTGGGAAAGTGATGCATTGGAAATACGACTAACCGTACCTGTAATTCTTTCTTCATCAAGACAACCATTGAAGAAAAAAATTTCACGCTACCGGAAAAAATATAGTACACTTGGGTAAACGTCATTTTCTCGTCTTCTTTTTCCTTACTTTTTTCATATTTCTCCACGTGGTCGGCATTGCATACGGTTATGACAATGTCACTGACAGGTTGGGCCGGATGCCCTCCTTGACACCAACACCACCTCCCTCCCTCCAGGCGAAAGAATTCGTGTACCTCACTTGTCTGACTTTAGCGTAAATGTTTTCGTACGTGTACTGAGACGGAACGTGGCTGCCAGCCCGGTATTCACACCCATGTTCGTCGCCTTAACAGTTTCGTCGTGGCAGATTTTTTTAAGCATACAGCTCTATAGCAAATGATCAATGTATGTACCATACTTTATTAGATACTATTATATACAGTCATATCACCAACTGTTTTACGTTTCATATCAACACCTTTACCACGCACAAAGACACAAACATTATCATCATGCCCAAGTTTACAAGACCTATGAGTTCTAAAACACAATGGTTTATCAATAAAAAAAAATTGTCGATGTTTCTCCAACACCACTAACTTGAGACAGAGAGAGATCATAAAAGTTCTATAAGCAAGAACATCACATCTGCCAGGCACTTAAATGTGATTTGCAGAGTATCGATGTAGATGTAGAATATAGATACTTCCTGATTGTATTGTGATTAACAACAAAAGGCTGAATTAACGACTAACTATCCATTTCACAACCACAACCCTAGAAGTAATCACGTTTCCCTATAATCTGTGAACTCCTAACTTGGGCTCCAAACGGATTTTTACATTCCGGGGCAAATATCAATAAACGGTTTGAGACAGACCTCAGATAGGAAAGTGAAAATTCCTGGGCAAAATAGAAGAATATCTCATTAGCCAATCCTCGTATAAGTTATCGGAATATTTGAAAACAAAGGGTTTAAATTCATATAACTGTTATGTATATATTGAAACAGATATTTACTGCTCCAGTATACAAATAACTGATAGTGCTCTGTGTAAAGCATCATCATTACTTTGATTGAAATATTAGATTAAAACAGCAGCGGAATAGTATAAAATAGTACAAGTAAAGGAGCAGAAACTTTTCTGAAGGTGACTGTTTTGCACTCAGTATACATACACATTTGGTTCGATACATTATAAATGGTTGGTGAAAGCCTGATACTGTAAAAACAATGATTTTGGTTACAAAGTAATTTTTACTGCTACCAGTCTCGATTTTCTTTTTTTATTTATATCTTCAGATTTTCTTGTGGTCCGCTTGTACAGAAAATCAAACATATTAAACGTCATACACGTATTTACTGTAACAGTACACAATGAAATTAACAACCGTTCATAAACCCTTACAATGATGTTTACGTCAATTTGCTAATATCAGTGTGTATTGCACAGACAATTGTGTGCGAAGTTTAATTTGTGAGAGGTTCTGGAGCAATAAAGCCCCTAACACACGGAAAACATCATGAATAAATAGCGCAGCAACGAAAAAACCAACTTGAAAATGGCAATCATTTCCCGAAACGCGTAGTGAAAAATATAAGTAAACACAAAATTCTGGCTGATAGCAGAAAAAGTTATTCCGTAATTAAGCCGCAAATATATACGTGAAATGGTCACAGTAATGTGACCACCGTCTGTGTTAGACGTCAACGTGCAACACCGCATACTGACGGCAGGTGTTGCAGAACAGCTCACATCACTTCAGAAAGGAAAGTCTTCCGGTTCAGACGGCATACCACTCAGGTTCCTTTCAGATATGCAGACACAATAGCACCTTCCTTAGCAATCATATATAACCGCTCACTTGACAAAAGGTCTGTTCCTAAAGACTGGAAAGTAGCACAGGTCACATCAATATTCAAGGAAGGAAATAGGAGTAACCTATTGAATTACAGACCCATATCATTGACGTCAATTTGCAGTACGATTTTTGAGCATATACTGTACTCTAACACTATGAATCACCTTGGAGAAAATGACTTATTGATGCATAATCAACACGGATTCAGAAAATATCGTTCTTGTGCAACACAACTAGCTATTTATTCCCATGAAGTAATGAGTGCTGTCGACAAGGAATCTCAGATCGATTCCATACTCCTAGATTTCCAGAAGGCCTTTGAGACCGTTCCTCATAAGCGACTATTAATCAGATTGCGTGCATATGGAGTATCGTCTCAATTGTGTGACCGGATTCATGATTTCCTCTCAGAGAGGTCACAGTTCGTAGTGATGTACGGTAAATCATCGAGTAAAACAAGAAGTGATATCTGGCGTTCCGCAAGAAAGCGTCATAGGCCCTCTGCTGTTCCTAATTTACACTAATGATCTAGGTGATAATCTGAGCAGCCCCCTTAGATTTTTTGCAGATGACGCTGTAATTTACCGCCTAGTAAAATCGTCAGACGATCAATACCAATTACAAAATGATCTAGAGAGAATTTCTGTATGGTGCGAAAAGTGGCAGTTGGCACTAAACAAAGAGAAGTTCGGGGTCATCCACATGGGCAACAGAAGAAATCCGATAAATTTTGGGTATACGGTAAATCGCACAAATCTAAGGGCTGTCAATTCGGCTAAATACCTAGGAATTACAATTACGAGCAACTTAAACTGGAAAGACCACATAGATAATATTGTGGGGGAAGGCGAAACGACTACTGCGATTTGTTGACAGAACACTTAGAAGATACGACAAACCCACTAAAGAGACAGCCTACATAACACTTGTTCGTCTTCTGCTGGAATGTTGTTGCCCGGTATGTGAGCCTTACCAGGTACCATTGACGGAGTACATCTAAAAAGTGCGAAGAAGGGCAGCTCGATCCGTGTTATCGCGCAATAGGGGTGAGAGTGTCACTGATATGATACGCGAGTTGGGGTGGCAGTCATTGAAACAAAGGCGGTTTTCTTTGCGGCGAGATCGATTTACGAAATTTCAGTCACCAACTTTCTCTTCCGAATGAGAGAATATTTTGTTGACACCCACCTACGTAGGGAGAAATGATCATCATAATTCTCTTCCGAATGAAAAAATATTTTGTTGACATCCACCTACGTAGGGAGAAATGATCATCATAATAAAATAAGAGAAATCAGAGCTCCCACGCGCCATTCGAGAGTGGAATGGTAGAGAAGTAGTGTTAAAATGGTTCGATGAACCCCCTGTCAGGCACTTATGTGTGAATTGCAGAGTAACCATGTAGATGTAGATGTAGATGCAGGTGACAGCACCAGTAGTAGAGGTCTTCACAAAGTGCGTCGGCCTAAGGCGAAAAACAGTGCGCTCGTTGTCGTCATGTGGAGACGGAACATACATGTGAGGTCCGGAAGGGAATTATCATCGACTTCCAGGTGAAGACTGGAACCACTTTCAAAACGGCTGAGTTTGAATACTGTTTGCTTGCCACCTTGATTAAAGTATGCCGTGCACTGAGGCTTTTTGCGGATGATGCTGTAGTATATCGAGAAGTTCTAACAATGGGAAATTGTACTGAAATGCAGGAGGATCTGCAACGAACTGAGGCATGGTGCAGGGAATGGGAATTGAGTCTCAATGTAGACATGTGTAATGTGTTGCAAATACATAGAAAGCAAGATCCTTTATCATTTAGCTACAATATAGCAAGACAGCAACTGGAAGCAGTTAATTCCATAAATTACCTGGGAGTAGGCATTAGGAGTGATTTAAAATGGAATGACCATATAAAATTAATCGTCGGTAAAGCAGATGCCACACTGAGATTCATAGGAAGAATCATAAGGAAATGCAGCCCGAAAACATAGGAAATAGGTTACAGTACACTTGTTCGCCCACTGCTTGAATACTGGGCGCCGGTGTGGAATCCGTACCAGATAGGGTTGATAGAAGAGATAGAGAAGATCCAACGGAGAGCAGCGCGCTTCGTTACAGGATCATTTAGTAATCGCGAAAGCGTTACGGATAAGACAGATAAACTCCAGTGGAAGACTCTGCAGGAGAGACGCTCATTAGCTCGGTACGGGCTTTTGTTGAAGTTTCGAGAACATACCTTCACCGAGGAGTCAAGCAGTATATTGCTCGCTCCTACGTATATCTCGCGAAGAGACCATGAGGATAAAATCAGAGAGATTAGAGCCCACACAGAGGCATACCGACAATCTTTCTTTCCACGAACAATACGAGACTGGAATAGAAAAGAGAACCGATAGAGGTACTAAAAGTACACTCCGCCACACATCGTCAGGTGGCTTGTGGAGTGTGGGTGTAGATGTAGATGTAGATGTCAAAATGGCACTATTCAAAACCGGCCCCGAGGCAACTGTGGTACACCACGGGTCATAGGACATACATACGCAAGAATAGGCACGGAGATGTTGAGCGACTGACCACCCAGATGGAACAAGGGGCTACCAACAGTGTCTCCTTAACGACCGTTCAGCTAACGCTGGAGCGTATGGGCCTCTGCAGCAGGCACCTGGATCACTCATCCAAACTATCGCTGTTCATTGGTGAAGAAAGCTGGAATTTGCACGCCAGTACCGCAGTTGGATGCCCATTGAGCACCATTAGGCTGATGGACGTTGGGGTGTACGATGTGAAACGTCTGTAATCAAAGGAGGGAGCTTTCTGGTCTGCGGAACGTTTTCGTTCCATTCCGTGGGTGACTCTGAAAGGCACAACAGATCAGCAGAAGTATGCATCTGTCCTTTCGAACCATTTCTACCCCTCAATGCAGTTTGTTTTTCCTCAGCACAATGCCATCTACCAGCAGGGCAATGCAACCTGTCATACAACTCGCGGAGTACGTGCGCAGTTCGAATAACGCCAGGATGAGTTTATTGTACCTCTCTGGCCACCAAAGTCCCCAGATTTCAACCCTATTGAGAATCTGTGGTACTTCCTTCGTCGAGCTGCTGCGTTCTCCATTCCTGCTTCTTTTTCACCATGCTGCAGGAAACAGCACTGTAAATAAATATTCAGACATTTTGCATTTGTGGCAGTCTTTTACCCCTTTCACGCTGATGGAAAATGTAAAATTAGATAAATTGTACACTTTGCACGATCGTAATCACAAGAATTCGCTGAGTGAGGTTAAACACCCTCGATCGAGCTGTTTGCGCCATGTGTGTTTTCAACCAATAAACTTGGTGCATCTGGGCACGATACCGGAGTCGGAATGGCTCCACATCCCTGTCAGTACCTTCCAGAACCTCACTGGCTGTGTTCCTGCACGTCATATAGCCGTCCGCAGTTCAAAAGGAGATTATTCAGGCTTCTGATAGTAGCTCACATTAATGTGACTGGACAATTTATAAGGCAATGTAGAAGTAGTTCCCGCAATTATCAGTATTTTTGAATTAACATTCGTATGCGCTATAGAGGTAGCCTTCATTTGCTGCTTATGGCTGATAATGACTAAATTGACTCGTCGACAAAATGGTTATTAAAGGCTCTGTATCACCGTGGGATTTAAGGAACAGGAAACGTGAATGAATGAATCAGTTAATGGAAGGTTCCAGACTGTTTGCCCATTAATGACCAAAACTGTTCATTTAAAACTCTACCAACACATTTAGAGCACCCAGATCTCTCTCTCTCTCTCTCTCTCTCTCTCTCTCTCTCTCTCTCTCTCTCTCTCTCACACACACACACACACACACACACACACACACACACACGAAGTTTTGCTCGGAACTCCCAGAGAATTAGCGCCAATTGTCCTCAGCTCCGGCCGAAATACGTGCGGCGGGTCTTTGCGTTCGCCGTCTCCCTTCTGCCCCACTTCCATTCTCCCAATTGCCCAACCTCAACCTCACGCGGATTCCGCTGCAGCACTCGGGGCACTCTAAAGTGATTTTCCTCACTAAAGCATAATGAGAGTATCAGATTTAATTGCAGCTCTCTTCTCCTAGGCCGTAAACCCATTTATTTGATGTTCTTGCGTTGTCTGCGATTCTGAGGCTCCACATTTATTCGCTTCCAGAAATATGTACCGCAACTGCCGCTTCATCTCAAGCACTAACTTGAAAATTCGCTCTGCGGCGTAAGACTGAGCGCACACTTTTCTTTCAGAACCATTCTATGTGTAGTCGTACTAATTCTGTCGACATCCGAGACACTATTAATCGTGTACCGTTGCGCTTTGATGAAGTAAAGCACAAATTGCCAAAATTTCTAAAAAATAAATCTTTATTTAAACTATAAAATAATCCGTGTGACCTTGATACACTTTTTACCCCCCCCCCCTCTTCCCCCGTCTTTACAACTATTTCGTTAACGAGCTAATTCTGTTAACAATATAGTGTAGTGAATTCACACACGCTGCTCATTGTAGCTGTGCACATATAGGACGCGCAGGAGCGGCACTTGCGAGAGATGGCTTAAATCTGCTGCCTCTGTTCTTTAGCCGGTCGGCGCATGTTACTAGCTCTGAACTTGACGTATTTAGGCTCTATAGGATCCGATACCACGTTTTATATTTAAACATCAGTTCTACACAAACCTTGCAACAGACATCATGCATCGCAAACCTTAATAATAATGATAATAATAATAATAATAATAATAATACATCCAACTGGCTGAGGAAGCCAAGGATATGTGGCATCAGGATAAAGGTGACATTATACCAATTATACTATCAACTACAGGCGTCATACCACACATTATCCACCAGTACATCAATGCAATACAGCTACATGCAAACTTATATATACAACTACAGAAATCCGTAATTATTGATACATGTTCAATTACTCGAAAGTTCCTAAATGCAATATAACATATACCGTACAGTTAAAAGGAAGTCACACTTGATCAAGGTTCGCGTCACTTTCTACTTCTGACCAGACATAACGCCTGAGATAAGAAAGAAATAATAATAATAATATCTGTTGTGTTCCACTAATTATCTTTTCAAGAATAAATGGAAATCTGACGATCTATTGTAACTGACAAATAATTATTAAAATAAAAATCAGTTTCTAATAAACCAAGTGTTTGGAACGAAATAAAAGCTATAAAATAATTTCTTCCAGCCCTACACGGATTCCTAACCCCACATAAATAGGCCTGAAAATTATTGATTTTGAATTTTTAATCGCTGTGACAAAACTTGCAAGATTTAAAACGAAAACTGTAGAAAGTATAATATACATAATTGATCTATGGCTACTTCACCTCGTATTTTGTGTTGCATGCACCCCCACGTTTCGTTTTATATCTTCCAAATACTGCCAAACCTACAGTAGTGAGCTAATTAACTGGGACAAGACGACTGAACCACAACTGTGCACATACACTCCTGGAAATTGAAATAAGAACACCATGAATTCATTGTCCCAGGAAGGGGAAACTTTATTGACACATTCCTGGGGTCAGATACATCACATGATCACACTGACAGAACCACAGGCACATAGACACAGGCAACAGAGCATGAACAATGTCGGCACTAGTACAGTGTATATCCACCTTTCGCAGCAATGCAGGCTGCTATTCTCCCATGGAGACGATCGTAGAGATGCTGGATGTAGTCCTGTGGAACGGCTTGCCATGCCATTTCCACCTGGCGCCTCAGTTGGACCAGCGTTCGTGCTGGACGTGCAGGCCGCGTGAGACGACGCTTCATCCAGTCCCAAACATGCTCAATGGGGGACAGATCCGGAGGTCTTGCTGGCCAGGGTAGTTGACTTACACCTTCTAGAGCACGTTGGGTGGCACGGGATACATGCGGACGTGCATTGTCCTGTTGGAACAGCAAGTTCCCTTGCCGGTCTAGGAATGGTAGAACGATGGGTTCGATGACGGTTTGGATGTACCGTGCACTATTCAGTGTCCCCTCGACGATCACCAGAGGTGTACGGCCAGTGTAGGAGATCGCTCCCCACACCATGATGCCGGGTGTTGACCCTGTGTGCCTTGGTCGTATGCAGTCCTGATTGTGGCGCTCACCTGCACGGCGCCAAACACGCATACGACCATCATTGGCACCAAGGTAGAAGCGACTCTCATCGCTGAAGACGACACGTCTCCATTCGTCCCTCCATTCCCGCCTGTCGCGACACCACTGGAGGCGGGCTGCACGATGTTGGGGCGTGAGCGGAAGACGGCCTAACGGTGTGCGGGACCGTAGCCCAGCTTCATGGAGACGGTTGCGAATGGTCCTCGCCGATACCCCAGGAGCAACAGTGTCCCTAATTTGCTGGGAAGTGGCGGTGCGGTCCCCTACGGCACTGCGTAGGATCCTACGGTCTTGGCGTGCATCCGTGCGTCGCTGCGGTCCGGTCCCAGGTCGATGGGCAAGTGCACCTTCCACCGACCACTGGCGACAATATCGATGTACTGTGGAGACCTCACGCCCCACGTGTTGAGCAATTCGGCGGTACGTCCACCCGGCCTCCCGCATGCCCACTATATTCCCTCTCTCAAAGTCCGTCAACTGCACATATGGTTCACGTCCAAGCTGTCGCGGCATGCTACCAGTGTTAAAGACTGCGATGGAGCTCCGTATGCCACGGCAAACTGGCTGACACTGACGGCGGCGGTGCACAAATGCTGCGCAGCTAGCGCCATTCGACGGCCAACACCGCGGTTCCTGGTGTGTCCGCTGTGCCGTGCGTGTGATCATTGCTTGTACAGCCCTCTCGCAGTGTCCAGAGCAAGTATGGTGGGTCTGACACACCGGTGTCAATGTGTTCTTTTTTCCATTTCCAGGAGTGTATATTACTGTATGTATGATACAGATTTTTTAATGTATATATAACACAGTTAGTAGCTTACTCAATTTAATAACTAATGTGTCCTTCTTTTGCTTTAAAGAACTACTAAACACGTTGTGTCCAGATTAGAGCAAATGTTTCCTAATTAGTGTTGATGACACCACACTTTTACCACATTTGCATGCGATCTATCGTTCAAAAGTTCATTTTACTAAGGCGCCTTTATACAATACACCATAAATTCTAAATTACATTTAAATCCTGTGATTTAGCACAGTCCCGAAATACATTAATGTTGCTTCCTTCCATGAACGTCTTGACTCCATTAGAAATGCGACATTCGGCCAGATCACTTTGAAATGTTACTCCTCCATCAACAAAAGTGAGTAGGAATGTCACAATCCTGCGCCTAAGGATTTGCATGTATTTGGTTGAATTCATGATGCTGCCAACTGGGATTGGTGTCTCAGGACCACTTACAGTGATTTTTTTTTTTTTTTTTTTTTTTTTTTTTTTTTTTTTTTTTTTTTTTGCGGTGGCGGGTTGGGAGGGGAGGATATTTTACAGTCTGTTCAAGATGCTCTCTGCTCTCACTGCCTCAGGGGTGGTTAACTTGACAACCGCTACTCTGTATCCTTCAATAATAAAATGCAACTCACCACTGAAAAGCCGGCCGGAGTGGCCGAGCGGTTATAGGCGCTATAGTGTGGAACCGAGTGACCGCTACGTTCGCAGGTTCGAATCCTGCCTCGCGCATGGATGTGTGTGATGTCCTTAGATTAGTTAGGTTTAAGCAGTTCTAAGTTCTAGGGGACTGATGACCTCTGCAGTTAAGTCCCATAGTGCTGAAAGCCATTTGAACGATTTTGAACCATTGAAAATTATAAGTTTCAAGTCTGTGTAGGTTCAAGATTTATATTTTTTGGCCTCACAATCAAGGAGCCTACACCGTAGCGTTGAAGAGTCAAACTCCAGTAGCCATGAAATCTCTCTGAAGGTCCTTTCTTGTCTTGTGAGGATGAATTCTACTGTTTCGAAGTAGAGTAGTCAGTTCTAGGGGTGGTTTTTCGTTTTCGTCCTCATCTGCCTTTTCTCATTGGAGACAATGAGGCACTATCACTGTATGGCTAAATAAGTCTTGAAATACTAGATTTTTTCCACCTCAAAACAGGGGCAATGTATCTTATACTCATACATGTGTGTTTAAGAAAAGCAACTGTTTTTTTCGCCTCTTAAGCAAAATGTCTATTTTAACACTAACACAAAGTTTTCCCGTCAAGAGCACGTAAATAACACACGCTGTTGCTACACATACAAGCACTCAACTGAACTGAAGGGGACCTAAAATTGTTTTTGATAGTCAGGGCAACACTATTCTGCCAGGAGATCAACAGTTTACCTGATAAAATTGGTTACAGCTAACCAACTTCAATTCCTTGTAACATATGAACTTGTCTCAATTAATTTGCATACTACTGTATTATATATTCAGGAACACAAATTTTCAGGGCTATTTATACGGGGGTGAGAAATGTGTATGAAACCGGGAGTATTTGTTTCGTACTACTTAGTCCATTGCAAAAACGTGGTGTATTATATTTTAATTTTATTTAAATAATAATTTTCCACTTTTTAGTCTCTTGTGTGTGAAATTATATCAATCACTTTCAAACATGATGAAATTTAGAGACAGACATGTTTTTAAATTTTTTTCTTTTTCTTCCTCCTACATATATCTAGCTAAAAGACCGCAAAGGTAAAAAGTTACAGATATTCGAGCTCCAACCCTGCTTTACTAGCGATATTTCCGCAAACATCAGTGACTGATGCAGGTAGAGGGGGAAATGACAGTGGTGCACAAAGTAGTCTCCTCCACACACCAGACAAGGAAGTGAATTAATATTGCATTGTCATCCAGTTCGGACTATGTTGAAAGTTTCAAGTCTCCAACTAATAGGTCAGTTAGTTCAAAGTCAGTCGCAAAATTTGCACCGAACAGACAGACAGACAGACAAGATAGCGAGCTTAAAAGTAACGAAACACGTGCTAAAATAAAGCGATTTAAATGCTAAATAAAGTGATTTAAATGCAAGGAAATTCATTTAACTAGAAGCTGAGAACAAAGACTCCAATTATTGTAAAAATACCCCAGAAAAATACTTTTTACTCTCTAAAACAACACATAAAAATGGTAATAAGATAAGAGCTTTCCGTTTGAAAGTATAAACTTCTGTCTGTTAATATTGAGAAGCAGCTTAGATTACTGGTCTTGCTAAGCAGTGTTATTTCGGAATAGGTACAGCTTTGTACGCTTTATATAGTTTACCAGCCTCCAGCTACAACAAGTGCGTCTTGTTACCAAATGCAGCATCTAACACGGAATTACACCTTCTATAAGGGGATGTATTTTTTTAACCACCAGCCCTTCGTGAAGTATGAAACGGAACCTGCAGGAGCGACAGAGATTGCATTTCAGAGTCACGCTTCCACTTTTTGCAGCACTCAAAGTTACTGCGGGCGTAGTTACTTGAAACTCGTGTGAATGCCTCTCTGTAGAATGTACGATTATGTTAGTGCTATATAGAAAGCTTCTCTGCTGTAAACCCTGAGTAATCTTTCATTGCAGTGTTGCGACCTGGGTTATTTAAAACAAGCTTACTGCACTGCTCAGTGGCTGGTCTTTCTTCAGGATACAGGTGTATCCTTTCTCAGTGGACGCTGGTTTCTTCCACCCTACTAATCACAAGTCGCGTTTTAACTCAGTGATAAGCAAACTTTTATTGGCTGCCGGCGCCACAAAATACTACATGTGTAAAATAAAACTGGTTCGGGAAATATTTACGAGAATGAAGAATGCTCCTGCCATAACAATAAAAGGCTAGTATGTCCCGGTGAGATTTAGGGATGTAAAAGAAGGGAGCTAGCTTTTCGACTTATCTGGCACCTTCAAAGGCATTTAAATCAAAACATCTCCACATATTCACCGCTTTTTATTTGTTAGTATTAGGACCCACGTCATGTAATGAAATGAATCATGTCAAGTAAAATAACGTGTTACTCATTTCATGTCGTATAACATGACGTATGTCGTCATGAGGTATAACATGACACATGCCGTCATGTGGTCGAACATGGCGTTTTTCATTTCATGCGATATGACTCAACTTGTCCTTAGTATTTAGAATGCATGCGTCCCAATTTGAGATACTTCGTATTATAGATGCACCCCCACTCTCAAATACTTTCTATTGAAGATTTATCCCACGCTCTAGAACAACATAAATGTGTATCTATTTGTTCTTACGCCCGTCACCATCACATGTAAGAAGGGCTGGGTTTGGGGGAGAAATTCTTCCCTCAGGGAAAAATGAACCCCTTCCACCCAGTAACAAGAAGAAGGGACAAATCAATCCCAGAACTGTGATCCCCCACGCCCCCAAAAAAAAACTTTTTAGGAAGTACCTGTTTGCTCTTCAGCCATACGATATTAAATGTTGTTTACTACGGCTGGAGAATCTTCTGAATTTTGGGCACAAGATCAGGGACTTTAGCCCACTAGCCTGTAAGTTGCAACATACAGGCGTAGCGACACCTTGCAGCTAAGAGAGCTCACTGCGTTGGGGAAGTAGGGTTAACTCGTAAGCGCAAATATGTCAGTATGTTTTGATTTAAACATCTTTGAAGCTACCAGATAACCGAGAAGCTGGCTCCCTTATTTCTAACTTTGTCCAAGACACATCCGTCTTTTTTGGGGCTACGATACGAGCATGTTTCATTCTGGTTCCCAGCTTTTCCATACTTTTGACATCATTCCACCACAGGATGGCAACCGACATAGATTTCTGTTGACTGGGGCGATGACTAATCCGGTATAGTTAAAAATAACTTAAGAGTTTGCTGCCGGGTAACGTCGTCGAACACAGCCGATTAAATGTTGTTTACAACGGCAGGGGAATCGTCTGAATTTTTGGCACAAGGTCAGGGACTTAGCTCATTAGCCTCTAAGTTGCAACATACAGGCGTAGCCTTACGCAGGAAGAATTTCCGATAGGATTGGCCGTATTTTGCGGAAATATGATGTGAAATGTGTTTTTCGACAACCTTCTAAGATTAAGGCCCTGTTGGCGTCTGTAAAATATGATCTTGGTTTGTGTAAGGCTGGCGTCTATCTTATTCCTTGCAGTTGTGGCATGTCATATATTGGTCAGATAATCAGGACTCTGGAAGACCGGTGTATTGAACATAAGCGTCACACACTTTGACAACAGCCGAGCAAATCCGCTATTGCAGAACATTGCCTTGACAACGGTCATCTTATGGAATACAACAACACGGAGATTCTGGCTTGCACATCCAGCTATTGGGATAGTGTTATTAAGGAAGCTGTTGAAATCAGACTATCAAGCAACCTTATTAGCAGAGATGGTGGATTTTGTTTAAATGCTGCTTGGAATCTGGCTCTGTGTCTCATCAAAAACAGAGGGACATAATTAGTGCTACCTCACCTGTTGATTAATAGTAACTATCGATATTTCTGAGGTTGGTTATCTTTGGTTGTGTTGACACTTTTTCTGTGTGTGTTGGCTTACTTGTTTCTCCTCTGTGAACCGAGGTATTAAATTTGCTAGCACATTTTTCCTTCCTTGCATTTGTGCCTTGAGAATGACAGAGTGTGCTCCTGTCGAAATATCGGCGGTGTTCGACGACGTTACCTGGCAGAAAACCCGTAAGTTATTTGAACATTCGATTCGCCGGGAAAAGTTAAGGTCTCAAATCCGGTATAGGTTTCTTTATTGTCTTTCGAACCATGTTGCTTATATCGTGGCAACCGATCACGCTTTCACAAAACAACAGGACGACTATTAATTACGTGTATTTGTCTACCTTCATACAAAATTTTACCCGATTCGCACGATTTTGAAAGACAGAAGTAGGGCGCTAAAAACTCACAAAAAATGCCTAAAAAGAAATTTTCTGCGCTTAAGATACAAACGAAGCGAGATTTTTAAAACGGTTAAAAGTTACCTTAGACCTAGGTCCGATATACTGGTGGAACAAATCTGAACCACTCCGGAGCTATTTAAGGGTGACTGTTTTTGAGCGTAAAATCCGAACGGTGCACATACAAATGGTACCAATCGCTCAGCATTAATTTCAGCCCAATTAAAAATTTTTGTAAAAGAAATTAATCGATTCGCGCAGTTTGCCTGGGTGCAGTTCCAACACGTCGTTCAAGACTTGCTTAGTTACTGTAACATAGCTACAGTAAGACAGATGTTCTAATGGCCGTGCTGCTGGTCCGGGCTAAATCAAAAACATTTTACCACATGCTCAAATAGGAAAAGGGCACCAAGACTTCATCCCCAAGCCACGATTCTGCGCAGGGCTTTTTCATACACACTGACACACAAAAAATCTCAGTACCAGGAAGGAGGCCCGCCCGGTTGGCCGTGCGGTCTAACGCGCGGCTTTGCGGGCGGAAAGGAGCGCCTGGTCCCCGGCACGAATCCGCCCGGCGGATTTGTGTCGAGGTCCGGTGAGCCCGCCAGTCTGTGGATGGTTTTTAGGCGGTTTTCCATCTGCCTCGGGGAATGCGGGCTGTTTCCCCTTATTCCGCCTCAGCTACACTATGTCGGCGATTGCTGCGCAAACAAGTTCTCAACGTACGCGTACACCACCATTACTCTACCACGCAAGCATAGGGGTTACACTCGTCTGGTGTGAGACGTTCCCTGGGGGAGGGGGGGGGGGGCATCTAGGACCGAACCGCACAGTAACTCTGGGTTCAGTGTGGCGCGGCGTAGGGGTGAAGTGGACTGCGGTAGTCGTCGTGGGGTTGTGGACCACTGCGCCTGCGGAGGGGACGGAGCCTCTCCGTCTTTTCTAGGTCCCGGTTAACATAACATAACGAGGAAGGAGTCGTGCGACATAAACGAAAGTTGGAAGGAGTGTTTCTACATCTGAAATATGATTTCTATTCAGATTTCGCGTCATTCGTATTAGAGTGGCGCTTGTAGCGCCACTATGAGGATAATCACGTTTGATTTAAATACACACTGTAAGGACCCTAAGCGACAAGGATGCCATTATCAACACGTCACTGAGTTAGAATGATGTCGCGCATTCGAGCTATGAGGACTCTGCAATAGAGCAGCAAGATTTGGCAGATACCTAGCCACTGTACGTGACTGCTGGCAGCAGTGCTCACGAGAATGAGAGGTCGCAAAGTGACCGGGCTGCGGACGGCCACGTGGCACTGCCAAGAGGGAAGATCATCGTGTTCCGTGTACGGCTGTGACGCGTCGTACTGCAGCAGCAATCCGAGCAGCAGTTGGCACCAGCATGACATAACGGACTGCCGCAAATCCGCTACTTCAAGGACAGCTCCAAGGCAGACGTGCTGTAGCGTGCATTCCACTGACCCCAGACCACTGCCATCTGCGACTTCAGTGATGCCGACCGAAAGCTCATTAGAGGGCCGGGTGGGGGTCTCTTGTGTTTTCTGATGCAAGCTGGTTCTGCCTCGGTGCCGGCGATAGCCGTTTGTTGGTTAGGAGGAGGGCAGTTAACGGCCTAAAACCTTCCTGTCTGCGTATTACACAGCCTGGACCTAAACCTGGAGTTATGATCGGGGTCGCGAGTTCGTATTAGAGTACGCTCGTGGTTACCCACGCAAATTTGTACGTCAATCTGGTGATTCGACCTGTTGTCCTGCCATTCATGAACGGCATTCCAGGGGGGAGGGGGGGTTTCCAACAGGATAACGGTCGCCCACGTACCGCTGTTGTGATCCAACATGCTCTACAGTGCGTCGACGTGTTGCCTTGGCCTGCTCGATCACCAGATCTATCTGCAACTGAGCACATATGGTACATTTTTTCGGACCACAACTCCAGTCGTCCACAAACAGCATTCACCGTCTCTGTATCGACTGACCAGGTACAATAGCCATGGAACTCCATCTCACAAACTGAGATGCGGTACGTCTGCATGCTTGCATTCAACATTCTGTCGGTTACACCGGTTATTACTGAACCAGCCTGTCACATTTG
This sequence comes from Schistocerca gregaria, assembly GCF_023897955.1. Taxonomy (NCBI): domain Eukaryota; kingdom Metazoa; phylum Arthropoda; class Insecta; order Orthoptera; family Acrididae; genus Schistocerca; species Schistocerca gregaria. The sequence continues at coordinate 492,740,596 of NC_064926.1, forward strand.
CATTGGTTTAAAAATGGTTCAAATGGCTCTGAGCGCTATGGGACTTAACTCCTAAGGTCATCAGTTCCCTAGAACTTAGAACTACTTAAACCTAACTAACGTAAGGACATAACACACATCCATGCCGGAGGCAGGATTCGACCCTGCGACCGTAGCAGTCACGCGGTTCCAGACTGTAGCGCCTAGAATCGCTCGGCCACCCTGGCCGGCCTGCAATGGTTTATCTTGTGCTTAAATTAAGTTATGATTTTTCAATGTTATTTAAATCTGTTACCTACACAAATGCGTTCCCGAAATTTTATTACTTTACATTAATTGCTTTTTGGTGCAGTGGTTTTCCCCCAGTGTATTTGTTCGAAGGCTTCCGCGATGTAGCGGTAAGACTGAAGTGGAATTGACCGCTGTTAGTGACCAGGAAAGACTAGAAACGGTGATTTCGTCGCACCAACCTGTTGCTGTCACTTGTCTGTGCATGTGCATCTCCCACATGGCCTGTCCCGAGTACATCGCTCCGTCAGTACTTATGTGTGAGAGGAGCAGCCTTGTTTAGCGACCAGCTGAACACAACACAAAATGCTGCTCACGATAAAAGAGCGCGTAGTCGTTGAAGGGTGTCACGCGAAGCACAGAGAACGTGTGCAGAACTATTTGCCCAAGAGATGAAGTCTGGAAGGGTTTTGGCGAAATCTTCAACAAAGTCTGCAATGCAGTGCAAAACTTAGTGGCTAAATGGTGCAGAACGGGCACTATGAAAAGAGTTTGGGCACAAGAAAACATTGCTCCGTTGAAGAACAGAACGGAAGAAAGTAAGACGAAATCTCAACGCCGTTTATCTGCGCATGTGCTAACAAAGAGATCGTAGAATCAGATTTTCACTCTGTAGCGGAGTGTGAGCTGATATGAAACTTCCTGGCAGATTAAAACTGTGTGTACGACCGAGACTCAAACTCGGGAGCTTTGCCTTTCGCGGGCAAGTGCGCTACCATCTGAGCTACCGAAGCACGACTCACGAACGGTCCTCACAGCTTTATTTCTGCCTGTATCTCGTCTCCTACCTTCCAAACTTTACAGAAGCTCTCCTGCGAACCATGCAGAATTAGCACTCCTGAAAGAAAGGATATTGCGGAGACATAGCTTAGCCACAGCCTTGGGGATGTTTCCAGAATGAGATTTTTGCTCTGCAGCGGAGTGTGCGCTGATATGAAATTTCCTGGCAGATTAAAACTGTTTGTCCGACCGAGACTCGAACTCGGGACCTTTGCCTTTCGCGGGTAAGTGCTCTACCATCTGAGCTACCAAAGCACTACTCACGAACGGTCCTCACAGCTTTACTTCTGCCAGTAGAGCACTTGCCCGCGAAAGGCAAAGGTCCCGAGTTCGAGTCTCGGTCGGACACACAGTTTTAACCTGCCAGGAAGTTTCAAAGAGATCGTAGTTTCTAAACATTAGGAACTGTGTCTATATCGTTAGAAATTTACTATTGTACTTGAGTTAGAGAGACCAAACGAACTTTAACGTGTTGGTTTTTGCTGGTGATTTCTGAGTGTAGAGGGATCAGGTAGATTTGGATCCTCACTTTTTTTTAAATTCCTCAGATGACGTTTGGTTCAGCCTGGCAGGGTAAGTGAACTCACAGAACATGCACTGTTCTGCGACGGGAAATCCCTGCCGCGCGGCATTAGCCCAGTGCTCTAGGGCGCTGCAGTCATGGACTGTGAGGCTGGTCCCGGTGGAGGTTCGAGTCCTCTCTCGGGCTTGGGTGTGTGTGTGTGTCCTTAGGATAATTTAAGTAGTGTGTGAGCTTAGGGACTGATGACCTTAGCAGTTAAGTCCCGTAAGATTTCACACACATTTTTTTGGGAAGGCCCTAGCAGTACTCTGAAGAGCCGTAGCGTAATCTCAACACTTGTGTTTGTTGCGAAATGTCTGGTACCTGCCTCCTCAAACGACTGTTTCACCAAACTGCTAACGCTAATCGATATGTCCATGTGTTTAATCTACGTATACGAGGATCGACTCAGAGAAGATACACGCCTGTGTGGAAGTTTTTATCAACACTGAGCATCAGACCGCCTTGTCAACCTTGCCACGAGTGTGTGCTGTGTTCGGTGAGGAGCGGACGACCAGCGGAGACGGTGCAGTCTCTGAGCAAACCTCGAGAGCCATAACTCTCTTCCCGTGATTTTTACCTGTGGAGGTAATTGAAGGGTCAAGTATCAGCAAATGATCCTCACGCAGTGGGCGAGCTACGAGTACATTGGAACGCTCAAAATGCTGTTGCTGCTCAGATTTGCTCAAGAAAAGCTGGTAGGCTTGTCTCATAATTTGATAACTCGAGCACAGCCCTATATCGACGTAAACGGTGATCCTTTCAGCGTTCTCTGTGTTGTTCTAAACAGTGGTCAGTCCAGCGTCACTCTTATTGTAAATATACAGTTAGATAAAAACACACACACACACACCACGAAGTCATTACCCTAATGGTACGGAAATTGGTAGATGCGTTGTATATGTTCAGGCAACAAATGATTACAGTTTCAGAAAAAAATACTGATTTGTTCAAAAGAAAAAGTTGATCAAGTTGAGCAAGTCTACAAATCATTGGTCCACTTCTGGTCCTTGCAGTTACTCGGCTTGGTACTGATCGGTACTGTTGTCGGACGTCCTCCTGAGGGCTATCGTGCCAAATTCTTTCCAACTGACGAGTTAGATCATCAAAATCCCTGTCTGGTTGGCAGCCGGTGTGGCCGAGCGGTTCCAGGCGCTTCAGTCTGGAGCCGCGCGACCGCTACGGTCGTAGGTTCGAATCCTGCCTCGGGCACGGATGTGTGTGTGATGTCCTTAGGTTAGTTAGGTTTAAGTAGTTCTAAGTTCTAGGGGACTGATGTCCTCAGCTGATAAGTCCCAAAGTGCTCAGAGCCATTTGAACCATTTTGAACCTAGCTTTTTGGAAGACCTTGCCCAAAAAGATACAAACGTTCTCAGTTAGGGAGAGACCTGGCGACCTTACTGGTCAAGATAGGGTTTGGCAAGCATGAAGAGAAGCAGTGGAAACTATCGGCATGTGCGGGTGGGCATTTTCTTGCGGAAGTGTAAGGCCATAATGGCTTTCCACGAAGGGCAACAAAAATGGTGCAGAATATCACAGGCATACCGCTGTGCTGTACGGGTGGCGTGTATTACAACCGAAGGTGTCCTCCTACGAAGTGAAATGGTGCCGCAAATCACCACTCCCGGTTACCAGTCCATATGGCGGAAGATTTTCAGGTTGGTATCCTACGGCCGTTCGGAGCTTCTCCATACACGACTTCGGCCTGCAATTTCAATAATTGGAGTAGAACTGTTTTCAGTGATGATTCTCGCTTCGAATTGAGATCTTTCGAGCATTATGGGCAGGCTCCTCCAACCAGCTCGACATTTTCACCATCTAACGCGCCAGCTGTACAGCATTTAGCACGATACCCCTCGGGAAGGTATTCAACAACAGTATCAATCACTTCCAAGCCGCATAACTGCCTGCGTAAGTCCCGGAAATGCACCAACGTGCTTTCGACTTGCTCATTTTGTGAAGCTCCTTCTATTGAAAAAATCCAGTTTTTCAGAAATTATCATCATTTGTTTGTATGTACATATACATCACATCTAGCGATTTCCTTCCGATTCAGATAATTCCTTCGTGGCCCGTCTTTTTCTTTTTTATTGTCTTGAAGTTTATATTGCTTACCCCTTCTAGCAACGTGCATTCCAGTAATTTTAACGATAAACCACACGGTGATGCACAACGGCAATCTTGTTGCACCAGCCACTGGAAGTGAATGAGCGCAGAGTGATACTTTAGTTCCTGCTAAACTAAGCCGTAAAGAAGTATTACGCTGTTCGTTGGCTATTTTCCATGTACTGGATAAATCCCACCTGTTAACGATCCCAGATAAGGGATCCGTGGATAACATACACCTTTTTCGCAACGCTTGTAAATCGATATTTGGTGGGTTGTGAGAAAGTGACTCCATGTCGGAAACCGATTTACCTGCCATGTTTACATCTCGTATCTGAATGAGTTTCGCTATCTCGAGCAAATATCGGTCTCAGAGTGTCAATTGTTTTACGCGAATAGTGTCTTTAAATGATCTGTTCTGATATAGTCAGCATTGTTAAATACCATTATCAGCATCTTGGAGAAACTTTTAATACACACACCAAAAATTTTTGCACCACCCTTGTTCCCAGACCTACTGACGATCGACATTTGCTGTGGATACTGAATCACAGACACAGTCCCTTTGATTGTTCAGCGATGTCACTAAACCCGCCCAAAGATGTAAACAACAATGCATGAGCAGCGCCTATTAGACGGAGGGGGTCCTACAGCTGGTCAGTTCCAGTCATTCCACCAGGAAGGAGGTACACGGCTCATATTGTCTGTAGTTCAGCCATGACTAGACGGTCAATACCGCGGTTCGATCGCGTCCGCATTGTTACTTTATGCCAAGAAGGGCTTTCTCTCAACAAGGGAAGTAACCAGGCGTCTCAGAGTGAACCAAAGCGATGTTGTTCGGACATGAAGGAGACATCGAGAGACAGGAAATGTCGCTGACATGCCTCGGTCATGCCGTCTAAGGGCTACTACTGCCAGCATGTTCTCCAGACATGATCCCTATTGAACATGCCTGGGATTGGTTGAAAAGGGCTGTTTATGGATGAAGTGACCCACCAACCATTCTAAGGGATCTACGCCGAATCCCTGTTGAGGAGTGACACAATCTGGACCAACAGTGCCTTGATGAACTTGTGGATAGTATGCCACGACGAATACAGGCATGCATCAATGCAAGAGGACCTGGTACTGGGTTTTAGAGTTACTAGTGTGTGCAACAATCTGGACCACCACCTCTGAAGATCTCGCTGTATGGTGGTACAACCTGCAATGTGTTGTTTTCATGAGCAATAGAAAGGACTAAAATGATGTTTATGTTGATCTCTGTTCCAATTTTCTGCACAGGTTGTGGTACTCTCGGAACCGAGGTGATGCAGATCTTCTTTTGATGTGTTTAATTTACAGAAATAGATGTATGTTTTTGTCTATCTTCCCCATGTCCTCCTAAACCACTGGACCGATTCCAACCAAAATTGGTACACATATCACGTACTGTCTCAAACGAACTGCTGTGATGTTGATGTGTGTAGAAAGAATGTGCATTTCCTTATGCCTGTCATGTTGTAAGTAGGAAGAGGAAGAGGGGATTGTTCAGGAAGATACGTTAACAAAATGTTATCCGTACCATTAAATGCGAGCGAAATGTTTTATCACATCCACCTAGAAGTCGCAAATTACGAAGAAAAAGTGATAAGGGATCACTTGTAAAATTTTATTATACTCGAATATTCTGAAGACTTCGAATGTATAGGAAACTTGCGAATAATGAAAGACACACAGGTATTCTGTGCATAAAATAGATGAATTTTTTGTCAGGAGCCACTAATTGCGCGTAAAAGTCATTGTTATCAGTGTGGCGAATGAACTGTTGTACACCATTCAACACTCAGAGTCGGTCGATGTTCTAAATCAGTTATAGCCAAAGAAATATGCAACCATCTTCTTTGAAGTACTTAGCAAGTGAAACCACTTTTATTGGTTTCGTATCAACTTGAAAAGTCTAAACAGCTGACTGCTGATTTGTTTGGGGATAGTAGGATTGTATCAAAGTATCGTCTCCTGTTTTGATGTTTTACATTAATTTTTTGATTCCCTAGTCAAACTTTTAGAGAATTTTCTTACACCAATTTTGTGGCCTTTTTTCGAAAAACGATCGCTTTCACTTGAGCACGAAATTCCTCGGTTACAGAAACGCGATCACGATGAATTTCTGAAAATTATCTTGTGGTGAAGCATCCTTTTTTGTTGACATTTGCTTCCTAATACATGATTATGCAAGTACGGTTCTTATTTTGCATCCAGACATGTTTCTTTGAAGTTTCACCATCTCCACATCACACTGATGATTATGTGGCAGCCTGAGGTTTCCAGTGCAACAGAGATTTTATTCCAGTTCGTCATTTTTTTTTGTTATTGTCTCTTTTTGATGCCTCTACAGGATATGTAGACTGTGCTTACTAACACGCAGTTCACAATGTACATCAGCTACTCATTTCTTCCATCATGTTGTGTCATGTCTTTGGAACAGCTGCTGATTTCGGTCGCCCTTCACGAACTTTCTAGACTGCGAAACGACGACCACGAAGATTTTTTTTTAATTACAAACAGTCTATCCTGAAGGTAATTGAATACAAAAAGTTGAACGAAACGATTCTGGGATATTATTGTTGTGCTACGATTTTACCAGAACCGTAAAAAGAATCGTCGAACGGAGAACTCCACATCGAATTTCGACTTTATCAAAAGACTGCTTCTCGAAAAGGTAACTGCAAACAAACTATCCGGCAATTTGTCGGCTGCCATCGTCTTAATAAAATCAAACGACATATTTTAAATGAAAGGTCAGATATCATTAGTGCCATTTAGGAGGAGTTTGTAGCCCCTGGTACGTAGGACATTTTCCCCCCTGGGTTACTTTCTCGGAGGAGCGGCTGAGGTCCGCACGGGACGCTGCGGCTCTTGTCTCCAGGCGGGCGCCGCCGCCCGCGGAGTCCAGGTACTAAATACGTCGAGAGTGCGGGGGCTTCGAGAATAACGCCTCCGCCGTTCCTGGCAAGATTCCTGGAATATTTTGGGGCGCATCACTTAGAATATGTGTGCAAAAATACCTCGACCTTTACCCACGCACTCAGGCTGCTTGGAGCGTGTGTCGTAGAAGCGTCGCTTTCCGCGTCCACCAACCGCAGGCATAAATAAAAACCATAGCTTCAGTGCCACACGAATTATTGTTTCCTAAGAGATCAGTATGATCTGATTTTAGACACTACTATTAATCATCTTACACCCAAACCTCCAGATGACAGACACTCAGATCGTTACCAATCCTCGTATGTATATAAAGTATCAACCAAGACTCTGATTTAGTTCGTACTATGTACTTCCGTCCAGCATAACTGGAGTAAACATCAATTTAAAGTAACCTACTGAGCACAAAAAAAGCATAGCTGTAACTAGTATGTGTAGCTTCCGTAGCGAAGTTGTTAGACCTAACTCGTCGTGGCAGGGGTCTTTAGTTCAAACCTCAAAGACGACACTTTTTTATGTATTATGCGTGCCAATCTTATATGAGATTATTAATACTTCGGCAAGTTCGATACAATTGTTTCTTTATTCTACTGTTCCGATTGTTCATGTTTGTCGTGTGAAACCATAAATATACTAGCTGCTTCATCACGAATGCTGTCTGTTCTGTTTCACATGTCAAATGCACGCCATATATCTGTATAAATGTACTCTGTAAGTTTGGAAGTACTACTCGAGTAGCCAGCCGGTGTGGCCGAGCGGTTCTAGGCGCTTCAGTCTGGAACAGAGCGAACGCTACGGTCGCAGGTTCGAATGTTGCCTCGGGCATGGATGTGTGTGATGTCCTTAGGTTAGTTAGGTTTAAGTAGTTCTAAGTTCTGGGGGACTGATCACCTCAGATGTTAAGTCCCATAGTGCTCAGAGCCATTTTTGCTACTCGATTATTTGGAATCCCCACCTGGTCGGATTGTAGGAAGAGGTAGAAGCAATTCAGAGACGTGCTGCTAGATTTAGTAGCACTAGGTTCAGTCATCACGCGAATATTGTGCAGATTCTTTATGAACTGAAATGCAATTCACCGGACGGAAGATGATGATCTTTTCGTGAAACACTATTGAGAAAATTTAGAGAAGTGGCATCTGAACCTCACTGCAGAACCTTTCTACTGCCGCGAATGTGCATTTCGCCTAAGAATCGCGGAAACAATGTCAGAGAAATTATATGATATGAACGCGTTGTGTCCGTTCTTTTAGACATGTCCCAAAGAACAGACACCACGTGGAATCCGCAGATGTGATACATTATATGTAAATAGAAGGTGGAAGGGGGGGAGGGGGGTAGGAAAGAGAACGGCTTTCAATTACATGAACATGTCCGAAAGACCAAACACCACACCGTCATATAATCTCAGAGTAGCGAGCATGGAGGACTTGGACAGGGACATGGACAGGGCTGTGGGTAGGTGGCGCTAGATGGGAGTGAGGGTCGGCCGAGTGCCGTGCCGAAATAGTCCTCGCAGTTGCGATTACGCTGTGCTCCGATGGCGCAGTGGTTAACGCACATGCTGAGTAACCAGGAGACACTGGGTCCAAATCCCAATCCGGTACATATTTTCACTCGTCGCCACTGATGCCTCGTGATATCCCAATGCACCTGATATCAGTAATCCCTTCCATTTCTCTTCCTCTCGCTTCCCCTTCCTTTCCCTTCCCCTTCCCCTTCCTTTCCCTTCCCCTTCCTTTCCCTTCCCCTTCCCCTTCCTTTCCCTTCCCCTTCCTTTCCCGTACACTTTCCCATAAACTTCGCCTTTCCCTTCTCCTTTCCCTTCCCCCGTCTCTAATGACCTCGTTGTCGACGGGACGTTAAACACTAATCACCACCACATTCCCCTTTCTGCCGGCCACTGTGGCCGAGGGGTTCTAGGCGCTTCAGGCCGGAACCGCGCTGCTGCTACGGTCGCAGGTTCGAATCCTGCCTCGGGCATGGGTGTGTGTGATGTCCTTAGGTTAGTTAGGTTTAAGTAGTTCTAAGTCTAGGGGACTGATGACCTAACACGTTAAGCTCCATAGTGCTTAGAGCCATTTTTGAACCTTCCTCTTTCCCCTTCACCTTCCCCTTCCCCTTCATCTTCCCCTTCCCCTTTCCCTTTTCCTATCCGTTTTCCTCTCCTTTTCCCTCTCCCTTCACCCTTCACCCTTCACCTTTTGATTTCTGCCCCCCCCCCCCCTCTCTCTCTCTCTGGCTTCAATTTGCATATACAGAAATTAGAGCTCATACGAAGGCATATATCGTCTACTCCTCACAAAGCTCAAATCGCTTCACTTAACCTGTAGCGTCATTAAAAACAGGGACATTTTCGTGGGAGTTTCGGCATATATTAGCAATTTCTTTTTTGTAACGTGTAGCTGGAATCAACCCAGCAAACACTGCCCATCACATCTTTCATGCGATGCCCAGCGTCGATGAAAATATCGGTTTGTTTCCCGTTGCAAATAAACTGACTTTTGAAGTGAAAATTTGAAAGCCCATTTGACAGAGCGATCCAGAATTAGTCTAGTGCGATATTCGTTGTATCGATACTTATTTAGAGGGACAGTAAAACACCAGCAGTACTTAGAACTCTGGCAGCGACAGCGCCGCCCAAGCCCACGCTGACTGCTACCACCATGCAGTAGCAGCGCTGCTCACTCGCTGCTGGAGTTCTCATTATTCCTGGTCTTCTACTGTCCCTGTTAATGTTAGGTTGCATGTTGGTATTCCGCTTTTTATGGGTTTATATATCGACTGTCATTTTTTAAATTTGTGGTTCACTGTTGCTGTTTGAGTTAACATACTTTCATTTTGTCATTTGGAGATAGCGAGAGGAGCTGTGGGCGCTAGAAAATAGAGTTCCAATTTCGGACATAGTCTTGTGTTTGTGATCTATGGAGAGGTCACAGCAGCTGAGGCAACCAGAAACATTTGCACTGAGTTTGCAGATAATGCCACTGGACAGAGCGCGGCAACAAAATTGTTTTCTCGTTTTAAGAAAGATCCTTTCTGACATTAGTGACTCGCCATGTTCAGAAAGATCTTCGGAGTTCCATGATGAAAATCGTTTAAACACACTAATCCACAATGATCCACGTCAGTGGACACGAGAACTCGCAAATGTGATGAACTCTGATCATTCCATCATCGTGCGGCATTTTCATGGAATGAGGAAAGTTCAAAAATTGGATGTATGGGTACCGCATGCTCAAAACCAAAACCACAAAAATCAGCCGATCACCACATGTGCATCTCTGGTTTGACTCGTGAACAACACCGACCTTTCCTATCCTGTATCGTTAGTGGTGACGAGGAATGGTGGCTTTATGCTGACATGAGGAAAAGAACTGAATGGTGGACTCAAAACAAAACACCAACTCCCCCTTCAAAGACGTGTGCGCAGCCACGAAAAAATGTTATGCATCTGAAGTAATAGCGACGGTGTGGCGTACTGCGAATTACTTCCCCGAGGTGCAACCGTCACTGCTGACATTTATTGTCAGCAGCTTCGACGTGTTGCAGATGCACCACAAGAACAAAGACCCGGAAGACTGCCTGAAGTGATGCTGCTCTCCGATAGCGCCGCCTGCATTCTACTAAACTGACAAAAGGAACATACAGAAGTTACGTTCGGAAGTCACCGTGTCCAACTGATCTTGCGCCCTGAGATTTTCATCTTTTCCGCTCTCTATCGAATAACCTTCAAGGAACTTCCTGTGCGGATGAAAATGCGCTCCGAACACGGCTTGACGAGATCTTCACCTCAAAGCCACGTGATTTCTACAGGCATTGAGTCGAAAAGTTACCCCAGCGTTAGCAGACAGTTGTAAATGGTGAAAAGAATATATTATTGATGACTAAAGTCTATTTTAGATGTACCTGTTGTGTTCATTAAATTTGTGGACAGACGCTACGAACTAATGCCACAATCCAGTACAATCGCCAAAACAAATAACGTAGTACACTAATTTCTACTTTTAAAGGGCGCTTTCTGTCGGCGTTGGACGTCGTATGAAAGACGTGATGAGCAGGATTTGGTCGCGCTGACTTCACCTAGATGTTGCAAACACGAAATTGCAAACAGATGTTGAAACACCAGAGAAAATTCACCTCGTGACCCATAGGAAACACACCCGGTATAGATAGTGAATTTTCAACAGCTAACTGCTCAGAAAGACGATGGCAGCATAGAATCACACCGTTCACAACTTATGGCTATATTGATCACAGATTAAGCTCAAAGCTGTCTGCGAGAAATACGCTGCTGTACGAACAACCTTTGTAAGAAGAGATAATGGCCTTTGCTCACATCTGACTAACAGGTCAGCTGCTCACATATGTTTACAGGCACAGCCGAAACTGGAAGGCTACGAAGAATACAAAAAGCTCAGAAACAGGGTTAAACAAACTGTTTGCTTTGCCAAAATTAGGCTCACTCGTTCAGTTGCGTACAGCAGCTTCAGAGCTTGGGTGTCGGAAAAGCAAAATCATAAACTGGTTTTCAGGTCTCAGCTGACTAAATGAATAAATGTTTATCAGCACCAGTCAACCCCATGCTTCAAAAACCACTGCTCGCAATAACCCCCCAGATTGCAAACTGACCACGATACTATATACCTTAAAAACGTTACCCTAAACAGAAAGAGAAAAGCAATAATGAGAATCTCTCCTAAAGCAACGGGCAACGAGGGTATCAGTACAATCATGATCAAGAATGTTGCAGACAGCTTAATACCAGTCTTATCAGCTGTATTTATTTTTTTCCCATGAACGGAATATATACCACTTCACGAGAAACCACTATCAGCTTGTGATTACTATCTTACCAGCTCTGATCAAAACTCTAGGATGTACTTTTCGCGATCAGCTTACTGAATGACAAATACCAGTCCGGCTGGTCGTAAGCACCATAATATCATCCCTGCATTAAGGTAATTAATGACCTGAAATATGTTATGGATAACAGTAGAGGCACAATATCGGCAATACTAGACTTCACGACAGCATTTGATACAGTCAACTGTAACATACTGTTCACAAAAATGTGTGTACGCTGAGGTGGTTTGAAAGCTACCCGAGAAACAGACGTGCTATCTGTAGAAATGAAAGGTCCACTATTGCAATGTCCGCGTAATCCATCACCGCACGAGTAGTGTGAATGCTAGGCGGTTTGAAATAACCCTGAACGCCAGTGCGCCTAACAGCTGCAACTGCCGTCTGTATGACCTGCCAAAGCTTCATACGTCCAGTAAGACTGGTTGCGGCAGTCAAGTTGCGTAACTATTACACATCATGTTTACTTCGCGGCTCCTCACTGCACAAACGCCCCTCACCTAGCACCTGAGATTAAATACCTGTCATAAAAAAAAATGGTGCAAATGGCTCTGAGCACTATGGGACTTAACATCTGCGGTCATCAGTCCCCTAGCACTTTTTTTTGTCATCAGTCTACTGACTGGTTTGATGCGGCCCGCCACGAATTCCTTTCCTGTGCTAACCTCTTCATCTCAGAGTAGCACTTGCAACCTACGTCCTCAATTATTTGCTTGACGTATTCCAATCTCTGTCTTCCTCTACAGTTTTTGCCCTTTACAGCTCCCTCTAGTACCATGGAAGTCATTCCCTCATGTCTTAGCAGGTGTCCTGTCATCCTGTCCCTTCTCCTTATGAGCACTTAGAACTACTTGAACCTAACTAACCTAAGGACATCACACACATCCATGCCCGAGGTAGGATTTGAACCTGCGACCGTAGCGGTCTCATTTATTTAGTACCGTAAATGTGCCCATTCATAAAGCACAAACATTTGCAAACCCCCTTCTCTGTCGATACCATCCGCCTGTGGAACAATCTACCTTGCACTCTGCACATAATTAAATTCTCCGCCGCTTTTGAAGAAGCTGAAATACTTCCCACAAAATTAACATGTAAGGTCAGTTTCCACTCGGCCAAACAAGAAAGCAAATATTCCCATCTTCTCTCATTTACGCTTCTTGCTCCTTTCATCTTCTCTCATTTACGCTTCTTGTTTCTTCCATTTCTGAATCACTCATGTCATTCTCCCTTGGTCTATCTTCATAATACTGTGTTTTATCACGTCCCTCTTTCTCTCTTTTCCACCCCTTCCGTCACAGCCATTGCTACAAGAACTCACATTCGAAAGTAACTCCCTGCAGTTTTTCTCTTTTTTTTACAAATCAAATAATGTGATCTCTATTTTTTTCTCTTTCTGCACTACAGTAACTATGAAATGTTTTGTAAAGCCCTATAATGTTTTATTATGCTGTATAGTTGATGCAACTTACTCTAATCATAATGAACATAAATGTAGAATATGTAGAATGCGAGATCAGCTTACCTGATAAAGCTTGACGGTCCTGGTTTTGCCAGATGAAATAGACCAATAAATTTGTACTACCATACAAAGAGAAGTCGTTGTTTACTGTTGTTTGGTACCAAAAACCTCCAAAAGTTCTTTTTCGGTTTACTTGAAACTTTTACGTGATACTCAAACTAACATAGGCTACATCATTTTTAACATATGTGATTTATTAATATAAATTTAATATGTAAAGCTGAAACGTTGTTACCAAAAATATAGAGAAGTTCTTGACCAAATCACTTCAGATTTTTACACGGTACTCTAACGAACATTCGAACAGACACAGACTGCATATTTTTTAATGTAATATATAATAGGGAAATGTTATTAAGAAAAATCTCGGAACATTATTCACTGATTTACTTCAAATTTTTACACGCTACTCTAATAAACATCCAGAGGCACATGAGCTGCACATTTTTTAAATAACGGTGTACGGATTTTCTGTTAAAACTGAGTACGAGAAAGAACATGCTGCGCTGTACTCTGACGTGAAAATGTGTGGTTTTCTTGCTCAAAGTCCTTTTAACTGTGATAGCAGGGCATTATACCATTAAATGAATTGTTTCATCCGCATATTTTAAGTTCTCATTATTTGTGGTAACAGGGTTAGTGAGAGGGAGAAAAGGAGATGGACTGGGGTAGAGGGGGAATGAGGGCATAGATAGGGAGAGAGGGTGGGGTGGGGGTAGAGAAAGATCAGGACGCTTTCCAATTCCCATAGATATTTAACAATTGCGAGCATTGCAGGGTTCGCTAGTAAAATAAATTATTGAGGTTGTCTTTGTTTTTATTACGGTATTTAGTTCGAAACCTGATTTGACACAGCTCTCTACGCTGCTCTATCCTCTGGTGAGTTGTTCACCTCTGCGTAACTACCTTCTGGCTGTAGGCAAACCATGGTATATCTCAACAGTGTTTATCTCCAACACATGCCTCCATTTCTGTGTTGACGATTTCTTGATTCTTCAAGCTCTGTCCTATTAACCGCTCCCTTCTTTTTCTCAGGCTGAGCAGTAATTTTCTTTTTTCCTCAGTCCAATTTGTTATATTCTTATTAGTTACTGGATTTTCCCATAACCTTTACCATTCTTCGTCAGCACAGCATTCGAAAACTTCTCTTAAAACTGTTTATGGTTCACATTTCCTTCCGTACTATCCGGATACATACCATCAGTAACAAGTTTCTAAGATTTAAATGCATATTTGATAGCAAAAACATTTTTTTTTTTTCTGAAACGATTTTCTTTCCATTGCCAACCCGTACTTCGTGTCCTCTGTACTTCGCCTGCCATCATTTATTTTTCTCCCCAAATAGTACAATTTGTGTACTACTTTCTATCATGATCCCCCTGCCCGACTTGATTCGACTAGATTCTATTATCCTTGTTTGATTGTTTTTAATGTTTATATTATTGCACGTTTTCAAGATACTATCTAATCTGTGCAGTTTCGTCAAACGAAGACATCATTGGAGTCGGTGGCTATGTGAAACAGAGTGTTAATTTTGTAAAACAGCAACCACATACAAACTGGTTTTGTTATTTTATTCAAAAAGTATCGTTGCCAGTTTCATCGTCAGAAGGCTTTCCCGCTTTCTTCAAATCACATGTTACTTGACTTTATCGCTGACTTGCCCTATGATAAAGAATAATTCACAGTTACAATCGTTTATTAAAGATGGTTACACTACAGACTTTTGTTAGAATGCAGCTTACGTGAAATTTTCGTCTGGAACATTTGTTTTAAGTTCTTATCCAACGAAACGTGTTCATATTGTTGTTTGTATTTTCACAATCACATATTTTGGTTTTAAGTATTAGAAGCTTGTCCTGGATCAAAAAATAAATTTCAATGTGCGCCATGTGTTTTCACTCACTCACAATGTACGAAAGCAAATACAGAGTACTTACACAGTACACGAGTGTCAAAGATGCTGAGACACAATGATATATTAGAAAGGTATGGCGTTTCGGTAAAGGAAGTGTGTATTATTGTTGTATTTAATTAAAAAGGTATTTACAACGAATGTAGAGCATTAAATACCGAGAAATAAATGGTATTTTGTCAATTACAGGACTACAGACTTATTTTACAAGATGGCAGAGAAATAAATATAGATAAAAAGGTATTTAAAAACTATTTCCTATCTGAACAGTTCTGATGACAGTACATTAAAATTTATTAATATTTACTGCCATGAAAATTATTGAATATTGTAGATACAACTAATGTTATGAAATTTATTCCTTGATAAGCAGGTAGGTGGAGAAACTTTATATACATTACAGTGTGAAAAGTACGTTCTGGAATATTTTCAGGAATGAAGTATTAGCTAATTCTGCTCTTCCAAGTCCCTTGTCATCTTCGACAGAATTACTATATATTCAACGAACCTGAGCGTTTTTCATTTCTTCCCCTAAAACGTAATTCATTTCCCAAAGTTCTCCTTTGTTTTTTTTATATCACGCTCAATGTGAAAACTGAATAGCATGGCGAATAGGCTACAACATTGCCTTTCTCCCTTCTCTGTCACCACTACTCTTTCATATCCTGCAGCCTGTTTCTTCAACATTCTATAAGCTGCTTGTCCAAAATTTCTGACAATAAGTTTGTCTTCATATACGGACAGATATGCACGCTTTATTCAACGTGCGTCAGAGCACTACCAAACAGAATTTTCTTTGAAAGATACGTAGTTATTTGCATATGTAGATGACACGAACGAGCCCAGTTCAATTTCCCATAGCCGATGTTTTCCCAATCCGTTGCAGTAGGCACGAATGCTGCTGCAAGCATGTTATTGATGTCTGATGCTCGTCATGTGATCTATTTACGTTGAACTTGTTCCATGCGAGGAACGTTAATGTCCTCTACCATTAACATTAGCGAAATGTTTCTTCTCTACAGAATTCCCACAGTTTTAAGCTGACTTAGTATGGCTTTACGTGGAAAATTCGGAGCCTTTGGTCTTGGTTTAAAAATCCGTTAAGGTTCTTCGCAGTTGTACCGAGATTTAGTTAGAACAGTCATGCTACTTTATTAAATTTTCAGCATCCATGGCGTTTAATTTTCTCATAACATTTATTCGTCTTTGTCACGTGATTTCGTTTATTTAGAGGCAACTTAGTTAGCACAGTCTGCCATCCACAATACTGTTCTCGTTACCTGGTAATTTATTTCTCATTTTTGCGACAATTTTTGACGTAGTTTGTCTTTTCTTAATATCATTCTTGTTGTTCGCTGCCCAAAATTTAATCCCCTCTTTAATTCTTTTCCACTTCTGTCTCTACTGTGTAATTACGTAGAATTCTTCTCTGTTATCTCCTCCATTCGCACATTCGCAGCTGATCGTATCTGCTTCTTGCGAGAGCGAGAGCACTTTCATACACCTCCATCAAAACTCATCACTCTTCGAAACGAGTTTTGAGTTCTGCTACAGACGTTAATTTCATCTGTTTATTTTCTATTTATTCCCTTTAGTTTGGGACGATCGTGTTCCCTTGCATCAGTCTTAACCCTAATCTCCCTTCTTGGTTCTGGATTGGAACCTTATATTCAAACGTTGAGATATGAGGGTGATTGAGTAAATAACGACTGTTTGGCTTTCACAGATTTAAGAAATACATCGTATGAAGAAAACTGAGGTTTACTTTACTTCTTTCCTATCCATGTGTCAAATCTGCCCACAATCCTTACAACAACAGTGTCATAGTCTGCTGCTGTCACTAAGCAACTTTTAACACGTTTTTGTTAGATCACTTCCTTGTCTGTTTTTTTTCGGTACAAATTTTGCAATTGATTTTAAACTAAGTTCCCGATGAGCTAGAGACTTGAAACTTTCAACATGGGTCAGAACTGGTCGACAATATAACATTAACTCGCTTTTTTTCTGATGTGTGGTGGAGGGTACCTGTATAGCACTGCTATTTTTCCGTTTTCCTCTTCCAGTCGCGAATGTTTCACGATACGGTCGACTGCCGTCAAATCCCCGTGTGAAAATTCTCTCCAATTTTTATCGTCACACGATATTCGCGAGATATTCGCACGTGAAGCATATATAGGCTGAGCGAAGAGGAACTGAAATAAACATGAAATATATGACGTGTCTCTGTTATAATCTCATCAAAATGTTTGAAATCGACTGAAAAAGTGACACACACAAGAAGCAGATAATACTTATTGACATAAAAGAGCTATTCAGAGTCACACTTTCAAAACAGGGCTAATAAGTATAAAATAACTTCTCCTATTCCTATAATATTTCATAGATCTGAAAATTTGTGCTTTTTGACGTTTTGGTAGCTATGACAATATCTGCAAAAACTGAAACAAAAAACGTGCGACAGGTAACAGCAGGAAGTTTAGAGAATAGGTGTCGTTGAAAAAAATCAGTTCTTATAATTTGCAGTAAAATAAAATTGTTAGTGACTTATGTGAACTATTCATGCATCAGTTATGTACGGCATGTACGCACGTTTCCATTTCAAATTCTCCAAGTATTGCCATAGCTAATAAAAATTCACAAGCTCAGATTTTCAGGACTATCTGTATGTGGTTAGGGATCAGTAAGGCGCTATGAGAAATTATTTTTATATTTCTAGTACGTTTTCAAAACGGGTTGTAGTAAAGTTTTTTAAATGATTATTTTCACTCCAGTCTTTACTTCATTACTTCTAAAACGATTCTGCATCCATAAACTCTTTGAGCTTCGCAGAAAGGTGAAAATACTAACAGCAAGGTACAGTCTGCAGGGTGGGTGCTCAAAAATTTTCCATTCAGAAAAATGGCTCTGAGTACTATGGGACTTAACATCTAAGGTCATCAGTCCCCTCGACTTAGAACTACTTAAACCTAACTAACCTAAGGACATCACACACATCCATGCGCGAGGCAGGATTCGAACCTGCGACCGTAGCAGCAGCGCGATTCCGGACTTAAGCGCCTAGAACAGCTCGGCCACTCCGGCCGGCCTTTCCCATTAGGATGGATCCAATAAGCTTCTTGTTGCAGCAGCAATGTAAGGGCGAACGCTGCCTCGAAGATGTCCAACAATGTGTAAAAATCGACTTGTGCAGCCGAGGTCATTAATGCACGCCTGAGCAGTGGTGCTCGTCTCGGAGGTGTCTAGTGCGAATCGTTGTGGTTGTGGTGGTAGTAGTGGTGGTGGAATAAATTTTCACTGCCAACGATTGGCCATGAGTGGAAGGAGAGGTGTCTTCTTTAAGTTCCTGATCACTTTACTTTGCAGTAACATACTAGTTTAAGAACAGACCTCTCAGCACTGTGTCATAGAGCGAGTACATGTGACAGTGTTGTTGTTGATCAGTCCGACGGACAGGTGCCTTAAGCTCGGTGAACACCGTGGCGCTGTTCGAGAGGAGTATTATGTGTGCCAGTACCGGGTTTCACCCTGCCACTCTCACACACACATTCCCGTGGCGCTCTAGAAGTCAGGCGCTGACGGCATCCCGCACAGCGGCGAAGTAGTGTGGGCCGCTGCCACGAGGTGCGCTTCTACGGAACGGACGCTGCGGGAAACCTGAGTTCTCGAATTCTGCGGCCAGACCAGCAGGCGGCGACAACAGCGTTCCTTCCAGGCCACCAGGCAGCAGCGTGTAGACGACGGCAGAGGTCGAGGGACGTACCACACCTCTCCCTGCATTCGCAGTGTCACGTGCTGAAAATAGGCGCGCATGTATCCTACCGCGAGTCAACTATTTAACGTGGTGCGTGGGCTAAGCCAGGCAGTTTCATCACAGCGAGTAACCGACAAGATGATTTCGGCAGCGCCTCGCTATGCACTCCACCACCATCTTCCAGGACAGCACGCCACCTACTCCGTCTGGACTCTAAGTGTGATCGTCGACGTGCTAGCTGGTACTTGGTGTAATTTATACTGCCTTTACTCCACTGGAAAGACAGTGCAAGACTTTAATTTGTGCTCCTGTCCTTGCCAGACTTACAAACTTTCTATGCTGTTAATCGTTGGAACTTCTCCGGGGAAGCACGACTGTAAAATGATTTGAAAGTGTTTGCTTCTGCGAGTACGCACTTGGTCTATTTTCAAACCCAATAAGTAAGCAGCTTCTTTTATGTTTAACTTTATTCAGACTTCACGATTTTGCACACCTTTAAAGTGTGTTTTGTTCTCACTTATCACTTGATATTTTCACGTGTTCAGGAACTTATTTTTTTTATTCAAGAACTTTGTGTTCCTCAGTGGAGAACTACTGTTCACTTTTCACTTGAAAAAGAACTATAATTTCAGAACTTAACTTCCACAACACACTGAAGAATTTTTAAAAATTCTGTCAGACAATTAAATTTAGTATATTGTGACTACCTTTTTCTTTAGTGAATAACTCTATGGGAACAGGACATAGCAAACTAGCAAACATGACACTATGACACTACCACACACACACACACACGCACACACACACACACACACACACACACACACACACACACACACACACACACACACACACACAGATATACACTCCTGGAAATTGAAATAAGAACACCGTGAATTCATTGTCCCAGGAAGCGGAAACTTTATTGACACATTCCTGGGGTCAGATACATCACACGATCACACTGACAGAACCACAGGCACATAGACACAGGCAACAGAGCATGCACAATGTCGGCACTAGTACAGTGTATATCCACCTTTCGCAGCAATGCAGGCTGCTATTCTCCCATGGAGACGATCGTAGAGATGCTGGATGTAGTCCTGTGGAACGGCTTGCCATGCCATTTCCACCTGGCGCCTCAGTTGGACCAGCGTTCGTGCTGGACGTGCAGACCGCGTCAGACGACGCTTCATCCAGTCCCAAACATGCTCAATGGGGGACAGATCCGGAGATCTTGCTGGCCAGGGTAGTTGACTTACACCTTCTAGAGCACGTTGGGTGGCACGGGATACATGCGGACGTGCATTGTCCTGTTGGAACAGCAAGTTCCCTTGCCGGTCTAGGAATGGTAGAACGATGGGTTCGATGACGGTTTGAATGTACCGTGCACTATTCAGTGTCCCCTCGACGATCATCAGAGGTGTACGGCCCGTGTAGGAGATCGCTCCCCACACCATGATGCCGGGTGTTGGTCCTGTGTGCCTCGGTCGCATGCAGTCCTGATTGTGGCGCTCACCTGCACGGCGCCAAACACGCATACGACCATCATTGGCACCAAGGCAGAAGCGACTCTCATCGCTGAAGACGACACGTCTCCATTCGTCCCTCCATTCACGGCTGTCGCGACACCACTGGAGGCGGGCTGCACGATGTTGGGGCGTGAGCGGAAGACGGCCTAACGGTGTGCGGGACCGTAGCCCAGCTTCATGGAGACGGTTGCGAATGGTCCTCCCCGATACCACAGGAGCAACAGTGTCCCTAATTTGCTGGGAAGTGGCGGTGCGGTCCCCTACGGCACTGCGTAGGATCCTACGGTCTTGGCGTGCATCCGTGCGTCGCTGCGGTCCGGTCCCAGGTCGACGGGCACGTGCACCTACCGCCGACCACTGGCGACAACATCGTTGTACTGTGGAGGCCTCACACCCCACGTGTTGAGCATTTCGGAGGTACGTCCACCCGGCCTCCAGCATGCCCACTATACGCCCTCGCTCAAAGTCCGTCAACTGCACATACGGTTCACGTCCACGCTGTCGCGGCATGCTACCAGTGTTAAAGACTGCGATGGTACTCCTTATGCCACGGCAAACTGGCTGACACTGACGGCGGCGGTGCACAAATGCTGCGCAGCTAGCGCCATTCGACGGCCAATACCGCGATTCCTGGTGTGTCCGCTGTGCCGTGCGTGTGATCATTGCTTGTACAGACCTCTCGCAGTGTCCGGAGCAAGTATGGTGGGTCTGACACACCGGTGTCAATGTGTTCTTTTTTCCATTTCCAGGAGTGTATATATAGGGTGTCCAGAAAAGGACTCTCTGATTTCAAAATTAAATATCTCGAATACAAAGATCGATAGAGGAATGCAGTAAACGGTATGTTTATTGTGAAAGCTGTAAGAAGTTTATACAGCAGTTTCAAATAATAGTTACAAAAGCTGCTAATAGATGGCGCTGTAATCGCCATTCGTAATGCCGGGTATAAATAGTGATCCGAAGCCCATAGCGATCAGTTCCACTATTGAAACGTGAGAGGAGGTTAGCGTACCGAAGGAAGAGATTAAAACCATGTACTCCATTGAATAACACGTTTTTCTGGTGCTAGAGTACCACAGGTTAGAAGAGAGTCGTACGGCAACAAGGCGAAGTTTTCAAGCACGATTTAATGTTCCAAAAGAACCCGATGCGAAAACCATTCGTACGCTCTTCGCAAAATTTCAACGAACAGGCAGTGTAACTGATGATCTAGCGGAGCATGTCGGCCGCAAGCAAACCGCAGTTACGCCTGAAAATATCGCCACAGTTTCTGGAATTATTCAGCGAAATCCAATGTCATCCGTCAGTAGAATTGCACCCGAGACTGGTTTGAAGCGTTCCAGCACGCAGAAAATACCGAGAGAGAACCTACACATGTTTCCATTCAAAATTCAAACGCACTAGCCCATACCCTACGATCTGTGCAACAAAGGGTTGCCTTTGCTAATCAGATGCTCACAATGATTGATAGTGAAGGATTTGATGTTGGCTGCATGTGTTTTACAGATGAAGCACACTTCCACTTGAATGGATACAGTACGTGAATAAGCAGAACTGGCGATTTTGGGGTTCCGAAAAGCCATACTGGTGTGAAGCGAAATCACTGCATTCTCCTAAAGTTACTGTGTGGGCTACAGTGTGCAGCAGAGGCATTATTGGCCCTTTTTTCATTCGAGAAACGGCCACTGGTGCACGTTACGTTACAATTTTGGAACAATTTGCCGCCACGCAGCAAGCGTTAGAGCATCGACCAGGTACTGAATGGTTTATGCAAGATGGAGCCCGACCACATCCGACCAAACAAGTGTTTCGCTTTCTTGAGGAATACTTCGGGAATCGAGTCATTGCTTAGGGAATATCCCAAATTTACTGGTGCAGGCATGGATTGGCCTCCACATTCGCCGGATTTCACTCCCTGTCACTTTTTTTTGTGGGGCACAGTGAAAGACATGGTCTACCCGAAGCATCCCGCCACGCTGGACGAGCTTGAATCGGCGATCTCTGTGGCATGTGAATCTATTTCGTTTGAGACGCTACGAAATGTGATGGCGAATTTCATTCTTCGTTTGCGCCTCCTCTGTAGAGCCAATGGTGAACATTTTGAAAACATTCTGATGTGATTGTTTGCAAAGATTGTTTTCATACGATTATTTCACTTATGTACGCTGATATGAGCTGTACAGCGTACAGCGCCATCTGTTAGCAGCTTTTGTAACTATTATTTCAAACTGCTGAATAAACTTCTTACAGCTTTCACAATAAACATACCATATACTGCATTCCTCTATCGATCTTTGTTTTCGAGATATTCTGGACACCATATGTATATACACTCCTGGAAACGGAAAAAAGAACACATTGACACCTGTGTGTCAGACCCACCATACTTGCTCCGGACACTGCGAGAGGGCTGTACAAGCAATGATCACACGCACGGCACAGCGGACACACCAGGAACCGCGGTGTTGGCCGTCGAATGGCGCTAGCTGCGCAGCATTTGTGCACCGCCGCCGTCAGTGTCAGCCAGTTTGCCGTGACATACGGAGCTCCATCGCAGTCTTTAACACTGGTAGCATGCCGCGACAGCGTGGACGTGAACCGTATGTGCAGTTGACGGACTTTGAGCGAGCGCGTATAGTGGGCATGCGGGAGGCCGGGTGGACGTACCGCCGAATTGCTCAACACGTGGGGCGTGAGGTCTCCACAGTACATCGATGTTGTCGCGTGTGGTCGGCGGAAGGTGCACGTGCCCGTCGACCTGGGACCGGACCGCAGCGACGCACGGATGCACGCCAAGACCGTAGGATCCTACGCAGTGCCGTAGGGGACCGCACCGCCATTTCCCAGCAAATTAGGGACACTGTTGCTCCTGGGGTATCGGCGAGGACCATTCGCAACCGTCTCCATGAAGCTGGGCTACGGTCCCGCACACCGTTAGGCCGTCTTCCGATCACGCCCCAACATCGTGCAGCCCGCCTCCAGTGGTGTCGCGACAGGCGTGAATGGAGGGACGAATGGAGACGTGTCGTCTTCAGCGATGAGAGTCGCTTCTGCCTTGGTGCCAATGATGGTCGTATGCGTGTTTGGCGCCGTGCAGGTGAGCGCCACAATCAGGACTGCATACGACCGAGGCACACAGGACCAACACCCGGCATCATGGTGTGGGGAGCGATCTCCTACACTGGCCGTACACCTCTGGTGATCGTCGAGGGGACACTGAATAGTGCACGGTACATCCAAACCGTCATCGAACCCATCGTTCTACCATTCCTAGACCGGCAAGGGAACTTGCTGTTCCAACAGGACAATGCACGTCCGCATGTATCCCGTGCCACCCAACGTGCTCTAGAAGGTGTAAGTCAACTACCCTGGCCAGCAAGATCTCCGGATCTGTCCCCCATTGAGCATGTTTGGGACTGGATGAAGCGTCGTCTGACGCGGTCTGCACGTCCAGCACGAACGCTGGTCCAACTGAGGCGCCAGGTGGAAATGGCATGGCAAGCCGTTCCACAGGACTACATCCAGCATCTCTACGATCGTCTCTATGGGAGAATAGCAGCCTGCATTGCTGCGAAAGGTGGATATACACTGTACTAGTGCCGACATTGTGCATGCTCTGTTGCCTGTGTCTATGTGCCTGTGGTTCTGTCAGTGTGATCATGTGATGTATCTGACCCCAGGAATGTGTCAATAAAGTTTCCCCTTCCTGGAACAATGAATTCACGGTGTTCTTATTTCAATTTCCAGGAGTATATATATATATATATATTCACGTAGAAATGAGAACTTATAGAAAACATGATCGGAGTTCAAAGTAGGAGGGAGTGCTGAAAATTAGTCCCTCCGAATTGGTTATGTAGAAACTTACAAAGTTTTTTAAAATAAAACAACGGCTATTAACATTCTACATCTTTATTCGTTCAAAAATGGTTCAAATGGCTCTGAGCACTGTGGGACTCAACATCTGGGGTCATCAGTCCCCTAGAACTTAGAACTACTTAAACCTAACGAACCTAAGGACATCACACATATCCATGCCCGAGGCAGGATTCGAACCTGTGACCGTAGCAGTCACGCGGTTCCGGACTGAAGTGCATAGAACCGGCCATCTTTATTTGTCCTTTATATATAAAGACAGGACGAATAAAGATGTACAATGTTAATGGCCGTGGTTTTATTTTAATAACTTTGTAAGTCTCAACATAAACAATTCGGAGGGATTAATTTTCAGGACTCCCTTCTACTTTGAACTCCGATAATGTCTTCTATAAGTTCTCATTTCCAGGTAGGTGGATTGTTCAAGTAATGACCCATTGTAGAATAATAAAACTAAACTAAACTCCTCCCGAACAGGGCATGAAGGCCCAATGGTACCGACCGGCCGCCGTGTTATCCTCAGCCCATAGGCGTCACTGGATGCGGATATGGAGGGGCATGTGGTGAGCACACCGCTCTCCCGGCCGTATGTCAGTTTCAGAGACCGTGTAGAATAATAAAGTCAGGTAAATGCGAAGCAAGCTGGCAGTAAGATAGAGAAAGTTGCAGTTGAGAATATCGTGGAGGTAGTTTCGAGCTCTGGGTTTTGTCTTCCAACCAAGGGAAGCTTTTTGATAAAATTTCGTGAGAACTGAAGAAGGAAACTAATTTTAAATTAAGTTGTGGACTGTGTTCTGGGCAACAAATTTAAAGGCTACTGTATATACATCTGTATTTATTTATTTATTTTACAGAGAGTAAGGTCGATGGCTTGCTCGATATATGCGTTGAAATAAGTAGGTCGCTTTCTTATTACGCAACTTGGTGAAAACAAAGAGTCTGACGTTTCATCATTGGCGACACTGTATTCTCTGGTCGCAATGGGCACTGGTGTGTCAAATACATCAGTGTCATTCTGTAACTTCGTCGAAAGTCACTTACTTTCTCGATGAATACAAAGGCCGACATTGCCGAAAGCTCGGATTTTCTTAGGCACTAACATTCAGGCAATGGAGTAGGCTGGCATTCGTGTCTGTCCAGCTGCGAAAATGTGAGCTGTAAACTGGGCCAGCGTGCTGTTATTCTTTTATTGGCTCCCGTAAGACAGGCACAGGTAAACATCTATCGGAGAATGTCGAATGCATGTAGGGTAGCACGACTGTAACGGTTGCCAAATTCCGTGCTGGTCGTGATTCGACACACAGTGCCCCCATATAGCAAACGTAGTAACGCAGAAGTAACCCCAGCTCCAGCGGGAGACACTCGAACACCCGCCCTACAGTCTGATCTCTCCCCATGGATTATCACGCCTTCGGTTTCTTGAAAAAAGACCTTGAAGGGTGGGTGATTCCAGTCAAACGAGTGTATACAGCAGGCAGTTAGGTACTAATTCTCGCAGAGGACACGGTAGATTACCGAAAGGTTATCTTTAACCTGGTGGTTTTGAGAAGCAATTTAATTTTGCGTGACAACTGACTTACTTCGGCAACACCTCTCGTATAAAGACCGAAAAATCAGTCAAATTAATAATGAATACAAATTTATACAAAATCTGGTGAAACACAGCTTCGAAATTTATATATTTACAAAAAGTTATCAGCTTTAGATGGCTCACGTCTCAGTGAAAGCTTAGAGGACAGAGTAGAATATGTCAGAATTGCATACGTGAACTGGGAGTTAAAACGAATTTTAGAGACAGGCGTAATTGACACATTACTAACTACACGTTTTGATTTTTGTAACAACAATATAGTATTTAAAATTTAAAACTCCGCTACGCCGGTCCCAAGCCCGGGGCCTCATCGTGCAAGTGGTGAGGAAGGAGGAGGGGGGAGGAGTAACAACATCGTAAGAAAACCAGGGCTCACCTGGCCCGAGTGATAGCACCCTGTGAGGGCTCCATGCTAGGGTTACAGTGAAGACCTAAACGGCAGTGAAGGCGGAAAGAATGGATCTTGGAACGGTGGAACTAATGGAAGAAGCAACTCGGGGAAAAAATCCACGATGCGTCTGGCTTGGAACAAGCGGCAAAGTGGTCACCGTCTGTTCACCAGAAGAGCAGCTGGAAAGATACACCTCATAGCTAACGTCCCTAACTCAACAAGCTATCAACAATGGAGATCGTAGATTTTATCCCAGGGAGCACCTAATCTCTCATTTCCAAGGAAATGAGAAGTAGGCACTCGTATTCTGGGGGCGTACGACATCGTGCAAATGATGAATCGGAGTATTCTGAAACCTACCTTAAACAACAAACCCATAAAATCAAACCCAGAAACATAAACTCCCTAATCACTTTCAATGTACTTGTAAATTCGCTCTTAAAAAAAGTAAACCTTAAAATTGTAATGCACTTCATAAATGAAAAAATGACAACAGTACTGCAAGAAACAAGATTTGCTGATGAACATCCTTTCGATTAAGAAGGATTCATGATATTTATGGAGAAACCAGGACACAGTATTTGGAAAAATGTGCCCAATTTGGAACAGATTTTATTGTAAAAGAAAACATACTAAACTCAATAATAGAATATAAATCAATTATAGAAAGACTTTCCGCACTAACATCTAAATCAACAAACGAAGTTAACATTATTTTAAATATACATTCAACAATAAATGAGAAAAACTGAGCACAGAGAAAGCGAACAGAAAATTTTTGGCAAAATGTGTCGAACACCCGAGATCACATTCCATCGGAAAGCATACTATTACTGCTTGGAGACTATTACGTACAAATTTTCAAAGAACGTCACCACAAATCAATAGTAGGAAAATTCCCTACACATAAAAGAACCAACGCAAACGGAGAAGGACTCTTCCGCTTATGCAGACAGAATAACATTGTACGAAAATCTGCATTCTTCAAAAAACTACCTGGAAAACAAATTACATGGGTATCACCAAATCCTATTAGTAATTAAAAACAACTCAATCACGTTGCTATAAGCAGTCACTTTGCAATAGAGGTACACAGGGTAAAAGTTGCCAAGTGCGCCGGTTTAGATTCAGACTACTATCTGTTTATCATTAAATTCAAGGTTAGACCAATATTTTAAAAAAAAAGAACCAACACTAACTCAGAACGAATGAAACACAGAAGTTACCTAATGAAAATGATTATAAAATGAAGTTTACAAAAAGAATATGTAAATGTTGAGAACAACAAGAGAAGGAAAAATTTTATAGAAGCAAGGAAACATGCATCAAAATGTCTCAAAAAGATCAGAGCATAACATATAAAACATCAGTTAACGTCGATTGAGTCACATTTTAAGCAGAACAGCACAATGAACTTTCATAAAACATTCAAAAATCGTTTAAAGAAGCACACACAACCAAGTTTATAGTTTATAGATTCAAAACCACATAGGACTAATATATATATATATATATATATATATATATATATATATATATATATATATATATATATATATAGCTGATACAAGAGAACAACAGAAATAATTAAAGAAACTGATGGGAGAACTCATAGTTATTAACTGAGGATTAGAGAAGCTAGTGAGAAAATGGAGAAAATCTATCAATTCTAAGAGCATTCAGATAGGCAGAAATTAAAATCACCATACATGGTTTATCTTCTTAGATGACATGGTATTAATTACTGACCCATTGGATACTGCTAAAGAACAAATCACAGAACCACAGAAACAAACACACAAAATGGGATTAAAAATTTCATTCAGTAAAACACATTTCATGACAAATATCAATGATGCCTCTGAAATCTTAAAATTAATAACAACACAATATTTAGAACAAACTGTTTTAAATGTCTAGAAGAGCGGATAACGAGAAACACTAACGAGGAGAGCCGTATGAAACAGAGTACATGAAATGGAAAGGGCATTTCAAATGACAAAAAGTATGTAAGGAAAACCTTTGTCCAGGAACACAAAACGAAGACACCATCAAAGGGTCGTAATGCCTGAACTACTGAACGTAGCAGAAACACTTAAATTAACAAGATTTGCGATCTTGAGAAATTGGAAGAAGTTGTAAGCAGAATTGTAAGGAAAATACTGGGACTGAGAAGTAACACTAATTTTGAGTACAAATTAAGATCAAACAGAGAGCTCTGTTTCAAAATGGAAAAGCTGTTGTAATGAGGGAAAGAAGTGTACAATTACATGGACACACACACCGAATGGATAGTAACAGACTAACCAAGGAGATCTTCAACTCACTAAACAGCTACAAATCCAAACACACATGGTTCACCGAAATTGTCGAAGATATGAAATTCACGGGAATTAGAGTGGACATGATAGACAACAAAATACTTTTTAGAGAAGCAACACAAAAGGTAGGATTTCAGGAAAGAAGGTGTGCTGCAAATGGAAGAAAGTGGATCCAGGAAGGAACGGAATGGCACTGTGGAAGGATGAAGGAAATGTGGGAGCAACAAAAATTAGAGGCAAAACCACTGTTGATTTAGCGTACCCTCCAAAAGGTTTATTCGAATAAATAAATAAATAAATAAATAAATAATAGTCGTAGCTGGAAAAAAGTTCTACTGCCATGTTGTTTTTAAGAGTATCGGCAAGTAGTATCTGATCTAAGTACTCGGTTCATTCGAAACAGGAGTGGTAAATTGTACTTACCGGGTGATCAAAAAGTCAGTATAAATTTGAAAACTGAATAAATCACGGAATAATGTAGACAGAGAGGTACAAATTGACACACATGTTTAGAATGACATGGGGTTTTATTATAACCAAAAAAAACTACAAACGTTCAAAAAATGTCCTAGAGATGGCGCTTCATTTGATCAGAATAGCAATAATTAGCATAACAAAGTAAGACAAAGCAAAGATGATGTTCTTTATAGGAAATGATCAATATATCCACCATCAATTCTCAACAATAGCTGTAGTCGAGGAATAATGTTGTGAACAGCACTGTAAAGCATGTCCGGAGTTATGGTGAGGCATTGGCGTCGGATGTTGTCTTTCAGCATCCCTAGAGATGTCGGGCGATCACGATACACTTGCGACTTCAGATAACCCCAAAGCCAATAATCGCACGGACTGAGGTCTGGCGACCTGGGAGGCCAAGCATCACGGAAGTGGCGGCTGAGCACACGACCATCACCAAACGACATGCGCAAGAGATCTTTCACGCGCCTAGCAATACTTTGTTTTTCTTTTTGGTTCTACTAAAACCTCATGTCATTCAAAGAATGTGCGTCAATTTTTACCTCTCTATCTACATTACTCCATGGTTTCCAAATTTATACTGACTTTTTGATCACCCGGTACATAGAAAGTCATCGTTATGCAAAAGTGGAGATCTTGATTTCAGGTCACCAGTATCTGTCCGATATTTAGTCTACATTTAAATAATTTTTAGTGACTTTTATCAAACGCGTGTGAGAGTGAAGAAATACTTTACTGAAACTAACGACCTTCAGTGGATTACTTAGATTCATTTTACAAAATTTACACTTTGCGTAAAATTTCTCCTGCGGAGCAACAACGAACAGGGAGATATAAATCATGCATTTTCGATTTAGCGAGCTGGGCAAGAAAAATGTTAAGTACATTATGCTCCCGAATTTTCTTGGGCATGAAGGAATCTGTAGCGTCGAAGCTACCCCAGACGTGTAGATTTCACCGAGATTCCGACGAGAGGTCACGAAGTCCGCCGAGAGCATTTAATAAAACAAAGAAACCATTTCTCTATTCCACAAAGAAACTTCTTTCGTATCAAAACCGCGCGGTCTGGGGCGTCTTTTCACGGTCCGCGTGGCTTCCCCGGAGGAGGTTCGAGTCCTCCCTCGGGCATGTGTGTGTGTGTGTGTGTGTGTGTGTGTGTGTGTGTGTGTGCTGTCCTTAGCTTAAGTTAAAGTATGTTAGAGTAAGTAGTGTGTAAGCTTAGGGACCGAGGATCTCAGCAGTTTGGTCTCATAAGACTTACCACAAAATTTCAAATTTCGTATCAAAAATAACATAATCAATACTTTACAATAAGAGAATGAGAGAAATAGTAGCGACTAACGGACATAGCGGTGAGCTGCCATCCGGATGAGCACACCCAACAATCGCATCACCGCCAGCGACAGCGCCAAACCAACGCACCAGCCTGCTTGCATTCATTCATTGTTGCGCCCGATGCTCGGAATAACGCGCATCTTAGGGCGTCGCAAGCGGCTGTGCAATCGCTACCACAATGCTGCCAGGACCGGACTCTACGAACGCAGGCGTCGAAATCGTAACTCTGTGCGGCTGGTCCCGGCGGAGGTTCGAGTCCTCCCTCGGGCATGGGTGTGTGTGTTTGTCTTTAGGATAATTTAGGTTAAGTAGTGTGTAAGCTTAGGGGCTGATGACCTTAGCAATTAAGTCCCACAAGATTTCACACACATTTGAACATTTTTTGAAATCGTGGCACCATCAGCGCTCGACTGCTCCCAAAATTCCGAGCCCACATGCAAATATCATTGAGGAAATGAATTATTTCTCAGATGTACACTCCTGGAAATTGAAATAAGAACACCGTGAATTCTTAGTCCCAGGAAGGGTAAACTTTATTGACACATTCCTGGGGTCAGATACATCACATGATCACACTGACAGAACGACAGGCACATAGACACAGGCAACAGAACATGCACAATGTCGGCACTAGTACAGTGTATATCCACCTTTCGCAGCAATGCAGGCTGCTATTCTCCCATGGAGACGATCGTAGAGATGCTGGATGTAGTCCTGTGGAACGGCTTGCTATGCCATTTCCACCTGGCGCCTCAGTTGAACCAGCGTTCGTGCTGGACGTGCAGACCGCGTGAGACGACACTTCATCCAGTCCCAAACATGCTCAATGGGGGACAGATCCGGAGATCTTGCTGGCCAGGGTAGTTGACTTACACCTTCTAGAGCACGTTGGGTGGTACGGGATACATGCGGATGTGCATTGTCCTGTTGGAACAGCAAGTTCCCTTGCCGGTCTAGGAGTGGTAGAACGATGGGTTCGATGACAGTTTGCATGTACCGTGCACTATTCAGTGTCCCCTCGACGATCACCAGAGGTGTACGGCCAGTGTAGGAGATCGCTCACCACACCATGATGCCGGGTGTTGGCCCTGTGTGCCTCGGTCGTATGCAGTCCTGATTGTGGCGCTCACCTGCACGGCGCCAAACACGCATACGACCATCATTGGCACCAAGGCAGAAGCGACTCTCATCGCTGAAGACGACACGTCTCCATTCGTCCCTCCATTCACGCCTGTCGCGATACCACTGGAGGCGGGCTGCACGATGTTGGGGCGTGAGCGGAAGACGGCCTAACGGTGTACGGGACCGTAGCCCAGCTTCATGGAGACGGTTGCGAATGGTCCTCGCCGATACCCCAGGAGCAACAGAGTCCCTAATTTGCTGGGAAGTGGCGGTGCGGTCCCCTACGGCACTGCGTAGGATCCAACGGTCTTGGCGTGCTTCCGTGCGTCGCTGCGGTCCGGTCCCAGGTCGACGGGCACGTGCACCTTCCGCCGACCACTGGCGACAACATCGATGTACTGTGGAGACCTCACGCCCCACGTGTTGAGCAATTCGACGGTACGTCCACCCGGCCTCCCGCATGCCCACTATACGCCCTCGCTCAAAGTCCGTCAACTGCACATACGGTTCACGTCCACGCTGTCGCGGCATGCTACCAGTGTTAAAGACTGCGATGGAGCTCCGTATGCCACGGCAAACTGGCTGACACTGACGGCGGCGGTGCACAAATGCTGAGCAGCTAGCGCCATTCGACGGCCAACACCGCGGTTCCTGGTGTGTCCGCTGTGCCGTGCGTGTGATCATTGCTTGTACAGCCCTCTTTCAGTGTCCGGTGCAAGTATGGTGGGTCTGACACACCGGCGTCAATGTGTTCTTTTTTCCATTTCCAGGAGTGTATTTCGTATTTGATAAACACAACACAAGTTTGGTGCTTCTTTTCCCCAAATGAACAAACAAACCAACCAACCAACACCAATCACACACACACACACACACACACACACACGAGAGAGAGAACAATGCTAACGATTTAAAAGCGTTTCATACACAGCATTAAACGAACACTACTGGAACCTTCTGCACAATACGTGATACGCATCACCTACACACCTATTATAATCAGAAATTGGCTTACAATAAATAAACTTCACAAGACATTGCAGAAGCTGACTTTTTGAAGGCAGCAATTTATCGTTGCGATTGGGTTGCTAGAGTCATAAATATTATAATCTGACGCAATGTGGCGGCGCAGCGCAGTGGTTAGCAGATGTACCTCACGTGTGTAGGCTCTTATGTCCGAATCTCACCAAAGCCAGCAAATTTTTCTTTCTCGATGTAATCAAATGACTGATTATTACTTTTCTTCAATCAATTATTTTAAATGTACTTTTTACTTCTAATAATATACCGTGTCATTTTCGTCAGTGTACTGACGTTTCTTTGCTCTTACTTTTTTCCTGTCTTTTTTTCGGTTGGAATCTGCCTGTGTCTCCTATAATCTGCAATTATGTGCCAACCAGGGCTGCTCGTCGACAGGTAAGGCGGCAGCTCTTGTCGCCAGTGCGAGAAATTACAGTTTGCTTTTAGAGCTGAAACTGAAAATTTTCTAAGTTTGATCGTAGAGGTTATCTCCTATCACCATGAAAAAGAAAACAAACATGACTTTAATTCTGCCGCAAATTGTTGACAACCGTTTTCTCTTATACATTGCACATAAAGACGCTGAGGTTATATAAGCGCCTCCTGCGGCAGTGTCGGCCGGAGTGGCCGAGCGGTTCTGGCGCTTCAGTCTGGAACCGCGCGACCGCTAGGGTCGCAGGTTCGAATCATGCCTCGGGCATGGATGTGTGTGATGTCCTTAGGTTAGTTAGGTTTAAGTAGTTCTAGGGGACTGATGACCACAGATGTTAAGTCGCATAGTGCTCAGAACCATTTGAACCATTACACATTGGCAGTAATTATGAAGTGATCCGTCTTTTTTGCGTGTCACCTATAACAGAGAAGAAACCGGCAGCCCATGTCACAACACTGTAGGGACAAGTGATAGATGTTAACTGTCAAGTAATGTTAATCGGAATATAGCAAACGTTTCTCCTTCTAACACGAGGTAAGACAGTGTGTTCTAACGTACAACCGACATGCATATGCGATTTCTGAATGAGAAAGCCTCTGGATAATCATTAAATGTATACAGAATGTGGAGGTCGTTATGTTGCGCAATTGCACTGAAATTCTAATCTCTTGCATATTCATGCACGTAGTGTAATTCATGCCACTTTGACCTTTGTAGAATTCTATCTGCATGGTGTTGCAGACTAATGGTCAGCAGCGTATTTGAGACTGAATTTTGTGACTGAATCGTCCCTCTGATCCTCCAACACTACTTATAAAGGCATAGTTATTACCCTAGGTCCAACAGAAATGTGATTGTGTAGTTGTAAAAAGAAGAGCTAGACTAAGCAGGTTTAATGACTGTCGATCGGTATCTGCAGCTGCATCATCTGCCTGCCTGTGTCACAGTGGATCAGGTCGCTCTGCATCCGCGTCTCCATCGTTGTGGCCACAGCTTGTGTGCCCGATAGCCCAGAGTTTCAGCGGACAGTTACTACACCCAGTGGAGCAGCAGCGGGCGACACTGGCTAGAGACAAACAATGAGTCAATTATACCTTGCAATAAATTAATAAAGCTTTTAATTTCATCGAGCTAAGCATTCGGAGGTTTTACTTAACTGAATGTAGGTATGACTTAATTTCAATCATCGTCTTCTGTTTTCAAAACCTTGTAAGAAATATGGTCTCCTTCTCGACAGTTCCTTTTGTCGCTTCCTGCAGAATGTAAG
The DNA here is from genome assembly GCF_023897955.1 of Schistocerca gregaria. Classification (NCBI taxonomy): domain Eukaryota; kingdom Metazoa; phylum Arthropoda; class Insecta; order Orthoptera; family Acrididae; genus Schistocerca; species Schistocerca gregaria. The sequence goes on from NC_064926.1 coordinate 492,774,688, forward strand.
CACAGCCTTTCCTTTCTCTCTGTAATACTTCATTAATATAGAAATAAATAACCTGAGCTACTATTTTGTTGATTGAAAATGCACCACCACCCTTTACTAATAATTTTTAAACCGTATTTTTATGTTTTTTTTTTTTTTTTTTTTTTTTTTTTTTTTTTTTTTTTTTTTTTTTTTTTTTTTTTTTTTTTTGAAGTTTTGGGAAATGGTTGGTTTGGTGACGTGTATATAGCGCACCATCCACCCTCACGTGGTTTGGTGACGAGTATATAGCGCACCATCCGAACGCCGTCACGGGTACATTTGGGTTTTTATCTTAAGTCTAACCCTGCAGGCTAAATTTCTTGTCACGAAATCCGATTACTGTTTTTGTTTGTGTAATGCACATTATTCTGTTGCATTATACACTCCTGGAAATTGAAATAAGAACACCGTGAATTCATTGTCCCAGGAAGGGGAAACTTTATTGACACATTCCTGGGTTCAGATACATCACATGATCACACTGAAAGAACCACAGGCACATAGACACAGGCAACAGAGCATGCACAATGTCGGCACTAGTACAGTGTATATCCACCTTTCGCAGCAATGCAGGCTGCTATTCTCCCATGGAGACGATCGTAGAGATGCTGGATGTAGTCCTGTGGAACGGCTTGCTATGCCATTTCCACCTGGCGCCTCAGTTGAACCAGCGTTCGTGCTGGACGTGCAGACCGCGTGAGACGACACTTCATCCAGTCCCAAACATGCTCAATGGGGGACAGATCCGGAGATCTTGCTGGCCAGGGTAGTTGACTTACACCTTCTAGAGCACGTTGGGTGGCACGGGATACATGCGGATGTGCATTGTCCTGTTGGAACAGCAAGTTCCCTTGCCGGTCTAGGAGTGGTAGAACGATGGGTTCGATGACAGTTTGCATGTACCGTGCACTATTCAGTGTCCCCTCGACGATCACCAGAGGTGTACGGCCAGTGTAGGAGATCGCTCCCCACACCATGATGCCGGGTGTTGGCCCTGTGTGCCTCGGTCGTATGCAGTCCTGATTGTGGCGCTCACCTGCACGGCGCCAAACACGCATACGACCATCATTGGCACCAAGGCAGAAGCGACTCTCGTCGCTGAAGACGACACGTCTCCATTCGTCCCTCCATTCACGCCTGTCGCGACACCACTGGAGGCGGGCTGCACGATGTTGGGGCGTGAGCGGAAGACGGCCTAACGGTGTACGGGACCGTAGCCCATCTTCATGGAGACGGTTGCGAATAGTCCTCGCCGATACCCCAGGAGCAACAGTATCCCTAATTTGCTGGGAAGTGGCGGTGCGGTCCCCTACGGCACTGCGTAGGATCCTACGGTCTTGGCGTGCATCCGTGCGTCGCTGCGGTCCGGTCCCAGGTCGACGGGCACGTGCACCTTCCGCCGACCACTGGCGACAACATCGATGTACTGTGGAGACCTCACGCCCCACGTGTTGAGCAATTCGGCGGTACGTCCACCCGGCCTCCCGCATGTCCACTATACGCCCTCGCTCAAAGTCCGTAAACTGCACATACGGTTCACGTCCACGCTGTCGCGGCATGCTACCAGTGTTAAAGACTGCGATGGAGCTCCGTATGCCACGGCAAACTGGCTGACACTGACGGCGGCGGTGCACAAATGCTGCGCAGCTAGCGCCATTCGACGGCCAACACCGCGGTTCCTGGTGTGTCGGCTGTGCCGTGCGTGTGATCATTGCTTGTACAGCCCTCTCGCAGTGTCCGGAGCAAGTATGGTGGATCTGACACGCCGATGTCAATGTTTTCTTTTTTCCATTTCCAGGAGTGTACATTATCACGGTCCGCCGTCCGAGAGCTTTTCTGCTCCCCAATAATGATCCTGTACTTGATTCCTTCTGTGATGTATACCAATTCCGAACAACTATGTTTCGAAAGAATCAAGTATAAGCATTGCATCTCAGCCATTTCTATTGCTCTTTTTAATAATGGATACATTACAACCTACTACCTAGAAAATATTGTCCACGCCGTATCCTATTAAATTTTATATAGGGTCATCAACAAAATAGCGAGTTTTGTCTTCTCCCCTCGTTTACAATTAACGAACATGAAACTATTAAAATACTCAAGAATGTTCTTCTTCTTCTTCTTCTTCTTGTTCGAATTTGAGAAATTTAAAACACACCAACGATTCCGTGCTGTTGTCACTGGAAGGGGCAGGTACATCAGCACATTACCTGTGCAACAGGGCTGAACGCTGTGAAACGACAGGGTGGTTTAAAAGGTAAGGTAATAAGTTCCCTGCAAGAAAACGTTTATTTGGAAAAGTGAAGAGATGCAGTCATTTATTAACACATCGGTAGGCATTACTGTTCCACTTTCTTTTGTTTTTTGGTCTTACGGGACCGAACTGCTGAGGTCATCGGTCTCTAACCTTACACACTACTTAACCTAACTTAAACTAACTTACACTAAGGACGACATACGCACCCATGCCCGAGGGAGGAGTCGAACCTCTAACGGGGATAGCCGCGCGGACCGCGGCCATACGCCTCATAACGCGCTGCTAACCCACTTTGTTACCGCGGTTGTCTAAGTATGATTAAACCAATTCGTCGAAGCCAGTATGACAGAAATCTGTGTCCAGAACTACGAGGCATTTAACAGTAGCTTCTAGAACATCGGCATCGGTTCTGGAGTGGCGATGGGCCATGTGCCTCTTCAGCGGTCCGCAGAGATGAAAATACACTCCTGGAAATGGAAAAAAGAACACATTGACACAGGTGTGACAAACCCACCATACTTGCTCCGGACACTGCGAGAGGGCTGTACAAGCAATGATCACACGCACGGCACAGCCGACACACCAGGAACCGCGGTGTTGGCCGTCGAATGGCGCTAGCTGCGCAGCATTTGTGCACCGCCGCCGTCAGTGTCAGCCAGTTTGCCGTGGCATACGGAGCTCCATCGCAGTCTTTAACACTGGTAGCATGCCGCGACAGCGTGGACGTGAACCGTATGTGCAGTTTACGGACTTTGAGCGAGGGCGTATAGTGGGCATGCGGGAGGCCGGGTGGACGTACCGTCGAATTGCTCAACACGTGGGGCGTGAGGTCTCCACAGTACATCGATGTTGTCGCCAGTGGTCGGCGGAAGGTGCACGTGCCTGTCGACCTGGGACCGTGCATGGATGCACGCCAAGACCGTAGGATCCTACGCAGTGCCGTAGGGGACCGCACCGCCACTTCCCAGCAAATTAGGGACACTGTTGCTCCTGGGGTATCGGCGAGGACCATTCGCAACTGTCTCCATGAAGCTGGGCTACGGTCCCACACACCGTTAGGCCGTCTTCCGCTCACGCCCCAACATCGTGTAGCCCGCCTCCAGTGGTGTCGCGACAGGCGTGAATGGAGGGACGAATGGAGACGTGTCGTCTTCAGCGATGAGAGTCGCTTCTGCCTTGGTGCCAATGATGGTCGTATGCGTGTTTGGCGCCGTGCAGGTGAGCGCCACAATCAGGACTGCATACGACCGAGGCACACAGGGCCAACACCCGGCATCATGGTGTGGGGAGCGATCTCCTACACTGGCCGTACACCTCTGGTGATCGTCGAGGGGACACTGAATAGTGCACGGTACATCCAAACCGTCATCGAACCCATCGTTCTACCATTTCTAGACCGGCAAGGGAACTTGCTGTTCCAACAGAACAATGCATGTCCGCATGTATCCCGTGCCACCCAACGTGCTCTAGAAGGTGTAAGTCAACTACCCTGGCCAGCAAGATCTCCGGATCTGTCCCCCATTGAGCATGTTTGGGACTGGATGAAGCGTCGTCTCACGCGGTCTGCACGTCCAGCACGAACGCTGGTCCAACTGAGGCGCCAGGTGGAAATGGCATGGCAAGCCGTTCCACAGGACTACATTGCTGCGAAAGGTGGATATACACTGTACTAGTGCCGACATTGTGCATGCTCTGTTGCCTGTGTCTATGTGCCTGTGGTTCTTTCAGTGTGATCATGTGATGTATCTGAACCCAGGAATGTGTCAATAAAGTTTCCCCTTCCTGGGACAATGAATTCACGGTGTTCTTATTTCAATTTCCAGGAGTGTAGATCGATGTGAGACCTGGGCTGTACGGAGGGTATTCCATTACAATCCATGAGAAAAGCCAAACCAAATCTCGCGTAAGTGTGGCCTACTTTATCGACCCAAAATGCGATACTTTCCAAAAGCAGTCCCGGTCATTTTCTCCTTTTGCAACAATTAAAAAGGCATAATAACTAGCAGCATTCACCGTCTCTCCATTGCTGTGGAAATCAACCACCAGCAAATTCTTCGAGTCTGGGACGTCAGTTTTCTTGAACTTAAAATGGGATGGGAGGTCGAGACGATCGGTTGTCCACATAGGAATCACACTTTCTTCGCCTCTTGTGTCACATTTTGTTCCCTATGACGATACGGAGCAGCAATGAAACACCCTCCACATGATATCGCATTAAGTGCTATTCTGGCAGTCCCATTCGCTTGGCATTGTTCTCTTCTGTTGGTTGCGAGATATGAAGCGGGAATATGTCTCCCGGTAGTCCCGTGTCTTGTGCAAGATACCCACTACACTGCCAACGCGGATGCTGCTTACCAGTGAAATCTGTCTCTTATGGACTGTAACGAGATTTAATAATTTTTCTATTTGATATGTGTATAGATAATTATTCGATTCTTAAACCAAATATTCATTTGAAAAGTACACTACTGACATTTCAAATTGCTACACCACGAAGATGACGTGCTACAGACGCGAAATTATCCGACAGGAAGAAGGTGCTGTGATATTCAAATGATTAGCTTTTCAGAGCATTCACACAAGGTTGGCGCCGGTGGCGACACCTACAACGTGCTGACATGAGGAATGTTTCTAACCGATTTCTCAAACACAAACAGCAGTTGACCGGCGTTGCCTGGGGAAACGTTTGTGTGATGTGTCGTGTAAAGAGGAGAAATGCGTACCATCAAGTTTCCGACTTTGATAAAGGTCGGATTGTAGCCTATCGCGATTGCGGTTTATCGTATCGCGACATTGCTGCTCGCGTTGGTCAAGATCCAATGACTGTTAGCATATTACGGAATCGGTGGATTCAGGAGGGTAATATGGAACGCCGTTCTGGATCCCAACGGCCTCGTATCACTATCAGTCGACATGACAGGCATCTTATCCGCATGGCTGTAACGGATAGTGCAGCCACGTCTCGATCCCTGAGTCAACAGATCGGGACGTTTTCAAGACAACAACCATCTGCACGAATACATCGACGACGTTTGCAGCAGCATGGACTGTCAGCTTGGAGACCACGGCTGCGGTTACCCTTGACGCTTCATCACAGACAGGAGCGCCTGCGATGGTGTACTCAACGACGAACCTGGGTGCACGAATGGCAAAACGTCGTTTTTTCGGATGAATCCAGGTTCTGTTTACAGCATCATGATGGTCGCATCCGTGTTTGGCGACATCGCGGTGAACGCACATTGGAAGCGTGTATACGTCATCGCCATACTGGCGTATCACCCGGCATGATGCTATGGGGTGCCATTGGTTATACGTCTCGGTCACCTCTTGTTCGCATTGGCGGCACTTTGAACAGTGGACGTTACATTTCAGGTGTGTTACGACCCGTGGCTCTACCCATCATTCGATCCCTGCAAAACCCCACATTTCAGCAGGAGAATGCACGACCACACGTTGCAGGTCCTGTACGGGCCTTTCTGGATACAGAAAATGTTCGACTGCTGCCCTGGCCAACACGTTCTCCAGATCTCTCACCAACTGAAAACGTCTGGTCAATGGTGGCCGAGCAACTGGCTCGTCACAATACACCAGTCATTACTCTTTATGAACTGTGGTGTCGTGTTGAAGCTGCATAGGCTGTACATGTGCGCGCCATCCAAGCTCTGTTTGACTCAATGCCCAGACTTATCAAGGCTGTTATTACGGCCAGAGGTGGTTGTTCTGGGTACTGATTTCACAGGATTTATGCACCCAAATAGCGTGAAAATGTAATCACATGTCAGTTCTAGTATATTTGTCCAATGAATACCCATTTATCATCTGCATTTCTTCTAGGTGTAGCAATTTTAATGGTCACTAGTGTAAAATCTGTAGTGCCCCTTGCCTCGTTCTCTTCCGGCTGTCGACTGCACACCGTAATCGACCAGCTACTCGGTTCATCGAGCGTTTTATCAGCAGCGGCTCTCCGTAACTTACGCTCTCTGCAAACACATATCCGTTTCTAGTAACACATGGAAAATGTTCCTTGTCTGGGAGGTGGTTATCCTTGCAGCTGACTGTTGAACATCCGCTGATGACGTACCTACTCCGCCCGATCTCCGGGTAAGGCACTGTCCTGTAGAAGCGGTCCGTCAGAAGCTTATATTTTATTAAAATTTTTAGCTAACTTTATTGTTCCTTCCGGATACTGGAAAATAACGCGAAATAATTTTTTTTTCAAATTCTTCATATTATTGTAATATTGTCCATCTTAAGGTCGGAATGAGTGGCTATTAAGGTAATCAAATATTTCAAATGGCTCTGAGCACTATGGGACTTACCATCTGAGGTCATCAGTCCCTAGAACTTAGAACTGCTTAAACCTAACTAACCTAAGGACATCACACACATCCATGCCCGAGGCAGGAGTCGAACCTGCGACCGTAGCGGTCGCGCAGTTCCAGACTGTAGCGTCTACAACAACTCGGTCACAACCGCCGGCTTGCCATTTCTTCTTGCCGCTGTGGATAAGACGACTTCCCGTCTTTACATCGTACTATTATTTATTCCTATCTGTTTAATATTGTTTAATACATGTAACCTATCTGTCGCACTCATGGAACAGTATTCGCTCTATTCAGTAAGCTTCTAAATGCCGCTTCTTTATAAATTCCCAGGTGGTAAGACCGGTTGGGCACTACATCATCTTTTGACAGTTCGCTTCCTGGAATCATGAAGCTAAGCGATACGCCTTCCCTCATTACCTCAAGGGCCGAGAAGAAAACAGTATCATACATCTGAACGATTTTGTAGAGGTAACCATTGGAATCTGATCTGTTCGTAAGTTATTTCATATGTTACGGAACGCCTGATGGCTCTGCAGTGTGTCAGAGCAGTACGCAGGTGGTGCGCGGAAAGGCAGCACATGTAACCGGTGTTTCCCACCGCTTTACGAAAGCAAAGCTTTGGTGAATGGACAGATAAAAGGACAGAATAATATGGTGTTTCCATTGTTGAAATAAATGAAGAATCTCTGATTTTGAGTTTTTTGATCCTGTGTGCCGTTAAGTAAAGTGCATGTCTATGTTGGGTTACGCTAGACAGGTACATTATGGGAGCTTGACTCCCAAAATGTGATACACAGGTTCCTGTTTAATATTCGTGGTTATAAGCTAAAACATTAATAACGATCTAAATATTATTTCCCTGTATGATATTTATGTCGAAACAAGCTGTTGGCAGTGTTGCTGTTGTTGTGGTCTTCAGTCCTGAGACTGGTTTGATGCAGCTCTCCATGCTACTCTATCCTGTGCAAGCTTCTTCATTCCTCAATACCTACTGCAACCTACATCCTTCTGAATCAGTTTAGTGTATTCATCTCTTGGTCTCCCTCTACAATTTTTGCCCTCCACGCTGCCCTCCACTACCAAATTTGTGATCCTTTGATGCCTTCGAACATGTCCTACCAACCGATCCCTTCTTCTAGTCAAGTTGTCCCACAAACTCCTCTTCTCCCCACTTCTATTCAATGCCTTCTCATAAGTTATGTGATCTACCCATCTAACCTTCAGCATTCTTCTGTAGCACCACATTTCGAAAGCTTCTATTCTCTTCTTGTCCAAACTACTTGTCGCCCATGTTTCACTTCCATACATGGTTACACTCCATACAAATACTTTCAGTAACGACTTCCTGACGCTTAAATCTATACTCGATGTTAACAAATTTCTCTTCGTTAGAAGTGCTTTCCTTGCCATTGCCAGTCTACATTTTATATCCTCTCTACTTCGACCATCATCAATTATTTTGCTCCCCAAATAGCAAAACTCCTTTATTACTTTAAGTATCTCATTTCCTAATCTAATTCCCTCAGCATCACCCGACTTAATTCGACTACATTCCATTATCCTCGTTTTGCTTTTGTTGATGTTCATCTGATACCCTCCTTTCAAGACACTGTCCATTCCGTTCAACTGCTCTACCAAGTCGTTTGCCGTCTCTGAGGGAATTACAATGTCATCGGCGAACCTCAATGTTTTTGCTTCTTGTCCAGGGATTTTAATACCTACTCCGAACTTTTCTTTTGTTTCCTTTGTTGCTTGCTCAATATACAGATTGAATAACACTGGGGATAGGCTACAACCCTGTCTCACTCCCTTCCCAACCACTGCTTCCCTTTCATGTCCCTCGACTCTTGTAACTGCCAACTGGTTTCTGTACAAATTGTAAATAGCCTTTCGCTCCCTGTATTTTACCCCTGCCACCTTCAGAATTTTAAAGAGAGTATTTCAGTTAACATTCTCAAATGCTTTCTCGATGTCTACAAATGCTAGAAACGTAGGTTTGTCTTTCCTCGGTCTAGCTTCTAAGATACGTCGTAGGGTCAGTACTGCCTCACGTGTTCCGATATTTCTACAGAATCCAAACTGATCTTCCCTGAGGTCGGCTTCTACCAGTTTTTCCATTCGTCTGTAAAGAATTCACGTAAGTATTTTCCAACTGCGACTTATTAAACGCTAAGTTTCACATCTGTCAACACCTGCTTTCTCTGGGATTAGAATTATTATATTCTTCTTGAAGTATGAGGGCATTTCGCCTGTCTCGCTCACCAGATGGTAGAGTTTTATCAGGACTGGCTCTCCCAAGGCTGTCAGTAGTTCTAATGGAATCTTGTCTACTCCCGGGGGCTTGTTTCGACTCAGGTCTTTCAGTGCTCTGTCAAACTCCTCACGCAGTATCATACTCCCATTTCATCTTCATCTACATCCTCTTCCATTTCCATATTATTGTCCTCAAGTACATCGCCCTTGTAGAGACCCTCTATACACTCCTTCCACCTTTCTGCTTTCCCTTCTTTGCTTAGAATTGGGCTTCCATCTGAGCTCTTGTTATTCAGACAAGTGGTTCTCTTCTCTCCAAAGGTCTCTTTAATTTTCCTGTAGGCAGTATCTATCTTACCCCTAGTGAGATAAGCCTCTACATTTGTCCTCTAGCCATCCCTGCTTACCCATTTTGCACTTCCTGTCGATCTCATTTTTGAGACAGTTGGCAGTATAGTTTACTAAACGCAAGTCAAGTGAAAATAAATTCTCGAATCAAAAGGTGATAAAGTAGGCACCTCATCGTGTGTGGCAGGCCAGTGAATTTGTCGCCTACCCTGCTCTGTAGTTGTGTGGAACTTACCTGCGTTTTGATGCAGCCGGCGGTCCCCACACGCCGGGGTATTTGGTCGGCGCCAGCTAGTGTGTGGCGGACGCTGTCGGCACGTGGCCGGCCCTTCTTGCCGCCGGCGACCTTGGAAGCGCGAGGCGCCTTCCAATTAGGGAGGCAGCTGACGTAGGCGGACACAGGGAGAGCGGCGGGAGGCGTCGGCGGGCGGAGCGGTGTCCAATAACGCGGCGGGCGAACCTACACGAAGCTCGCAGCACCGTGTAGGCGGGACGCTGCGAACGTCAAATTGGCGGGAAGTGCACTAGTCGATTGGATATCAAAACGATCAGAATTTCAGCGCAGCGCACAAAGCAGGTACGAGTAACGTCGTCTAAGGTCTGAGTTCATCATTAAGAAATCGTATTTACACTACAATCCATTAAAATTGCTACACCACGTAGATGACGTGCTACGGACGCGAAATTTAACCGACAGGAAGAAGATGCTGTGGTATGCAAATGATTAGCTTTTCAGAGCATGCACCTACAACGAGCTGACATGAGGGAAGTTTCCAACAGATTTCTCATACACAAACAGCAGTTGACCGGCGTTGCCTGGTAAAACGTTGTTGTGATGCCTTGTGTAAGGAGGAGAAATGCGTACCATCACGTTTCCGACTTTGATTAAGGTCGGATTGTAGCCTGTCGCGATTGCGGTTTATCGTATCGCGACATTGCTGCTCGCGTTGGTCGAGATCCAATGACTGTTAGCAGAATATGGCATCGGTGGGTTCAGGAAGGTAATACGGAACTCCGTGCTGGATCCCAACGGCCTCGTATCACTAGCATTCCAGATGACAGGCATCTTATCCGCGTGGTTGTAACGGATCGTGCAGCCATGTCGGCGGTTAGCCTTGACGCTGCATCACAGACAGGAGCGCCTGCGATGGTGTACTCAACGATGTACCTGGGTGCACGAATGGCAAAACGTCTTTTTTCGGATGAATCCAGGTTCTGTTTACGCCATCATGATGATCGCATCCGTGTTTGGAGACATCGCGGTGAACGCACATTGGAACCGTGTATTCGTCATCGCAATAATGGCGTATCACCCGGCGTGATGGTATGTGGTGCCATTGGTTACACGTCTCGGTCACCTCTTGTTCGCATTGACGGCACTTTCAACATTGGACGTTACATTTCAGATGTGTTACGACCCGTGGCTCTACCCTTCATTCGATCCCTGCCAATCCTTACATTTCAACAGGATAATGCATGACCGCATGTTGCAGGTCATGTACGGGCCTTTTTGGATACGGGAAATGTTCGTGTGCTGCCCTGGCCAGCACATTGTCCAGATCTCTCACCAACTGAAAACGTCTGGTCCCAATGGTGGCTCGTCACAATACGACATTCACTACTCTTCATGAACTCTGGTATCGTGTATGGTCAGTTGTACCTGTACACACCATCCACGCTCTGTTTGACTCAATCCCCAGGCTTATCAAGGCCGTTATTACGGCCAGCGGTGGTTGTTCTGGGTACCGATTTCTCAGGATCTATGCACCCAAATTGAGTGAAAATGTAATCACATGTCAGTTGTAGTATAATATATTTGTCCAATGAATGCCCGTTTACCATCTGCATTTCTTCTTGGTGTTGCAATTTTAAAGACAAGTAGTGTAAATGTTGTTTGTTTGTGAGAATATTGTCCCATGAGCGAGCGTCTGAAGAGGACAAACGTTGGCTACAAGTACGTGTCAGAGTTCGATAGTGGGGAGATGGCAGTCTGCCAAGGCTGTTGATTAGTTACTGTTCCACGCTATTGCTGCAGGCAGGGGTTGGGTTTCCGCTGGAGATGGGTCGTTCGCGAACTAACGGGACCAAATGAACGATTCATGAAGTTGAACGGAACGAGCGCGATGAACAAATTCTAAGGAGCTTGTAGATAGTGTCGGAAGTTCGATGCGGCTTTTCGCGGTTGATACTGTAGTATACAGAGAAGTTGCAGCATTAGAAAATTACAGCGGAATGCAGGTAGATCTGCAGCGGATAGGCACTTGGCGCAGGGAGTGGCAACTGACCCTTAACATAGACAAATGTAATGTATTGGAAATACACAGAAAGATGGATCCTTTACTGTGTGATTATATGATAGCGGAACAAACACTGGTAGCAGTTACTTCTGTAAAGTATCTGAGAGTATGCGTAAGGAACGATTTGAAGTGGAATGATCATATAAAATTAATTGTTGCTAAGGCGGGTGCCAGGTTGAGATTCATTGGGAGAGTCCTTAGAAAATGTAGTCCATCAACAAAGGAGGTGGCTTACAAAACACCTCGCTCGACCTGTACTAGAGTATTGCTCATCAGTGTGGGATCCGTACCAGGTCGGGTTGACGGAGGAGATAGAGAAGATCCAAAGAAGAACGGCGCGTTTCGTCACAGGGTAAGCGTGATAGCGTTACGGAGATGTTTAGCAAACTCAAGTGGCAGACTCTGCAAGAGAGGCGCTATGCATCGCGGTGTAGCTTGCTGTCCAGGTTTCGAGAGGGTGCGTTTCTGGATGAGGTATCGAATATATTGCTTCCCCTACTTATACCTCCCGAGGAGATCACGAATGTAAAATTAGAGAGATCGAGCGCGCACGGAGGCTTTTCGACAGTCGTTCTACCCGCGAACCATACGTGACTGGAACAGGAAAACCGTGCGACTGCTACGGTCGCAGGTTCGAATCCTGCCTCGGGCATGGATGTGTGATGTCCTTAGGTTAGTTAGGTTTAAGTAGTTCTAAGTTCGAGGGGACTAATGACCACAGCAGTTGAGTCCCATAGTGCTCAGAGCCATTTGAACCATTTTTGGAACAGGAAAGGGAGGTAATGACAGTGGCACGTAAAGTGCCCTCCGCCACACACCGTTGGGTGGCTTGCGGAGTATAAATGTAGATGTAGATTTAGATGAACGGTCTTTCATAGTTTACTTCGGTCGCGACTTTCTACTTATAGTTCCCGGCAACGGGAAACGGTCCGTCTCGTTCCCGCAACGGCTTGTCGGCCCCTCTCGTTCCAGCCTCGGCCCCGTTCCCGTCTGTGTCTGTCTCGTTCGGCCGGACTCATCCTCCTTCGCGTGGCCACTCGTCGCAGTTCCACTGCCGACTGCTCATACTTCAGTATAGAGTTGTTCGTTTAGTTCGCTGCGCACGACAATTCTAGATCTGTTTCAAACCATTTTTTGAACTCTGAACTTCTAGTCCTTTTCGTATTCTATTCAACGTCCATGACCGGTAGTTAAACTGTATTTTATTATTACATAAATTACATAAAATTACGTGGTATGTAATACATACAACTTTTCAGGTAACAAAACGGCATATCAGCTTACTTCAATATTTGTATAAACAGCAGAAGAAATACGTGTAAAAAGGCAAGATTTTTTTATTACACTACTGTCCATTAAAATGGCTACACCACGAAGATGACGTGCTACAGACGCTAAATTTAACCATCAGGAAGAAGATGCTGTGATATGCAAATGATTAGCTTTTCAGAGCATTCACACAAGGTTGGCGCCGGTGGCGACACCTACAACGTGCCGACATGAGGAAAGTTTCCAACCGATTTCTCATACACAAACAGCAGTTGACCGGCGTTGCCTGGTGAAACGTTGTTGTGATGCCTCGTGTAAGGAGGAGAAATGCGTACCATCACGTTTCCGACTTTGATAAAGGTCGGATTGTAGCCTATCGCGATTGCGGTTTATCGTATCGCGACATTGCCATTCACATTGGTCGAGATCAAATGACTGTTAGCAGAATATGGAATCAGTGGGTTCAGGAGGGTGATACGGAACGCCGTGCTGGATCCCAACGGCCTCGTATCACTATCAGTCGAGATGACAGGCATCTTATCCGCATGGCTGTAACGGATCGTGCAGCCACGTCTAGATCCCTAACTCAACAGATGGGGACGTTTGCAAGACAACAACCATCTGCACGAACAGTTTGACGACGTTTGCAGCAGCATGGACTGTCAGCTTGGAGACCACGGCTGCGGTTACCCTTGACGCTGCATCACAGACGAGCCCCTGCGATGGTGTACTCAACGACGAACCTGGGTGCACGAATGGCAAAACGTCTTTTTTTCGGATGAATCCAGGTTCTGTTTACGGCATCATGATGATCGCATCCGTGTTTGGAGACATCGCGGTGAACGCACATTGGAACCGTGTATTCACATCGCCATAATGGCGTATCACACGGCGTGATGGTATGTGGTGCCATTGGTTACACGTCTCGGTCACCTCTTGTTCGCATTGAAGGCACTTTCAACATTGGACGTTACATTTCAGATGTGTTACGACCCGTGGCTCTACCCTTCATTCGATCCCTGCGAAAACCTGCATTTCAGCAGGATAATGGACGACCGCATGTTGCAGGTCCTGTACGGGCCTTTATGGATACAGAAATGTTCGACTGCTGCCATGGCCAGCTCATATTCCTGGTCTCTCACCAATTGAAAACGTCTGGTCAGTGGTGGCCGAGGAACTGGCTCGTCACAATATGCTAGTCACTACTCTTGATGAACTTTGGTATCGCGTTCAAGCTGCATTGGCAGCTGTACCTGCACACGCCATCCAAGCTCTGTTTGACTCAATGCCCAGGCGTATCGAGGCCGTTATTACGGCCAGAGGTGGTTGTTCTGGGTACTGCTTTCTCAGGATCTATGCACACAAATTGCGTGACAATGTAATCACATGTCAGTTCTAGTATATTTGTTCAATGAATACCAGTTTATCATCTGCATTCCTTCTTGGTGTAGCAATTTTAATGGCCAGTAGTGTATTGCACATGCAAAGGAAGTCGGCGCGGCACACCCGAGTGGCTGTTTTCCGTCTTTTCTTGATCCAAGCTTAAAGAGCATGTTCATTGTTATACTTACAGCCGAGTGAACTCTGCGTTCCATAATCGAGTGTCCGGCGCCACATTTTGTAAAGAAAATGCGATAACGTCTACAGCATTATTTCAGTGGTACAGAGTAGCGCACAAATAATAGGCCCCAGGTACCAGACTGCTTATTGCGCCCACCAATCGTCATCTATTGTTTCGAAGTTGTTGTTTGCATTAGCTTATTTGTTATTTCTTCACTGCCCAATTGTTACATGTTTATCTGTTCTGCTCGTAGTGGTCAACAAATCCTGCGTAATTGGTGAGCAGTCTGTACTCGGGGCCAGTTTTTCGTGCACCACCTTACATTATTTCACTGCGGTCAGCCACATAACGCTACAGTTGGCTAAACGAGAGGTTTTCCAGAATCACGAAAATTACAAGTGTCTGAGAATTCTGTTATGAATAAAAACTCTGTACTCCAGGGCGGAGGCAAGGGCCTCCTCTTGGCGCCCTCCATCCTCAGCAACCCATGCTACGAATTTTCAATTTTTCATAAGAACCGTGTACCAAGCACAAATAAACGGTGAACGAGTAAAAATGAACGGTTCCCAAGAAAGAGCGATCACCAGTAAACTAGTTCCCAAGGATAAACAAGTATGCCCACCTTTAGTTCCCGCGATTGTCACCCGAAAGTGGAAGAGAAGGGTATGTAGAATCAGAATGGCAGCATGCGATTAGCGCCTGAGAGGAGAAACATTGTTCCTTCAACCCTGCAGGATCTCACAGCGCTGTCACGTTCCTCGAGTCAAGAAATAGCAAGATAAGCATCCACATGGACGGTGCGACCACGTCTGAAGTGCCACAGATTTTCAGAATCGTCGTTGCCCCTTCCATTGGCGCAGCAAAAGAGAACCGCGGCGACATTGGTGCTCCCAGAAACATTGGATACAGAAGTGGTACGTCGTCGTCTTTCGAGACCAGTCCGAGTTCCGCGTACAGTATCTCGATGGGCGTATCTGTGTGCAGAGGCTTCGAGTGAACAAACGTCACCAGACGGCATCATTATCTTCACACGTTCCGAGTGTTCTATTTGCATGACAGTTCCTCCGCACACCACTCAGGCTGTGCGGGCAGTCGTGCCGCCAGAAAAACATGGGTGAGCGGCTCTCATAAACGCAGAAATACTTTCTTTGTAGGGCCTGGGTTGATTACCACGGAGTTGCATGTTGCCTTTACAGTGTCTGGGGGCGCAACCGCAATGAAAGGCAGCGTGCCAATTGCACCAGAGCGTTGTCGGCGGGTCACTATTTTACTACGCCAGGTCACGTGCTCTCGAAGTGTCACACAGATATGCATTCGCTCCCGACTAATTTGGTCACCATGGACAGTGCTAACTGTGTTACGCCCCGCCCATCCAGTCGGCAGTACGAGGTTCACATAGCCCGCATCAGCAACTCATTTTCAGCGCTAGCAAGTGGCAGTACCAGGACTTTGGTCTTAGTGATCCATGCCGGCGAACTCGCCCTATTTCACAGTGCTCTTCACAAGCGCTACTTCAGACGTCATACGCCGACAGTACAGGCCCAGTATCGCCTCAGGTCTTCACGCCGCCGCCGCCTACCAAGAATCCAGAGTTCGTCGTGTAGGCACATCACAGACAACGTCATAGGAGAGGCATTTTGTTGCATACAGGGTGAGGCAGCTAAGTCATAACACCCCTTTTATCTCCCCAGCAATAATAGATACAAAGATGCAGTTTGGACAGTGAATTGCAGGGACAGGGGCTACTTGAATACATCACATTTTGTGTTTGTGCTATTTTTATTACAGAGATATGAGGCCATCTTTGGTTATTTTAAATGGAACCCAATGTTAAATTTTAGAGTTTTACTATGGACTTGAAAATATGGTTTCAAATATGTGTATATCATAATATTTAGGCGAATAGTTTTAAGACATAGATATTTCCTCGTCTCGTGTTCGTCCTTCGAAGCGGTGTTGACCAATGCGACCTTTCCTGTTGTATAGAGTACATGATAAACGTCTCGAGTCCGTCCTTACACCAACACACCCATTTACCCGACAATAGTAATACATACTGCGATATTTTGCGCAAAATTAACTAATGATGTCACGCAAATATTATTCAGTTATTTGACAACTGTGATATCTTAATAGTTGACAACATACAGTTAAAAAATACTACAAGATGTTAACACATTTTCAGTAACAGAGCCCCTTATTGGTCACAATTATTTCGTACGTATTTGTTTTTATTTGAAAATATTCACTATTGATCACAATACGATGCAAATACACACAAAGATGCACAATACTTACTGTACATGAAACAAAACTTTACTGAATCATGTACTCAAAATGCTTCCCCTCTACTGCAATGCACATCTGTACATGATTTGCGAACGGCTGCTAGGGTGTCACGTGAGATATCAGCGCACGCTTCGACGATGCGATGCTTCATATCGTCTGGTGTAGTTGGTATTTGAGCATACACTTTGATTGCTCCCTACAGAAAAAAATCAAGAGGGGCAAATCAGGAGACCAGGCTGGTCACTTCACTTCATCACGTCATCCACTCAAACAGTCCGCTGTCGTTATGCGCCAGCGCTAGAACGCCCTCGTCATGTACCTCGTCAGTTACAGTTTTCTGCCTTGCCCTCTGTATGGCGTTCCATGATCCCGCCAGCGCTAGAACGCCCTCGTCATGTACCTCGTCAGTTACAGTTTTCTGCCTTGCCCTCTGTATGGCGTTCCATGATCCCGCCAGCGCTAGAACGCCGTCGTCATGTACCTCGTCAGTTACAGTTTTCTGCCTTGCCCTCTGTATGGCGTTCCATGATCCCGCCAGCGCTGGAACGCCCTCGTCATGTACCTCGTCAGTTACAGTTTTCTGCCTTGCCCTCTGTATGGCGTTCCATGATCCCGCCAGCGCTAGAACGCCCTCGTCATGTACCTCGTCAGTTACAGTTTTCTGCCTTGCCCTCTGTATGGCGTTCCATGATCCCGCCAGCGCTAGAACGCCCTCGTCATGTACCTCGTCAGTTACAGTTTTCTGCCTTGCCCCCTGTATGGCGTTCCATGATCCCGCCAGCGCTAGAACGCCCTCGTCATGTACCTCGTCAGTTACAGTTTTCTGCCATGCCCTCTGTATGGCGTTCCATGATCCCGCCAGCGCTAGAACGCCCTCGTCATGTACCTCGTCAGTTACAGTTTTCTGCCTTGCCCTCTGTATGGCGTTCCATGATCCCGCCAGCGCTAGAACGCCCTCGTCATGTACCTCGTCAGTTACAGTTTTCTGCCTTGCCCTCCGTATGGCGTTCCATGATCCCACCAGCGCTAGAACGCCCTCGTCATGTACCTCGTCAGTTACAGTTTTCTGCCTTGCCCTCTGTATGGCGTTCCATGATACCGATTCAAGTAGTCTCTTGCAACTGGGTGCAAGATGCTGGCGGGTAGGATGCTCACGATCAGGATACAACTCTCCATATAGCCTTATTGCTCTAACAGCATTTGCTCTGCTTTCACCATACACTAGAAGCATATCTAACTTTTCTTCGTAGGCGTACATGTCTGCTCCAAGAAACTGTGACGGAAATGCAATTACCCCAGCAGCACATTTATACCCTTCTCTCCAGCTACCTCGTGCCTCACCTTGCGGCGTTATCGAGAAGCAGGAAACAACGCCTTCCTTGTTAAGTTCCTCAGTGGACAACAGGAAAGGTCCCATTGGACAACGCCGCTTCGAAGGACGAACACGACACGAGAACATATCTGTGTCTCAAAAACTACTCGCCTAAATATTATGATTACACATATTTGAAACGAATACTAACAAAGAGATAGAGGGCTGGCTAGTACTTACCTCAGCTCAGTGCAGCCGATAGATACACAAAACAGAACAGAAAAATTTAAAAAAAATATTTGAAACAGTCTTTTTAATCCCATCGTGTTACACTAAAATTTAACATAGTGTTCCATTTAAAAATCCAAAGAAGGCGTCATATCTCTGTAATAAAAAATAGCACAAACATGAAATGTGATGTATTCAAGTAGCCTATGTCCCTTTAATTCACTGTAAAAACGGCATCTTTGTATGTGTTACGATTGGCTAGATACAAGAGATGTTATTACTTGGCTGCCTCACGCTGTATATTCGTCCAGGGACATAATTGAGTTTTGTTTTTTTAATGAATGATTATTCTCTTAAAGTGCCTTAGATTTCTCATCAGGATGAGATTACCCAGTAACTGGCGTGATGGCATAGAATGCTGTTGGGTATAAGGCGCGATCGCCTCTGATTCCCATAGGCGGTAATTATAGCAGCAGCCATAGGGGCAGTGGCAGTGTCCAATCGTAGAGATCTCCGTGAGGCTATCGTTCGACGAGATAACGCAGGACTGCATCCTACCCGTTCTGTCCTGATCTACCCCGATACAGTGCGTTTTCGTCTGTTGCCGTGGCTTGCTCGCTCTCCAAATCTCTGTCTTCGAGAACATCTGGTAGTCGATTGCTAAGAGGCTGGCCCACTTCTATTCGGCAGCCAACGTAGTTGATGTGCTGTGGCATAGAGTTGAAGCGCATCTGAGCTCATTTCCACTCGGTGCCCAGTCGGATTAGAAACATTGCTATAGCCAGAGTTAACAGTTCTGTGTGTTAATTTCGAACCCTTTGTAGCCCCAAATCACCTCCCACTGCAATTACACACTGAAGTGACAAAAGTCATAGGATGCCTCATAGTCGCTTGGGATAAGCCGAGCGGTCTAGGGCGCTGAAGTCACTGTCTGTGCGGCTGGTCCCGGCGGAGGTTCAAGTCCTCACTCGGGCATGGGTGTGTGTGTTTGCCCTTAATTTGATTTAGTTTAAGTAGTGTGTAAGCTTAGGGACTGATGACCTGAGCGGTTAAGTCCCATAAGATTTCACACACGTTTTTGATACCTCATAACATCGTGTCGGACCTCCTTTTGCCAGATGTTGTGCAGCAACGTGACGTGGCATGGACTCTACAATTGGTTGGAAGTCCCCTGAAGAGATACTGACCCATGCTGCCACTATAGTCGCCCACAACCGCGAAAGTGTTGCCAGTGCAGTGTTTTGTACTCGAACTGACATCTCGATTATGTCCCATAAATTTTCGATGGAATTCACGTTGGGCGATTTCAGTGGTCAAACCATTCGCTCTAATTGTCCAGAATGTTCTTCAAACCAAAACGTGAATAATGGCCCATTTTCATCCACAAAAATTCCATCGTTGTCTGAGAACATTGAGTTCGTGAAAGGCTGCAAATGGTCTACAGGTAGCCGAACATAACCATTCCCTGTCAACCATCAGTTCGGTTGGCTCAGTGGACTCAGTCGATTGCATGTAAACACAGCCCACACCATTATGGAGCTACCACCAGCTTGCAAAGTGCCTTGTTGACAACTTGGGTCCATGGCTTTGTAGGGTGTACTGCATAATTGAACCCTACCATCAAATCAACTGAAATCGGAACTCATCTGACCAGAACACGGTTTTCCAGTTGTCTAGGGTCGAACCGATGTGGTCACGAGCTCAGGAGAGGCGCTACAAGCGATTTCATGCTACTAACAAGGCCACTCGCGTTGGTCCACTGCTGCCACAGCCCATTAAGGCCAAATTTCGCCGCGTTTTCCTAACTGGTACGTTATTTCTACACCCCACATTGATTTCTGGAGTTATTTCATACAATGTTGCTTGTCTGTTAGCACTAAGAGATCTATGCGAACGCCGCTACCTGCGGTCGTTGTTCGTGATGAGAGGTAACGCCTAAATTGTGGTATTCTCGACAATCTGTTGACACTGTGGATGTTGGAATACTGAATTCCCTAACGATTTTCTGAAATGGAGTGTCCCATGCGTCTAACTCCGGCTTCAATTCCGCGTTCAAAATCTGTTAACTCCCGTCGTGCGGCCATAATGACGTCGGAAACCTTTTCACATGACTCATCGGAGTACACATGTCAACTCCACCAATGTACCACCCTTTTATACCTCATCTACTCGACACTACTCCCATCTGTATACGTGCATGTCGCTAACCCATGACTTTTGTCACCTCAGTGTAATGCCCAACAGTGTGTTTTGTAATACTCTTCCCCAAAGCACAGCGGCAAACAGACAGTTTTCTTTCTTTTTTCCAAGTTGGCACTAGTTAGCAACAATACACTGCTGTTGACTCTCATCTATAGTACATATTCGTACAACGGGAACAGGCCAAGCGCTAGCTCATAGTCCACCACCGAAGACCAGGCAGCCGACACAACCGCAACGTTTTCACTAGTAATACATCTCGGCAAACATAGCGGATGGGGCCTGCCGGTGTTGTCTTCTACGTTTTGACAAAAACAGCGAAAGAAAATCACTTTGGCGTATAAGTCGTTTTGATATTTATCGAAATATTGACCTTCAAAATTTATACAACTTGCATTCTTTGGAACCAATTTCAGAAACCATTTTTTTCACATTGATGTTGGCACCTCAAAAGCATGGTATGCAAAGGATTTACAACTTCTGGAGGTAATGAAAATGCCTCTGCGCACATTTCTTGTTTTATGTAAGGGACAAAAGGAAATCCTTGGGGATAAAAGCAAAGAACCTGGTGAAAGGAACGAAAATTTGAGGTATTTCTCAGTTAAAGAATCAATCTGTGCAAGCTGGCGTTTTCATGAAGAAGAATGATCCGACGATTTCGCGGTTGTTTCTGTTGATTTCGTCGATGTCTTGTCGTATACAACTTGTTGCGGAACAGCAACATGTGCACTGCAACGAAATAAACAACATATCATTTTCTTTGAAGTGTTTCGTGAAAGAATCTACACTCATGATGAGAAAAAACAGAACACCTTGAACGACTAGGGACAGAACGTCCATATTCAAATGGTTCAAATGGCTCTAAGTACTATAGGACTTAACATTTGAGGTCATCAGTCCCCTAGAACTTACAAGGGAACCTCCCCATCGCATCCCCCTCAGATTTAGTTATAAGTTGGCACAGTGGATAGGCCTTGAAAAACTGAACACAAATCAGTCGAGAAAACAGGAAGAAGGTGTGTGGAACAAAAAAAAGCAAAATATACAAACTGAGTAGTCCATGCGCAAGATAGGCAACATCAAAGATAGTATAAGCTCAGGAGCGCCGTGGTCCCGTGGTTAGCGTCAGCAGCTGCGGAGCGAAAGGTCCTTGGTTCCAGTCGTCCCTCGCGTGCAAAGTTTACTTTCTTTATTTTCACAAAGTTATGATCTTTCCGTTCGTTCATTGACGTCTCTGTTCACTGTAATAAGTTTAATGTCTCTGTTTTGCAACCGCACCGCAAAACCGTGCGATTAGTAGACGAAAGGACGTGACTCTCCAATGGGAACCGAAAACATTTGATCGCAAGGTTATAGGTCAACGGATTCCTCCACAGGAAAACACATCTGATGTATTCTATACGACACTGGTGACGGCATGTACGTCACATGACAGGAATATGTTGTCGACCCACCTAACTTGTACACTTGGAGAATGGGTAAAAAGATTCTTCTACCTTGCCGGATTTAGGTTTTCTTGTGGATGTGATAATCACTCCCAAAAAAGTGATGAAAACATAAGAGTTTGTCACATAAACTGCAAAAAATGAATGCAACAGTTTCACAATCGCACAGTTTTCCCTATATATGTTTTTAACGTCCCCATACTACGACGTAGTTACCTCGTATCTGTCGGACGGGCGGACAGATAATAATTGTCTGCAAATAAAAAATTAAAATTATCGTTCTAGGGAAGACTTGAACCGTAGACCGCTCGTTCCGCAGCTGCTCACGCTAACCACGGGACCACAGCGCTCCTGAGTTTGTGATATCCTTGATGTTCCCTATCTTGCACATGGACTACTCAGTTTGTATATTTTGCTTATTTTTTTCATAGTTCCACACAACTTCTTCCTGTTTTCTCGATTGATTTGTGTTCAGTTTTTTAAGGCCTATCTAGTGTGCCAACTTATAACTAAATCTGAGGGGGTTGCGATGGGAGGTTTCCTTGTTAGAACTAATTAAACCTAACTAACCTAAGGACATCACACACATCCATGCCCGAAGCAGGATTCGAACCTGCGACCGTAGCAGCAGTGCGGTTCCGGATTGAAGCGCCTACAACCACTCTGTCACAGCGGCCGGCACGTCCATATTCACAGGACATGTATATTAGTATGTTCTGCAGAAATGATTAGCATTTGAACCATGTCGGTCCACGGTTTCGAGATCAACATCGATATCGCAGCGGAACACCACCTACTCGTAAAATGTCCCTGCGGCTCTCCTTGTTGCTATAAACCAAAGGTAATGGATCAGTGTCTTGAGCAAACGTGTGTCAAATGAGTGAGTTTGAAAGAGAGTGCATTATTGCCATAAGAGAATGTAATACTTTCATCTGGAAATTTGCTTCTCGTGTGATACGAAGTGTTTCGGCAGTGTAACGGATGTGCGCCGGATGGTTCACGGAAGGCCGCAGAACACGACGAGATATGGGTCAGATAGCACCACCCAGACCACCCCACGAGAAGTTTGACCCCTCATCCGAATGGCATTGCAGGACAGTTGGCATCACCCTCTTCTCTGTCGCAACGGTGGAACACTCTAAAATATCGTACACTGTCGGGGGTGACAGTCCGTCGCCGTTTATTACAGCATGGGTTACGTGCGCGTCGTCCACTTCTCCGCCTACCTATGACGAACGTGCAGAAACGTACTAGACGGATATGGTGTATGGAACGACATCACTGCGGGTAGGAATGGCATCAGAGTGTTTTCGGACGAATGCAGGTTCTGTTTGTTTGAAATGATGACGTCATTTTGGTTCGCCACAGACGTGGGGACGAGGGGTGTCGACACCATAGTGATTGCATTCGCACGAGACACACAGCGCCAGCTCAAGGTCTTATGGTGTGGCCACAACCACAAATCACAAATGGGGCATATCCAGGGCTCTGTGACCAGTGTGACGTATGTGAATGACACCCTGCAACCGGTAGCTATACCCTTTGTGCACATCACCCCAGACGGCAATTTTCAACAAGACAATGCACGACCACACGTTGCACGACCACATGTTGCACGACCACATGTTGCTGCACGAACTTCTTCGTATCATAGGATGTCAGCATTTTGCCCTGTCCTGGCCCGCCAATCGGAAATGTGTGGGATATGGGGAAATGACGGGTGCAGCGATGTGACCCAATGGCAACCACCACAGATGAACTTGTTAACCAGGTGAATGCAGCATGGATTGCTGTACCACAAGACGCCACTCGGACCTTATTGGCGTGGTTGCCACCGTCTGTGGAACACGTTATCAGGGCCCATGGAGGACACTCTGCCAACAGGCAACAGGACACATGCTGAACCGAGCTGACTGATGTGCTAGCCATTTTTGCAGAACATACTAATGTACATGTCCTGTGAATGTGAACGTCCTACCTCTAGACGTTCAAGGTGTTTCTTTTTCTGAGTGCATTTTGTAGGTTTCGGTTTACCTTGGAACACCCAAGCTGTTGACTGCTGCTAATTTTGTGGCTCGTACGGCCATGCTCAAGGCTCACCTTGAGTTACACTATTGTGTATGGATTTTGCTTTTCCTCTGTCGAATTTCTTGAGTACTCCGTTAAGCCAAAGTACACGAGTGTATTTTTGAGCTTTGGTCAAATTACCTGAATCCCGTCGGGAACGGGCCCTTTCACAGCTATATGTTCCTGTAAAATCAAGTGTACTGCAGTCCTCGGCTTGACTAAGGATACACTATTTGATCAAAAGGATGTGGACACCAGTTAGTGGACGTTAATAAGGGAAGTCTCCAACTTTCGCCTTTATGACGGCTTTAACTCTGTTGTAAACATTTTCATGAATGTGTGTGAATGTCTGGAAACGAATGGTAGCGCATCCTTCCTCAAGAGGCGAAACCAGAGAAGGTAGTGATGTCGGACGCTGGGGTCTGGAGCCCATCGCAAAGGTGTTCCGGTGTGTTCAGATTGAGACTGTGCAGGCCAGTCAATTTGAGGCATTTTATTGCTCACAAACCATTTCCTCACACATGCCGCTTTATGTCAGTGTACATTCTTATGCTCACACAATCATCGCCTACGGACTGTTCCTCTGCTGTACCCAATACACAACACTCTACAGTGTATCCAGATCTTACGACATTTTAGGATTTTCGTAAGCTCAATAAGGAGGACACACCCAACAAAGACACCCCTATACCCTAACACTACGTCCTCCGTACTATACTTTTCGCACGACACATTACGGCAAGTAGCGTTCTCCAGGAATTCGCCAAACCCAAACCCTTCCATCGCATTGCCATAGGGTACACTTGATTCAGCACTCCATCTCACTCGTTTCCAGTCGTCCTCAGTCCAGTGTCGTTGCTCTTCAAACTACCTCAAACGTCGCTTACTATTGAAATGGGTGGATTATGAGGAACTTGTCGATCATTGCACTCCACAGTCACTGTGTTACCTGGACTTCTGCTGGTACTTACGGACTCACAAGTGATTTCTTCTGCTGCCTTCATGCTATCTTTTACAAGCACTGTCCGTAATGTTCGACGGACCTTGTCCGTCAGTACATGAGGTCTGTCTGGTCTTGGTTTAGCTCTGGCTGTTCCATCGCGTTTCCATTTCACAGTGACACCACCAACAGTCGACTTGGGCAGTTGAACAAGTATTGAAATATCCCTGATGGATCTGTTGCCCGGGTGACGTGCAGTGAGTAGCACACGTCGAAGTCAGTGAGGTCTCCTAGCCAACCCATTCTGCTGTTACTGCTTCTGTGCCGACAACACAACCCTCCCCACTTCTTTTCATACTGGCGGGTCGGCCTTTCGTGACGTCTGGTGCTCAGTTCCCCATTACATAGGGGATGTCAGGTAGTATACATCTATCTTATGGTAAGTCCCATGGTGATTCTTTTCAATCAAATTTCGCACCGCATCGTGTATTATTAAAAGCGTGGTACTGAGCATCGCGGGTTTCGAATCCGCGCCAGACGGCATGGAACTCGATGACCACTAGAGGTCTCTGCAGCAGTCGCGTCGCACGCCGTGACTGCACGCACTCCTGGCCCCGAGTCTAACGTGAGGGCGCCACTGTGGAGCACGTGGTCCCAGCGGCCAATAGCGACATATCCTGTCGTGTATTTAGGCGGCTTCCTCTCACTCAGAGAGGTTACCTTGGCATCACCATTGACCGTCACTTCACCTGGATGCCTCATCTGCACTCCATCCAATCCAAAGCCACCAACCAACTCCGACTCCTCAAACTCCTCTCTGACCGTACGGGGGGGTTGCACACCTCTACCATCCTCCACACCTACAAATCCTTAATCCATCCCATCCTTTGTTGTGTCAGTCCCGCCTGGATATCTGCCCCCCCCCCCCCCCCAAATTCTATAAGTCACTCCAGATCCTTGAGCGTCATGCACTCCACCTCGCCTTCCGTATACACCTGCTGTCCCCCACGTGGATCCTCTATGACCTCATTCCTTCGCCTCATCTGCTCCTATTCCTCGAACATATCTGCATACTCTACACCTCCCGCTGCCTTGATCCCCCTCACCCCCTGGTTGCTCCTCTCCCATCCCCGCCCCCTGCCATGCCTTCACTGTTGTGTCCCCCCTAACCTCCATCTCTACACCTTCATCTCCATTCCCAAGGTGGCTTCCATCAACTTTCCGTCCCAGATGATGCCCTCTCTCCCTCCATTTATCCCTCCTATCAACTCTGATCCTCACCCCCCCCCCCCCTCCTTTCCTCCGTTCTTTCCCTGGGCTCCCTCTTTCCCCCTTCCATCCTGTGTTTCTCCCCACCTAACCTCTCACTACCTCCCTTCTCCCCCCCGGGTCCTTTTGTATTCCCGTCCTCTGCCTTCCTGTCACGTCTGCCTAGTCCCCCACCCCTCTTATGGGTCCTCATCCTCCATTGTCTCCTTTCCCCCTCCCCTCTTCGCTTTTCCACACCTTTCCCCTTTTTTTATATTCCCATCATCTGTTCAGTTCCCCCCCCCCCCCCCTCCGCAACTGCTCTCGGCTGTGGTATCTGCTATTTTAGTGCAGTGTTCCAGCGACTGTTCAGTGTTGTTTCGTCTTTTCCCGTGTTGCGAACAGAAACCATGGTTTTGCTGGGTGTGAATTTTTTGTCTTCTGCGAACAGAAACCATACTGTCGCCGTGTTTTTTAATTGTCTATTATTTTACCTGTCTGCTTCATATGTATTTTATTAGCATCTTCATCCCTTTGTTCTATGTTTTAAGTTCCACGATTTTTTCGCCATGTTACCCTTTGTCTCCGATTTTATCGCCTGTTTTTATTATTTATTATCTTCATCTTTTTAAAAGAAATTCTGTAGGTTGAAGAGCGGCATACTAAGCTGCTGTCAGCCCGCCCCCTTCGGGGGGGGGGGGGGGGGGGGGGGGGGAATGGAAATTAGAGGCAGTCTGATATTCACATTGAGCCGGTTGATATCTCGCTTACAGGCATCGTGTTTACGTTGCGTGTGTTTACTTCACGTTTACGAATGGACGTTGTTTTGCTTCCGTGAGGTTATCTCTTGTGACCACGTTGCTTAATACTTTGTTGTTGATCTTGGTGTCTTGCTCGGTTGTCCGTCGTCGTGCTTGTCTTTCCATTCCCGTTCGTCATTCTTGTTTGCTCGCGGGACGCTCCCGTTCGGTCCCGCTACGTTTTCGTTAGTGGCAACCCCGCGACTGTTCCTGTCGCGGTTCCAACAGTAAGTAACAGATTTTGATGGACCTTTCCGAAGTTTTCGCTGACGGAACACGCCCGCGACGAACTAGTTGTAAGCAGTATACCCGGAAGCTGATTACCAAAAGCTGAATGAAACACTTCGAGATATTGTTACTGAATTAGGCCTTAACAAAAAATGTAAAAATACCTTCCCATGAGTACATCTGCTAGAATTTTTTGCATCACTATTTCTTTAAATGCTGAGTATAAACAGTCTACCTGACGAATTTCTGATCTGCTATTGTCTTAACAGTAAGGAGTAAGAAATTTTGGAGGAATAGGAATTTCGTTTCTTAATACCGTCATCTAGCTCTCATGTGTAACAAGCGAACCTCGTGCTTGCGAGCTTGGGCTATAGTCACTTAGCGATGGTCCTCCACTTCATGATGCCCTATAGTTCATTCCTCAGTATTTCGACAAAGGCCTTCTCCCAGTCCATAAATAGAGTGCAGGTGCCGCGTTTCCACTCTCTTCTTTTCTCAGTTACCTGTTTCGTGACAAAGTCAGTATCAGCACACTATCTACTCTTTGGAAATACACTCTGTTATTCTGGCAAGACAGTCTCGATAACTGGGCGGTGGCGATATGTATTTTGGTACAATGCTTATTCAGTGTATTTGAACAGGAATAGTAAATCTATTAGGAAAAAGTAGTGTATAAAAATTGGAATAAAACTCGCCGTATAACATGTGTGCAGTTGTTGTTATTGGTTACCGAGATACGACTATTAAAATGTAGCCCAAACACATTCACACACAAGTTGTTAAACAAATGCAAATGATCAAATCGATCCGGGGGTCTTAGTGATGACCAAGAAAAGTGGCCACTTCTGGTGATCCATCTTCCGTAGAGTGTTAGCTTTTTATGATGTGTGACATGACGAGTAGGAAGAACGCACCTGTCCTTGCAGCCAAACGAGCTGCTTCCAATAACGTAGGATGCTCGTGTTCAAGAAAGTCTAGGCAACGATGTCCTGTAAGATGACGCTGTAACACAACACACTCAGTCAACTAATTCTCTATAATAGCACATCATACGTACAAGTAAGAGTTCTTGAAAATGTCATCACAGGCGCATGTTGGTTTCCTACGGACCACCTATCTGAGTTTCAAGTGTTACTAGTACCGTCACGAGTGAAACACGTTTCATCAGTAAACGGTATTAAAGGGATTATTAGGAGATCTGCAATTAGCCAACGACAAAATTCTAACCGTTTTCTTCATCTCCTTCTCGAAGGTGTTGAATCAGTTATAAATGACAGACCGTGCAAACGTAATGTCCGCCATATTCATGTGTATGGAACACCGATACATCTTTTACATGTGCTTGTTGGAGGAATAGATTCTACCAACTCAATAATGTCGTCTACTTCATTTACGCTCTATCCATTTGCACGTTCAGATGAGATATGACTGCTAGGAACTGCACTAGTCTCACTCTGTTTATTGAAAACATGAGTAATCGATCTTGACTATGGTCCTTTGCAGTTTGGAAATCGCTTACAGTATTGTCTACAAGCAGCAGCGCTTTTGTTATTTAACACATCGGAATACTCAGCATTTATAAATACATGTGGCAAACGTAAACTATACGGTAGAAATGGTCTACAATCACAGTTGAAAAGCTGAACTACGTAAACTGAAACGCAACTTCACAGTTTGAAAACAAAAATGTAACTGAGAAATAAATCCATAGCAAACTGGAGTACCAACAAGCGGAATGAAAACTCTTCTTTGTAACAGGCTGTATCTCTGTAAGCAATAAACATCGGATATCTATTACATGTACTGTTTTATTCGTGTTCATCCACAATACGGTCTTCTAAAATCGTTAGTATCCTTCCTGAAACACGGCGTAAACAGGACCCAAAATGTTGGTCTCTCTTTTATTAAAGACGGAAAATACAACAGCTTCCTTCCACTGGATTTTCCTTTGCTTGCAGCACTGGTCAACAACTTTATCAATAGAACTTAAACAGAGACATATCAGCAGTCAATACATGATGAAGACGCCACCCACCGTGGTATGCGAAGTGTGTTAATATACTCGCTCAAAACACACGCAGCACGCCATCCACGGAAGTCGGTGGTCTTCCCTATCGCGCTGTGGGAACTCATCTCCACCGAGCCTACGGCGCAGAGCCTCAGCATCTGAAGAGGGGGACTTCTCCTGGAGTGAGGCACGCCTTCCTTATTGGCCTGGCTGCGTGGCGTAGTTGTTTCGTCTTGAGTTTACAAGGGGCAAACTGTGATCGCAATAATGTCTCCGTCGATTCTGCTGCATTGTATCTCCTGGCAATATTATGCGCAGCTCACAATGAAGGGGTACGATACGATATGCGTTGCGATACACGATACGATGCAGCAACAACTCGCATCGGCGGACCGCTTACAAACAAAATGGAAGCACTTAACTAGTTCCGACTGCGACGACAGCGGTACGTTTCCGCATCGTACCGCCCGGTGCAACATGGATTGCTGGTCGCTCTACGCAACTCGTACCGTGCTATACGCGGGGAACGATATTTCAAGACAGCTGATTTCATTATATCAGATTTTATTATGTAGATAAAGAAAAGCTACATCCACCTCTGTAGTTACACTACGGGCCATTAAAATTGCTACAGCAAGAAGAAATGCAGATGATAAACGGGTGTTCATTGGACAAATATATTATACTAGAACTGACGTGTGATTACATTTTCACGCAATTTGGGTGCATAGATCCTGAGAAATCAGTACCCAGAACAACCACCTCTGTCCGTAATAGTGGCCTTGATACGCCTGGCCATTTAGTCAAACAGACCTTGGATGGCGTATACACGCACAGCGCCCAAACAGCTTCAACACGATACCACAGTTCATCAAGAGAGTGACTGACGTATTGTGACGAGCCAGCTGCTCGGCCACCATTGACCAGACGTTTTCAGTTGGTGAGAGATCTGGAGAATGTGCTGGCCAGGGCAGCAGTCGAACATTTTCTGTATCCAGAAAGGCCCGTACAGAACCTGCAACATGCGGTCGTGCATTATCCTGCTGAAATGTAGGGTTTCACAGGGATCGAATGAAGGGTAGAGCCACGGGTCGCAACACTGTTCAAAGTGCTGTCAATGCGAACAAGAGGTGACCGAGACGTGTAACCAATGGCTCCCCATACCATCACGCCGGGTGATACGCCAGTATGGCGATAACGAGAACACGCTTCCAATGTGCGTTCACCGCGATGTCGCCGAACACGGATGCGACCATCATGATGCTGTAACCAGAACCTGGATTCATACGAAAAAATGACGTTTTGCCATTCTTGCACCCAGGTTCGTCGTTGAGTACACCATCGAAGGCGCTCCTGTCTATGATGCAGCGTCAAGGGTAACCGCAGCCATGGTCTCCAAGTTGATAGTCCATGCTGCTGCAAACGTCGTCGAACTGTTCGTGCACATGGTTGTTGTCCTGAAAACGTCCGCATCTGTTGACTCAGGGATCGAGACGTTGCTGCACGATCCGTTACACCCATGCGAATAAGATGTCTGTCATCTCGACTGCTAGTGATACGAGGCCATTACGATCCATCACGGCGTTCCGTATTACAGTCCTGAACCGACCGATTCCATATTCTGCTAAAGATATTGGACCTCGACCAACGCGAGCAGCAATGTCGCAATACGATAAACCGCAATCGCGACAGGCTACAATCCGACCTTTATCAAAGTCGGAAACGTGATGGTACGCATTTCTCCTCCTTACACGAGGCATCACAACAACGTTTCACCAGTCAACGCCGGTCACTGCTGTTTGTGTATGAGAAATCGGTTGGAAACTTTCCTCATGTCAGCACATTGTAGGTGTCGCCACCGGCGCCAACCTTGTATGAATGCTCTGAAAAGCTAGTCATTTGCATATCACAGCATCTTTTTTCCTGTATGTTAAATTTCGCGTCTGTAGTACGTCATCTTCATGGTGTAGCAATTTTAATGGCCAGTAGTGTAGTTTCTCTTTAAAGCTTTTCTCTGTTCGCGTAAGAAAATAAAAAACACTGTTCTGAGATTCCCGCGTGTTCTCCGGTACGCAGTCTTTCGCATTCGATTTTGAAGAAACTATTCCAAAAAAAAAAAAAAAAAAAAGAAAATCTGCGCCTTACAGCCGCACATAACAGCTTGGAAAAGATATTGTTTTATTTTCGTTATTTCCCTTAGTTATGATACTTCAAAGTAAAGCACAGCAGTGCGCTTATTTTGAATAGTTTGCAGTAAAAAATGTAGTCGCTGGCCCGTTTACGTTTGGTGCGTTTTACGGCGTATATTGGTGTGTAAGAAATGTAGCTAATATAATTATACTGATTTTAACGCTGGAAGGACTGTCTACCTCTTTCCAGAGTCGAGTGCATACGTGACACATCTTGGCGTTTGTCCGCGATGAGCTGCGAGTCCCGCCACACTCGACGCTATGTCTGTGCGACGTACTGTAGGGAGGTGTCTTGTGTTTCTGCCGATACAAGTCGAAGCATTCACTGGTACACGTGCTTTCAAACTGGAACGATGCCTTGACCTGTTCATTTCTTCTGTGCTGCATGTAGTCAACATGTCTCTCACACAAGAGAACTTTTCGAACATGACATCTTCCGTCCAGCTTGTTGAGAAAAGCCGTTTCTGTGGGATTGCAATGTGGACAAAACTGTGAAGGTGGCTTCGGAATTTTCCCCAACATCGAGAGCTCTTCCGTTTCTAACAGAAGATTGTCTACCACTACATAGATTCGTCACCTAACGCTACAGCGTCGATGGTGACTTTTGGTCCGGCATCGTTCCTTATAAATACATGTGTATCCGAATCATATCCTGCCGTAACATACTGCACAATTGCAGCTTTTCAAATTGTATTCATTATTTATACATGTACTTTACTGAATATACAATAAAGAGCCAAAGAAACTAGTACACCTGCCTAATGTCGTGTAGTGTTCCCTGCGAGCACTCAGAAGCGCCGCAACACGACGTGGCATGGACTCGACTAGCGTCTGAAGTAGTGATGGAGGGAACTGACACCATTAATCCTGCAGGGCTGACGATAAATCCGTAAGACTACGAAAGGGTGGAGATCTCTGCTGAACAGCACACTGCAAGGCATCACAGATATGCTCAATATGTTCATGTCTGGGGAGTTTGGTGACCAGCGGAGTGACTCTGTAGCAATTTTGGACGTGTGGGACGTCGCATTGTCCTCGTGGAATTGCCCAAGTCAGTCGGAATGCACAATGGACATGAATGGATGCAGGTGATCAGACAAGACGTCTCAGGGGTCCCATATCGCTCCAACGGAACACGCCCCACACCATTACAGAGCCTCCACCAGCATGAACTGTCCCCTGGTGACACGTCCAGAGAATCATGAGGCTGTCTCCATTATCGTACACGTCCATCAGCTTGATAAATTTTCAACGAGACTCGTCCGACAAGGCAACATGTCTCCAGTCATCAATAGCCCAATGTCGGTGTTGGTGGGCCCAGACGAGGCGTAAAGCTTTGTGTCGTGCAGTCATCAAGGGTGCACGACTGAGCTTCGGCTCTGAAAGCCCATATCGATGATGCTTCGTTGAATAGTTCGCACGCTGACCTTGATGATGGCCCAGCATTGACATGTGGAGCAGTCTGCGAAAGAGTTGCATTTCTGCCGAGTTGATCTATTCTCTTCAGTCGTCGTTGGTCCCGTTCTTGCAGGACGTTTTTCCGGCCGCAGCGATGTCGGAGATTTCATGTTTTACCTGATTCTTGCTATTCGGTATACTCGTGAAATGGTCGCTACCTCGGATATGCTGTGTCTCATCGCTCGTGCGTCGACTATAACACCACGTTCAAACTCATTTAAATCTTGATAACCTGCTATTGTAGCAGCAGTAACGGATCGAACAAGTGCGCCAGACACGTGTTGCCTTATTAGACGTTGCCGATCACAGCACCGTATTCTGCCTGTTTTCTTATCTCTGTATTGGAATACGTATGCCTATCTTAGTTTCTTTGTCATTGCAGTTTAGTATCATACTATGTTGTCTTGTTAACAATAAGATAACTTAGTGAAAGTGTGTCAGCTACGTTGAGAGAGCCATCAAGAAAACTTAAATGTAATGAGGAGGAGAAATAGCAAGTCGATCATTTGTGTCCTGCTTTGTCAGAGTAGCTGATACTAGTTGCTCTAAAAAGTGGAAACTCATTCTGTAGAATTTGTTGAATTTGTGTTGAGAGAGCTGACGAGAAACAACAGCGGAACTATTTTTGATATTTATAGCATTGTCCGTGTGCACCCAGTGCTTCGTTTTCTTTTTTCAGTAGTTTGAATTTAAATATTGTCAAGCCAGAATAACGGCCCTTTCAGAAGACCTCATGATTTCAAATGAACCAGAAACGTGATTCGTGCTGCCTCGTTGTTTGTCGCATCGCATATCGAATCGCATCGCCTCGCATTGCATGTCGTATCGCCCCAGTGGGAACGCAGGTGTCGCACCATTAAGCGTCGCATTAAGCGACCTTTGTTACAACGAATCGCATCGCCTCCGTTCAGCCCACCGTACTACCGCAGCAGGCTGTTGCAGGTAATTGACAGGTATGGTGGAAGTGGCGGCCATATTGCCGGTGTCGTCAGCTGAAAGATGTAGAGTATTTCATATGGCCAGACAATATCTACCTGTGTTCATACCTGTAGATACTTTCCCCTCACTCTCAGACTTAATTCCTCTTTTTCACGTAGACAGCGCTGCAGTCCCTAGTCTGCAGTTCAAAATTTGGCGCCCGTGAGTAGTGACACTCGATTTCTTTTGCTTATTTGGATGCAGAAGTGTGCAAACGAAGGGTCCAACAATTTAATACATGTGATACATAGAAACTGACATACACACATGCCGCAATCTGCAAAAAAGTACTCGCGGCCGCAATCGTAGGAGATCTGTGGTAGTGAGTCATCCATATGTGTATTCTACGAAGTGATGCGTCCGAATGTTTTATGAAAAAACGCTTGAGTATTTTCAACTAGGATACAGTTGAAACTTCCTGGCAGGTTAAAATTGTATGCCGGACCGAGAGTCGAACTCGGGACCTTTGCCTTTCACGGTCAAGTGCTCTACCTGTGCTGCCCCAGCACGGCTTACGACTCTGCCAGGAAGTTTCATATCAGCGCACACTATACTTCATTCTTAAGACACACTTTATTAACATTCTACGTCATTATTCTTCATCTCTCCATATTTATTTCTCAAAATAGTCACTCAGACGACAACATACTTCTCCCAACGAGTAAGCTGTTTGTTGATAGTGTCACTGTAGAATGTTTAACTTTGTTGACGGAGTCGCGACCTCACCTCTGCCTGCAAGGCTTCATAACTACCAAAGTGATCGTTTAGAAGGTGTTCTTTACGTTTTGGAGACAGATAAAAATCGGATGGGGCCGAGTTGAAGTGTATGGAGGATGATCGATGACAATCAAACCTAGGCGTCAGATGGTTGCAGACGTTGCAGAGCTCGTATTTGGTTTGGCTTATTCATCCTGAAGGAGAGGGTACTCCATGTGTAGACTAAGTTTTCGAATTCGTGTTTTCAGTTTCCTGAACGTTTCTCACGCACTGACGTAGTTCCATCACACACTGCCACGTTATAAACTACACTTCGGAGCCATCTAGCGGCAGAGCGTTGCAACTTCCGTCAGCGAAGCGGGAAAGTTAAATGAGTAACTTGCGTGACATGTAGTACCTCAATCAAAATTGAGAACGAAATAACAAATTCTAAAGCGCTACTTTTCAACACGACCTCGTATACAGACTCTTAAGACTTCTAAGTG
Organism: Schistocerca gregaria; assembly: GCF_023897955.1. Lineage (NCBI taxonomy): Eukaryota > Metazoa > Arthropoda > Insecta > Orthoptera > Acrididae > Schistocerca > Schistocerca gregaria. The sequence goes on from NC_064926.1 coordinate 492,809,613, forward strand.
TCTTGTGAGCTTCAGCACGTATGTTTTTAGTAGTCAGGTGCAGCTATTTGCTAATTGTCCGAATTTTTATATCTCTTTTGTGTACATACATTCCACAGCCCATAACTCTGGTCGTTGGTGCAACACATCTATAAAATTCGAAGGTCTCGCACTCTACTGACGATCTACGATAAAATATCAACATGAACATTCTATTGTTATTTCAAACTCCTTCAATAATCTCTGATAGAATCCTTCTAGCAAAGTAATGCAAAATTTTCGTGTCAAAAGACATCGTTTAGAAGATCTCTTCAAAAGTACATCAAATCTCTGTACGAATCAACAGTAGCCAAAAACCGAGATGTGATCTCCAAAGTGATAGTAACCAGTATATAGTATTTCATATTGGTGTTAGCCACACCAGTTCTCGGTCCGACTGCTTTCACGAGTTATTCAAAATCGGGTTTCAACATTCTGGAAGAGGTATGTACTCAGCATCAGTTCGCGAGTAAATTTTTCGCTACCACTTCGCTTCCGTGGAAAAGAATGCAGCAGCAAACAAGGATTTCCCCTTTCCTTGTTAACTTTTTGTCGTCGGAGTGGTACCATAGCAACGCACTATTTGTTTCACGTGATGCGTAATGTAAAATGTAATTCTGCACTGCTAGCGGCCGTTAAAAGTTGCTGGCGAACTAGCTTCGCCTGAGCACGCAGGCTACCCGCTCACCCAGCGTGACAGGAGGGAAGCCAGAGCGTAAGGGTTGCGACTCGGCGTCACAACACTTCTTTCCTTACGAAAAGTAAAAGCAGGATAATCACATTCACTTTCACTAGCTTGCTTTCATCTATTTCACGGCAGTTCTGTGAAACGTATAAACACTTCTGTACCAGCAACACGGCCGGGGCGGCAGTATGCAGTTCCTTTGGTCCGTGTAAATATAAATTAAGGCGCATCGCAGATGTCGGAGAATGTCGTGGCAACAGACGCGATGCTATCTTGAATCGTTCCCTTGTTAGCAAATGACGCGATGCACGTAAGGATGCCATGGCGGTCACACGTCCCTCCGTCGGCAGCGCCACATCCATGCGAAGTGACAAACCGACGAGTGCCCGAGGTGTTTCAGTGGCACGGCAACGTCCTTATTCAATGGCGAAAAAGGAGACTTCGGACGATCTAACAGAATAATCGAATTGAACTTTAGGGGAAATGCCTATGAACGGGCTGCATTTTTAGCATTATCTTCACCCTCATAGTGCAACTGATCTATAAATGAGAGAGAGCTCAAAATTCTTACACACAATAAGAGTCAGTAGTCAAAGCATTTTACAAAAAATCATTGAGATATTTGTTATATTTTGGTACTGACAACAATATTTATAATAATCTAAAAAAAGGAACACTATTTCACTGCGGTACCATTTTCTTTGGAACCACTGACAGCACAGCACGAAAAAAGAGTCAGAGTACAGTTAACTTTCACATAAGTGTTTGATGCTTCCAATTTCCATTCCTGATGCTGATCTGTGAAAAAGATAAGTAATTTATTTTACTACAACAAAAATATTTAAAAATGTACCTTAAATATCGCCGACATCGTCATCATACTATAAACTTTTCAGGAAATAGTAGGCAAGGGAGGTAGAGGAGGTCATTCTAAATATCTGAACCAATTATTGTGAGTTTAACTTCAGTCAAAAGTGTACCTGAATGATAACTTACCACTATGCTAGTTTAGAACATTCCAGCTGCATACTCCATTTCTCCTCTTGTTTCCTTATAATCCATACACTTTCTCTTCATTCTTTTCTTTATCCTTGACTCCTTCGTAGCAGCTGCTGTAGCTGTCTCTGCTTCGGTTACCCACTGCTTATCAATAGCAGTTAGAGCTGAAGCCATATTCCTTCCCGTCTGGATGTTCAATTTCTTCATAACATTGATCCTTGAAATTGCATGATAACTTAATGTTGTTAATGCTTTCATTACACCAATCTTCAGCACTGTCAGCGCAACAAATACAGTTTTGAGTATTCTCTCCCATATACAGCTGTTGAAAATTTCATTTGCATTCCGAGAGAGATTGTACGTACATTTCCTAAGCTGATTTTTATTTGCCGGAACCCCATATACAGGGTGGTCCATTGATAGTGACCGTGCCAAATATATCACGAAATAAGCATCAAACGAAAAAACTAACAAGAGCGAAACTCATCTAACTTGAAGGGGAGAACCAGATGGCGCTATGGTTGGCCCGCTGGATGGCCCGCTAGATAGGTCAAATGGATATCAAATGCGTTTTTTTAAATAGGAAACCCCATTTTATTACATATTCGTGTAGTACGTAAGGAAATATGAACGTTTTAGTGGGACCAGTTTTTTCGCTGTAATAGTCACAAACGTGATCCAACGACAACGCCTGACAACATGCGTCAGCGCATTGTCAATGCATGTGCGAACATTACCGAAGGCGAACTACTCGCTGTTGAGAGGAATGTCGTTTGAAGTATTGGAAAATGCGTTGAGGTTGACGGACATCATTTTGAGCATTTATTGCATTAATGTGACATTTACATGTAATCACGCTGTAACAGCATGCTTTCTCAGAAATGAAAAGTCACAAAGGTACATGATCACATTAGAACAACCGAAATAAAGTGTTCAAACGTACCTACGTTATGTATTTTAATTTTAAAAAACCTACCTGTTGCCAACAGTTAGTCTAAAATTGTGAGCCATATGTTTGTAACTATTACAGCGCCATCTATCACAAAGCGAAAAAAGTGGCCCAACTAAAACATTCATATTTCTTTAAGTACTACACGAATAAGTAATTAAAAAATGGGGGTTCCTATTTTAAAAGACGCAGTTGATATCCGTTTGACCTATGGCAGACCCATCTAGCGGACCAACCATAGCGCCATCTGGTTTCCCCCTTCGGGCTAGACAAGTTTCGTTCTTTGTAGCTTTTTCGTTTGACGCTTATTTCGTGAGATAGTTGGCCCGCTCACGATCAATGAACCACCCTGTATAGGCGTAATTGCCTCCATTACAGAAAGTGGTAATGAATGCTTGTCCGCATATTGTACGCCTGTAGCATTTTCAACCAGTACTTACACCACGAATCTTCTCGTTTTGGACACAAACCATGATGTGGGGTTTGATCTGTTGACACTCTGTGAAACCATGTTGCCCAAACAGCTCGTCTCGTGCTCTCCAAATCTCCTACATTTCTCCTTATTGCTAGTCCATAATATTGAGTCAAAGAATCTGTTTCCCTTTTTGTAAGACGACCTGGACCACCTATGTTTTTCGTCTGACAGTTTTTTTTTTCCACTGAAGTCTTTACATAATTTTCTCAGCTGAGCTCCCATTCTTTTTTGTACATGCCCAGCACATTCAAGCTTTTCAGTCAGAGTGTCCCCATATGGTCTGTCAATAACAACAACACTGTGTCCTTTACAGTCTCCATCCCCAAGATAGCCTACATACCTCACACCACGACAGACCTCTGATCATCTAAAAAAGTTTAGAACCATTTTTGTTTCCATGTTTCCACTTGGGCCATCTAAGTTCTTTACACAAACATGGGTGCCAATAAATTTACTTGAACAACCCTGCCAGTGCTTTGTCAGAAATTCATAATCTAGTATCTTACCAGTTTCAATAAATGTGGCAGTTAAACCCCTTTCAGAGAAGTATGACCTATCTTATGCCAAGATCCATCAAATGCTGTTACAATGTCTGTATTCTCAGACAAGGCAATTGCTTCTTCCGCTGCTCTTTGCATTGAATGTTCACTTACACCGCATAAAGCATTATGTATTAATTTATTGTACCTGTCAAACCTCAGTGTAGGTGGAGGCAAATCCATGACTGCACAAAGTCTGCGCAGCTCTCCTTCCCCTTCCAATACATATCATTGCATAAGCAAGCTGAATATTTACACTGTAATGTCGACTATCGGTTACTGGCGATGTCATAGTATCACTGTGCATCTTACACGAGTGACAGGCAATCACTAACCGACTTGAAAGACCCTTCCTTGCTGAAATGCCTTTAGAGACGTCAATGCTATCTTCAGAATTGCAGTATTTACATTCCACAGCACTCTTTAAAACTCTTGACAGCATATTTAGGTTCACAATAACATTTCTGTCGTTATTTCTGCTCACAATACTACCAGGGTTGTTCTTACTACATTCAGAAAGCGAAAGTTTACGTCTAGAAGCACTGCCTGTAAACACTGTTTCCGTGGGAACTTTCGAAGCAACTGATGTGTATTATTCGGTTGTGTTTGGAACTGGTTGCCGCGAAACTTTCGTTTGGGGCTAAATTTTGTTTTTACTCTCGGCATTTGCAGCACAAGAAACACACACACAGAAACAAAACAACACACAATAATTTAAAACCGCACTCATATGAAATTCCGAAATCATATACTCTCAGATCTTTGTTTACATTCGAACCACAGCCTTCTAGACATGCCTGTACTTTGGTTCCGGTAGTCAGTGCTTCAAGAATACACCTGTGTTAACGATCCGTAAGTAACGACGGAAAAAACGGAAGAACAAAATAATGCATCACCTATTCTGACGCACTTCAAACTGGCAGATGGGCGTGGCGCAACATTACGTTCATCGTCAATTTTAGAACGAACGGAAAATGACAACGCCCATAAACTACACATTTTTTAAATCAGCATGAAATGCTCTTTGTATAGACCAAGAATTTTTTTTTTAATTTTTGGTCATTTTCACGAGCATGTGCTCTTAATCGTAGATCCAGTCAAATATGAAAAATTATTTCAGTCAAGTCTTACAAGTCTTATCATAAATTTTGTCAGCTGTAGTGATAAATGAGACAGCTAAGCAATCTTTTTGGAACATTAATTGAAATGAAATCTTAAGCATCGTGATTCAATATTCTTCTTGTTGTAAGTGGACAAGTGAAAGCCGCATCTATCCTGAAATGAAGTCAAATAGCGTTTCAGAAAGTATAACCCTCTCCGATTATGCTGGTTCATGCAAACACAAGACGGCACGAATAACCGAAAAACATGGATGATCCAAAATACATATGTTTTTACTGGAAGTTGTTATTTTCTTATGAAGAATTCGACATTGAACTAGATAGAAACAGAGTCACAGTAGAGTAACCAAATGGTTCACAACCTGTCATGCCGCGTCAGAATCCACTAGTGTCCAAAACAGAACCAGTTAGTTTAACCAGAATGTCTAGGGATCAAAAGCGAAGTGGTTGTAATCAATGGTAAAGTCTCGCAATGTAGTAATCGAGCAATTAGCCAAGTCTACAGGACACAGCAGGTTTCCATGATCGGTTCAGGTAATGTCACTAGCTGCTCGAAGATGTCACTCGTCCCTGTATACACTGGCGCCCAAAATTAAAACAACGAACGGAAATTTTGCAAAGTTGCGTTTATCTTGCCACAAAACAGTATGAACAGGTGATAGTAAAGTAGAAGCAATGTAAAGAAGACAGAATATAAGCAACTTCAACATACATAACTGAAGACAAAAATAGTCTTAGTTTTTTCCCCAACTTAATGGAATTTCACGCACAGTTCTCAGTATAGGGTGTGACTACCACTGGCACCAACACAGGTCTGACGACGACGGGACATGCAGTGAATGATATCATAAGTCTCATGTTGACGAAATAACGCCCATTCTTCCTACAGAGCTGCTCGCAAATATTGGGGTTGGTAGATGCTGACTTGATGAAACCTGTCTCCGCAGTGCGTCCCAGATATGTTCTTTGGGATTCAAATCGGAAGAGCGACATCCCGGTATTTGCCTGGAGCGATTTCGGGAAATCACGGAAAACCTAAATCAGGATGACCGGACGCGGGATTGAACCGTCGTCCTCCCAAATGCGAGTCCAATTTGCTAACCACTGCGCCTACACATGGTGTACAAGATAAATACAGCTTTAATGCTACAATACCCGCTCGAAGTTTGCACCGTTAGACGCCACGCATGCCAGACACGGAGGAAGCATTGACTGCCGGACACTCTCACACTCACACTCTCTTTGACTGTAGCAGCTGCAGAGACGATTCTTCAGACGAGATCCGTTTCAGGCCGCACAGAATCGCGATACGTGAGACTTAACAGCTCTCCACAGAAAGAAATCAAGGATCGATAAATCCAGTGAACGTGGTCCACCACGCCCAGTTTATCGATGCGGGAATGTCCTGTTCAAATGCCTACGAACAAGCAGTCCAAAATTAGCAGACGCCCCATCATGTTGGAACCACATGCTGCGCCTCAAATGTTCTGGGACATCTTCAAGCGATACGGGAAGAACTTGGTCCAGAAAGGTCTGACAATTCGCTGCGGTCAAGTGGGATAGTAAAAGGTAGCACAGCCCGATGAACAGTCGCTGACCAAACTCGCCCACACATTTACTGTGATGTGATGTTGTTTTGCGTGGTGCTGTTAGCTGTGGGGGGTTTTCTAATGCCCAAAAATACTCATTGTGGTGACTGAAGTGCCCTCATATTCTTAATGACCCGTACTCGTACAAATTTCGATGCAGACATGCAGACAAACTGTGGTGCGGTTTTTATAAGGGTAACTGCCATTTGACTGTGTATTACTGATGTCTACTATCTAGATTTCGGCTTTTATACCATTATCAAGTACAATGCTAAACGTTGATAGTCCATTATTATGTCATGTCTGTTAAGGCAGTCACAAGCAAGTAAACAAGACTAACAAATGACTTTCTTTGGCAGTTACATCTTAAAGACGTGTTAATCTTGTTTACCTGCTTTGGACTGCGTTAACAGGTATGACATAATAATGGTCTAAGAAGTTTTGGCATTGTTCTTGATAATTTAAAAAGGGAAATAGATAGGTTAAAGTTAGATATAGTGGAAATGAGTGAAATTCGGTGGCAGGAAGAACAAGACTTTTGGTCAGCTGAATACAGGGTTATAAATACAAAATCAAATAGGGGTAATGCCGAAGTAGGTTTAATAATGAATAAAAAATAGCAGTGCGGGTAAGCTACAACAAACAGCATAGCGAAAGCATTATTGTGGCCAAGATAGACACGAAGTCCACGCCTACCATAGTAGTACAAGTTTATATGCCAACTAGCTCTGCAGATGACGAAGAAATTGAAGAAATGTATGATGAAATAAAAGAAATTATTCAGATAGTGAAGGGAGACGAAAATTTAATAGTCATGGGTGACTGGAATTCGGTAGTAGGAAAAGGGAGAGTAGGAAACGTAGTAGGTGAATATGGATTGGAGGAAGAAATGAAAGAGGAAGCCGTCTGGCAGAATTTTGCACAGAGCACAACTTAATCATAGCTAACACTTGATTCAAGAATCATAAAAGAAGGTTGTATACATGGAAGAAGACTGGAGATACTGACAGGTTTCAGATAGATTATATAATGGTAAGACAGAGATTTAGGAACCAGGTTTTAAATTGTAAGACATTTCCAGGGGCAGATGTGGACTCTGACCACAATCTATTGGCTATGAACTGTAGATTAAAACCGAAAAAACTGCAAAAAGGTTGGAATTTAAGGAGATGGGACCTGGATAAACTGAAAGAACCAGAGGTTGTACATAGTTTCAAGGAAAGCGTAAGGGAACGATTGACAGGAATGGGGGAAATAGATACAGTAGAAGAAGAATAGGTAGCTTTGAGGAATGAAGTAGTGAAGGCAGCAGAGGACCAAGTAAGTAAAAAGTCGAGAGCTGCTAGAAATCCTTGTGTAACAGAAGAAATATTGAACTTAACTGATGAAAGAAGAAAATTTAAAAAGGCAGTAAATGAAGCAAGCAAAAAGGAATACAACTGTCTCAAAAATGAGATCGACAGGAAGTGCAAATTGGCTCAGCAGGAATGGCTAGAGAACAAATGTAAGGATGTAGAGGCTTGTCTCATCAGGGGGTAAGATAGATAGTGCCTACAGGAAAATTAAAGAGACCTTTGGAGAAAAGAGAACCACTTGTATGAATATCAAGAGCTCAGATGGAAACCCAGTACTAAGCAAAGAAGGGAAAGCAAAAAGGTGGAAGAAGTACATAGAGAGCCTATACAAGGGCGATTTACTTGAGGACAATAATATGGAAATGGAAGAGGATGTAGATGAACATGAAATGTGAGATATGATAGTGCGTGAAGAGTTTTACAGAGCACTGAAAGACCTGAGTCGAAACAAGGCCCCAGAGTAGATAACATTACATTAGTACTACTGACAGGCTTTGGAGAGCCAGTCGTGTATATTGAGCAAGAAGTGTAGGAAACAAAAGAAAAATTCGGAGTAGGTATTAAAATGCATGGAGAAGAAGTAAAAACTTTGAGGTTCGCCGATGACATTTTAATTCTGTCAGAGACAGCAAAGGACTTGAAAGAGCAGTTGAACGGAATGGACAGTGTCTTGAAAGGAGATATAAGATGAACATTAACAAATTTAATTTGGAGTTGGAACGGCTACTTGGATCTGGTGCAGGGTCACACATTGGTGTGGTTCCTGTTGATTCACTCTGTAGGTGGGACTATACTAGACATGGCCTACACCTCAACAAGAAGGGGAAGGGTAAACTGGCTGGGCTGATAGCAGGAAATTTAAAGGGGGGAGGAACTACATCTCATGGTGGAAACTCTTTTTTAGTGTAAGATCAGTGTCCAGTGGGAAACTCAGCCAGGCAAGTACTAAGGATGTTAAAAAAGTTCAAGATACTCACAAAAGTAAAGTGAAAAATAATGTTAGTATATTTCATCAAAATATTGGGGGATTGAAGAATAAAAGTACTAAAGATGTTAAAAAAGTTCAAGATACTCACAAAAGTAAAGTGTAAAATACTGTTAGTATATTTCATCAAAATATTGGGGGATTGAAGAATAAAATTGATGAGCTTCTGCTTTGTTTAGAAGATATAGAAACCAAGAATGTAATAGATATACTATGCCTGTCTGAGCATCACATTGTCACTGATATGCAAAAGGTTAGCATCAATGGGTACAAATTAGCTGCACATGTAAGTAGAGATAATATGATGAGAGGAGGAGTTGCCATATATGTCAAAAGCTTCCACAGTGCAAAAAATTTAGAAACTAAAAAATTTTGTGTAGAGCAACATATGGAAGCATGTGCCACTGAACTTAAACTAAATGATGGCACTTTCATAATTGTAACAGTGTATAGGTCCCCCTCAGGGAATTTCCAGCTATTTCTAGAAAACTTGGATGCTTTGTTGTGCTATCTGTCAGACAGGGGGAAGAAAATTATCATTTGTGGGGATTTCAGTGTTGATTCCCTGAAAGAGTGTAATAGGAAGAATGACCTTTTAGTATTACTCAGTTCTTTCAATTTGAGCTCCATCATTGATTTTCCTACTCGGATAACAAAGAACAGCAGTACATTGATAGATAACTTTTTTATAGACCAAGATAAGTTTAAGGACATAAATGCTTATCCTGTTGAGAATGGTCTTTCAGATCATAGTGCACAGCTTGTTACAGTACATGACATAGCTCCATGCAGTATAATAAATCAGACTTTCAAAGCAGTGCATTCAATTAACAATATAAATATTGCAAACTTTAGGGAAAGCCTACAGCAGCTAGACTGGGATGAAGTGTATAAGGAACCCGATGCAAACTTGAAATATAACTTATTTCACAATACATTTTTAAGGGTATTTGAAAATTGTTTTCCCAAGAAAATAGTTAAACATAATTCCAAGAAAACATATAAAAAACCTTGGCTAACTAAAGGAATAAGAATATCTTGCAACCGTAAAAGAGAACTGTATCTAACAGCAAGAGGGAGTACTGACCCCGAAATTGTTCAATATTATAAAAACTATTGTGCGGTACTAAGAAAAGTTATTAAAAAGTCCAGAAGCATGTGTATCATGTCTGAGATCAGTAACTCTGATAATAAAATTAAAGCAATTTGGAATATTATTGAAAGGGAAACAGGGCAACCAAGAGCACAGGAAGACTTTAGTGCAATAAAACTGAATGACAAGTGCACTAACAAACAATCAGAAATTGAAAATATTTTGAATAATCATTTTTTAAATGTTGTGGAGAAAATAGGATCTAGATCTTCACTAGAAGAGGCAAGGCTATTAATAGAAGAGGCCATACCTGTGCAGTTTGAAACAACTGTAATTCCACCAACCTCTCCCTCTGAAATCAGTAAAATAATAAACTCACTGAAAAGTAAAAGCTCTTACGGAATTGATGGCATTTCCAGCAAAGTACTTAAAGCTTGTTCCCCACAGATAAGTAGGATTCTCAGCCACGTATGTAATAGCTCTTTGGAGCAGGGTGTTTTCCCTGATAGACTGAAATATGCCATTGTAAAACCATTGCATAAAAAGGGGGATACGTCGGATGTCAACAACTACCGCCCAATCTCTCTTCTGACAGCTCTATCAAAAATTTTTGAGAAAGTAATGTATTCAAGAGTAGCCTCCCATATTTGTAAAAATAAAGTACTAACAAAATGTCAGTTTGGTTTTCAGAAAGGCTTTTCAACAGAAAATGCTATATATACTTTCAATGATCAAATATTAAATGCTCTGAATGACCGGACATCACCCATTGGTATTTTTTGTGATCTCTCAAAGGCCTTTGATTGTGTGAATCATGGAATTCTTTTAGATAAGCTAAATCATTATGGTTTGAGTGGGGCAGTGCACAAATGGTTTAATTCATACTTAACTGGAAGAATGCAGAAAGTTGAAATAAGTGGTTCGTGTAATGTTAAAACAACAGCTGATTCCTCAAACTGGGGTGCTATCAAGCACGGGGTCCCACAGGGTTCGGTCTTAGGTCCTTTACTGTTCTTGATATACATTAATGACTTACCATTCCACATTGATGAAGATGCAAAGTTAGTTCTTTTTGCTGATGATACAAGTATAGTAATAACATCCAAAAACGAATAACTAAGTGATGTAATTGTAAATGATGTTTTTCACAAAATTATTAAGTGGTTCTCAGCAAACGGACTCTCTTTAAATTTTGATAAAACACAGTATATACAGTTACGTACAGTAAATGGCACAACTCCAGTAATAAATATAGAATTTGAACAGAAGTCTGTAGCTAAGGTAGAATTTTCAAAATTTTTAGGTGTGTCCATTGATGAGAGGTTAAACTGGAAGCAACACATTGATGGTCTGCTGAAACGTCTGAGTTCAGCTACGTATGCTATTAGGGTTATTGCAAATTTTGGTGATAAGAATCTCAGTAAATTAGCTTACTATGCCTACTTTCATTCACTGCTTTCGTATGGCATCATATTCTGGGGTAATTCATCGTTGAGTAGAAAAGTATTCATTGCACAAAAACGTGTAATCAGAATAATTGCTGGAGCCCACCCACGGTCATCCTGCAGACATCTATTTAAGGATCTAGGGGTCCTCACAGTAACCTCACAGTATATATATTCCCTTATGAAATTTGTTGATAATACTCCAACCCAATTCAAAAGTAATAGCAGTGTGCATACCTATAACACCAGGAGAAAGGATGATCTTCACTATGCAGGGTTAAATCTGACTTTGGCACAGAAAGGGGTAAATTATGCTGCCACAAAAGTCTTTGGGCACCTACCAAACAGCATCAAAAGCCTGACAGATAGCCAACTAACATTTAAAAATAAATTAAAAGAATTTCTAGATGACAACTCCTTCTACTCATTGGCTGAATTTTTAGATATAAACTAAGTAAAAAAAATAAAAAAAAACTTAATCATTAGTATCATGCAATATTTTGTGTAATGTAATTTCTTGTACAGACATCTTTTATTAACCTGACACGTTCCACATCATTACGAAGTGTCGTATTCATGATCTATAGAACAAGTATTAATCTAATCTAATCTAATCTAAAAGCAAAACGATGATAATGGAATGTAGTAGAATTAATTCGGGTGATGCCGAGGGAATTAGACTCGGAAATGAGACACTTAAAGTAGTAAAGGAGTTTTGCTATTTGGGGAGCAAAATAACTGATGATGGTCGAAGTAGAGAGGATATAAAATGTAGAATGGCAATGGCAAGGAAAGCGTTTCTGAAGAATAGAAATTTGTTAACCTCGAGTATAGATTTAAGTGTCAGGAAGTCGTTTCTGAAAGTATTTGTATGGAGTGTAGCCATGTATGGAAGTGAAACATGGACGATAAATAGTTTGGACAAGAAGAAAATAGAAGCTTTCAAAATGTGGTGCTATAGAAGAATGCTGAAGATTAAGTGGGTAGATCACATAACTAATGAGGAGGTATTGAATAGAATTGGGGAGAAGAGAAATTTGTGGCACAACTTGACTAGACGAAGGGATCGGTTGGTAGGACATGTTCTGAGGCATCAAGGGATCATCAGTTTAGTATTGGAGGGCAGGGTGGAGGGTAAAAATCGTAGAGAGAGACCAAGAGATGAATACACTAAGCAGATTCAGAAGGATGTAGGTTGCAGTAGGTACGGGGAGATAAAGAAGCTTGCACAGAATAGAGTAGCATGGAGAGCTGCATCAAACCAGTCTCAGGACTGAAGACCACAGCAACAACAACAACATGCAACTACCTGTAATGGCATAAAAACCAAAATCTGGATAGTACAAAAGACACATGAAGAAATACACAGTCAACTGGCGGTTTACTCTTTTAAAACGTGTTGCATGAGTGTGGCTCATGACCACTGAAAACTTTTGTGTGCGGTTGATGCTTTCTGGGAAGCTTCCTCTATAAATGCACCTAAGGGCTCGTCCAGTGCGCTCTGTTATTCCACACATTAAGAGCAAGTTCACCGTTAATACACCGCCCCATGCTGCTCCTACTCTGACTAGAGCTCGAATCAGGAAATATTCGCATTCTTCCTTTCCAGTACCCTCGTGTGCACCACCTAGCAGTGTATGGCAACGTCTGCGGCCATGTGTTGCTATGCTGTTCTCAATCTTTGAGGCCTGCCCTCCTCCCCTTGAAGTTCATCGCAGCATTTCTGGGACACTCTGTGTATTGACAAAATAATACATGACCTTCACAACCGGAGGCCGACAGAAGAGACGAACAAGTATTTGAGACAAAATATGAAGCAATGGTAAATCATATACCAATTTTTTAAAGCAGTTGATTCACGAAATTCGCACAGATAGTATTACATGCCTTAGGGATAAACTGTCAGCAGGATAATTACGTGTTTGACTTCATTAGTAAAATGGTTTTTATAAGAATGATTTTCGTCGACGAGAGAGACAAACCCCAGTAGTAACATCACAACCCTCTTCTAGACAGCATACCGAGGAGGATCCAAGCATGTTACAAGGAATGTGATGAAGCAACGCAGTGTCAAATGATACGCAGAAGCAAACATTGATGCGACGTACGTTAAAAGATTTGCACTTTCGAATCGACTTATTTGGCTATATCTTTGTTCTTGTTTCACAGCATCACCATCGTCATCATCAGTAGTTGTCTAACTTGTGGAGGTCCGAACACAGTACTTCTACAGCTCTCCCTGCCACATGGTTTTCTCTTCAGTTCACTTCCATATAGCAATCATTTTCTTACACAACGCTTACTGTAAGTTGATGTCTTATTTTTCCTGCGCCTCTCTTTCCTTTTACCATCCCTTCAGCTTCTTGCCGGAGTAAGCACTGTCTTTTCAGGATGAGCCCTAAGCATTTTTTTCTTCCTTTTCATTACTGTGTCCAAGAGGTTTCTGTCCTCCACGTCCCATCTAGTCTGCTGAACACCTTGTTCCTTATCCCGTCTGCCCAGTAAACACCCTCTACTTTCCTCCATAACCACGTTTCCAGTTCCTTCTGCTTTCTTACCTTGGTAAAAATGGCTCTGAGCACTATGCGACTTAACATCTGAGGTTATCAGTCCCCTAGAACCTAGAAATACTTAAACCTAACTAACCTACGGACATCACACACATTCATGCCCGAGGCAGGATTGCAACCTGCGATCGTAGTGGTCGCGCGGTTCCAGACTGAAGCGCCTTAGAACCGCTCGGCCACACTGGCCGTCGCCTTACCTTGCCTTTTTTAAATACTTGGGCTTCTGTCTCATATAAATCGTGCTTCATATTTAGCATTTAGTCAGTCTTTTCACAGCATGGTTACTCATTAGAGTTTCGCAAGTCTGATCCTACTGGCCTTGAAAAGAACGTCCACGGAGCTGCAGGTAGTGAGCAGTTTGGAAGCGTTGGTGAGCCGCACCCCGCAGAGGAGGCATGCAGCCGCCGCCGCCGCCGCTTGCGTGCATGTGAGCCACGCCGCAAGGGCAGTGCATGCCGGGCCTCTGCTCCCCTCACCCGCTGAGCAAGCCGCGCGCGCCACAGGGCAGCCAGACCATCACTCAGCGTCGGCCTCGCCGTGTTTTTACAGGCGGGTTGCGCTGTGTTGCAGGCGTCCTTCTACTCGACGGCGCTCAAGACTCTCATCTCCGTGTCGACCGTCATCCTGCTCGGCCTCATCGTCGCCTACCACGGGCTGGAAGTCCAGGTACGACTCTCCCTCTCACTTTCTTATTTGTGTGATATGTGGCCTCGCTCTGACAATCCTGCAGCCATCTCACATACAGAGCGTGTCTGATGCTGGGAGGAAACCAGTACCCCTGAAGGCAGGCTGCCATCGCTGCATGATGCTCCAGGCATTCTTCGGACTTTGGCAGTTGGAGTATCGGTTTTAGCCGTACAGACGAGTTAGAAGCGATCTCGAAAAGCTGTCCGAGAAAATCATTAAACCATTTAGCATTTCTAATTTTAGTGTAGGTGTCACGTGCTCACAGAGTTGTGGACAAACTAAAACTGAAAGCTTCCAAAGTAATGGTAGTGCATCTACCGACGCTTTTAGAATGCTTCAGTCACTAGCTGTTGTAGTCTGTGCTCGACAGTTAGAGGAGCAACGCATTTTGCGTGAAACTCGAGAAATCCTTCACGGAGACATACTAAACGATGCAGTAAGTCTACGGATATGAGTGCTTAAGCCATACTCAGTGTTACGAATGGTTCACGCGGTCTAAAAATGGCCCGACGGAACTTAAATATGACCCTCGTTCAGGACGCCCTTCGACGTCTACCGACGACGCTCGTGTAGAGAACGTCAACGAAATTATGCGCACCAATCAACGACTGACTGTCCGAGAGATTGCAGAAGAACGTAACATTTCAGTTTTATCATGTCATTAAATCCTGACACAGCATTTTGGAATGCATCGTGCTGCCACAAAGTTCGTCCCAAGACTCACGAGTCAAGACCAGAAAGACCTGCGCCTCGCAATCTTTGAAGAGCTTCTTGATCGCGCAAATGAGGTGTTCCTTAAGAGAATCATAACTGGTGATGAGACATGGGATTTGAGACCAAGGTTCTATATTCACAGCCGAGATGGGTTCTCCAAGACAAAAGAATCTCATCAGGTCCGGTCAAATGTCAACGCTATGCTGGTAGTTTTCTCTGACTTTGAACGAATAGTTCTTCAAGAATTCGTGCCACAGGGACAAACTGTTAATCGATGGTACGTCTGTCGTTGCAAATCTTCGTCCTTTCAATGGCGTTTTCAACTTCAGAAATAAAAGAAAGCTCGCAGGGACCAGGAATGGAGAGTATGGAGGATGATGCAGCTCAACGATTTCGTCTTTTGTGCAGTAGCCACGCACCAAGAGAGATGAAAGTGTGGGTGGGTTATCGTGATGCAAGGGCCACGATTGTCTCGTCACATTTCAGGCAGTTTCTAATGGTTCAAATGGCTCTGAGCACTATGGGACTTAACTTTTGAGATCATCAGTCGCCTAGAACTTCGAACTAATTAAACCTAACTAACCTAAGGACATCACACACATCCATGACCGAGGAAGGATTCGAACCTGCGACCGTAGCGGTCGCTTGGTTACAGACTGTAGCGCCTAGAACCGCACTGCCACTCCGGCCGGCTTCGATGGTACTATCCGGACGTCTTGCGACGCCATCGAGAAAATGTGAGAAGGAAACTGCCTGAGCCGGCCGGTGTGGCCGAGCGGTTCAAGGCGCTTCAGTCTGGAATCGTGCGACCGCTACGGTCGCAGATTCGAATCCTGCCTCGGGCATGAATGTGTCTGATGTCTTTAGGTTAGTTAGGTTTAAGTAGTTCTAAGTTCTAGGGAACTGATGACATAAGATGTTAAGTCCCCTAGTGCTCAGGGCCATTTGAACCATTTGAACCATTTGCTCTTGCATCACTATAATGCACGCACACTTTCATCTCTCTTGGTACATGACTACTGCACAAAAGACGAAATCATTGTGCTGCATCATCCTCCATACACTCCACACCTGGTCCCTGCGAGCTTTCTTTTATTTCTGAAGTTGAAAACGCCGTTGAAAGGACGAAGATTTGCAACGATAGACGAGGTCAAGTAAAATTCGCAGACAGTGCTTCGCGCGATCCAGCAAGAGTCGTACAAACACTGCTTCTGGAAGTGGAAACGGCGTTGGGAGCGGTCTATTAATTGTGGAGTGTTTCTAAGGAGACCATGCACAATAACTGAAGGTAAACTCAGAAAAATGTTGTGGACAAAATTCCGGAATTTTTTGAACAGACCTCGTGCAACAGATATATCTATCCTGTAACACCGTCTGTTATGTGCCTACACGGCGTGATAGGCGTCGGTGTGAAGTCCTGGGACGTTACTGGGTCGATAGTGCCTGCGTATGGTGACTGATGTACCGTTGGTGAAGATCAGTATTAACTAGTCTGCTGCTTGGAGCACTGACACTAAATTGCTCTTGCTGCAGGACAGGAACTTCTGGTATTGCTGACTTGATGCGCAGAGCTTAACTAAGTTAGCACAGTCCATCAGTGCCCTAAATAGCCAAGCAGGGTAGGCATCCGTTTGGCGCTGCTAGCGCACGTGACCTGATGTGGCAAAACGGTGCCCTGTTGGCAGCGCTTCTTACTGCAACAGACACATTGCCTGTCGGCGAGGTTGTCGCCTCCCAGACGCTGTGAAGCCGACGTGTACCTCCGTGATAAACAGCCCCGGCCATGCAAGGAAACAGCCCGGCGTCCGAAGCCATATGCCCACTTCCTCCTGGCGATGCGGCTGCCCGCACGGCCTGCCTGGTGTGCGGAGAAATCGAGTACCAGGCGGTTCCAACACACTAACTACTGGACCGTTCTTTACCTACCAAACCATAACTTAGGACAGCTGTGTGAGAATGTACGTAAACCTCTTATTCAGAGATCTATAAGCTGCTGAGAAGACGTACGGTTACTTCATCTAGAAAAATACAAGAGCACATACCAGTGTCTGTTACAGTATCCTGTGCTGCCTACACACCACCCAAGTATTAAATGATGCAACGATTTTACCGGACATCTTGATAACGCTCCTTTAGCTCGTTTATTGGCTAAAACCAATACTCCACTGCTTGACTCGTGCAACGAGCCAGGGTATCACCCAGTGGTCGCAGCCTGTGTTATGTAGCGACTGGTTCCAGCACAGCGCCGGACACGATGCTTGCCACACGTTAAACACATTTACAATTACTACTGCTGTTTACAACAACGGTTCCTAAACTTATTTCGTTTCCAGCGCTCTCAATATATGTGAAGTTTTTCACGGAGCTGCAATTGAAAACGTTGGTTTGTGTGACGCAGCTGAAGTGCAAAGTTAGTGGGATTACAGTGAAAATCTATTAGTATTATTAATTAGAATATGTGAAACTTCTTGGCAGATTAAAACTGTGTGCTGCGACTGGATCGAAATCGGAATCTTTGCCTTTGCGGGTAAATGCGAATGTACTGACGAAAGTAAAGTTGCTAAGGCGGGTCATGAATAGTGTTTAGCAACATTGCAGATCAAGGTCTCATCTGGGGGGTCAGACGGAAACCGTCACTGCACAATGGTCTGCGAGTGATATTCGTGACAGGTTAAGAACTGCAAACGACGATAAACAGCTCGCATTCAAGTAATTATTACAATTACCTGGAGGAAAAGACAGTTGGAAAGAATTGTGTAAAATCAGAAAGAAGATCATTTAAAATACAGGTAGTTTTGGTACTACAAATGAGAACGCGACAGAATAAAAGTATTGGTTGGTGTAATTATGGTTTTTATGTCTGTGTGAAAGCGATCAAAATTATGTTTCAAGTTCTACACCCAAATCGACTTTTTTATACACTTTAATAAGAATGTGGACAAATAATTTTCACGAAAAAAATTTGAACAAATAATGCATATCAATAAAATAAATATCAGAGTTCTAGCCTGACATTTTTACTTCAGGAAAACACATTCTGTTGAAATTATTGTAATTCTGCTGCTTAATTTCTCTCATTTACAGCAATAAATCAGTTCAGACAACATATCAACATAGTACAGAGAAAATATTCTGCAAGCAGAAGTTAAAATCTGTTTACGTTGTTTAAGGAAATTATGTTCTTAGGGATATAAAATGTACACTGGTATTTAGCACCTTTTTAATTAATTACTTCCTTATTTGTTGTAAATTGTTAGAACGGTGTGTCAATTAAAGGTTAAGCTCTACATCAGTACTTGAACAACGTTGCAATTCATTGTATTTCAGCCCAAAAAGGACTTTTAGCAAACACAAATAAAAATAGCTCACTCGATAGAACATTTGCCCACGAAGGGCGTAGTACTGGTTTCGAGTCCCGGACTGCCACCCAGTTATAATCTGCCAGGAAGTTTCATACAAGTCCACACTTCGTTGCAGAGTGAGAATCTAGTATGGTAATTAGAAAAATTATTTTAAATTCGCAAACAATTTATTGATAAAGTTGACCATTAATATAGTAATTAATTATCGGAATAAAATATAGTTACGAAAAATTAATAGGATGGATGAGCTTGTAGTCCGCTACACAACTTCTCAAATCAGAATCAGATAGATCTACCCCATCATTTCACGTTTCACGTTAATTTTTGTATGATATTCGCTGTTTATTACAGTGACTGCTAAGAAAATTTGGTGTCTCAGAAATAGAATATAGCAAATCGTATTAATCTTCGTTGAGTTTTCCGCTGAGCATCGAATATTTATCTTGTATTTCTGCCCGTAAGTAATGAAGTTACCTGTTTTCAAATTTGATCTTCAGTTACTGTTGCAAGTCAATTGTATATATTTTCTTCTTCTTGCCTATAAATGATCCAAAATAGCTTTTATGTTGTAAGACAGAGCAACTTCCATCAGCAGTTACAAACATTTTCAGTAATCAGTAGTTGTTATTTCTTCTACAAGAGAAAATTTCCTGCATTAATTTTAAAATTTGGTTGGTACTTTCACCTGCAGGGGGATTTATCAAGTTATCACCAAGTTATGCTCTAGTTTAAAACATTAGTTTCAAAATAGTGTTTGACTTTCTAGTTTTTTTTATGTTTCAAGAACAGTGTGCATATGTAGCCTTGTTTGGAATGTATCATACGATACACTGTCCCAGTGAGCCATCGCGAGTGACGGAAGTACAAAAAAGTCGGGTCCCATATCCTCACACAGTACATGAAAAATTTTGCTTTCACTGATCTAATATTTGTGAGATTAGACCCATCCTATGACTCAAACTCGTTGATGTGAGTACTTTCCATGTATAATGCAGTGCGTCTGTATGTTTGGTAACAACTCGTTTACAGGCCATGTTCACAAAACTATCATCCCACGTTTCACGCCTTACACGCCAATGACCATCTGTCTGATGGAGCATTAAACGTGATACATCCAAAAAGGCCACGTGTCACTGCTCAGTAGTATGAAATGTAATGTAAATGTAATGTATTGCGAATACATAGAAAGAAGGATCCTTCATTGTATGATTATATGATAGCGTAACAAACAATCGTAGCAGTTATTTCTGTAAAATATCTAGGAGTATGCGGGCGGAACGATTTGAAGTGGAATGATCATATAAAATTAATTGTTGGTAAGGCGGGTACCAGGTTGAGATTCATTGGGAGAGTCCTTAGAAAATGTAGTCCATCAACAAAGGAGGTGGCTTACAAAACACCTCGCTCGACCTGTACTAGAGTATTGCTCATCAGTGTGGGATCCGTACCAGGTCGGGTTGACGGAGGAGATAGAGAAGATCCAAAGAAGAACGGCGCGTTTCGTCACAGGGTTATTTGGTAAGCGTGATAGCGTTACGGAGATGTTTAGCAAACTCAAGTGGCAGACTCTGCAAGAGAGGCGCTATGCATCGCGGTGTAGCTTGCTGTCCAGGTTTCGAGAGGGTGCGTTTCTGGATGAGGTATCGAATATATTGCTTCCCCTTATACCTCCCGAGGAGATCACGAATGTAAAATTAGAGAGATTCGAGCGCGCACGGAGGCTTTCCGGCATTCGTTCTTCCCGGGAACCATACGTGACTGGAACAGGAAAGGGAGGTAATGACAGTGGCACGTTAAGTGCCCTCCACCACACACTGTTGGGTGGCTTGCGGAATATAAAGGTAGGTGTAGATATAGATGTAGTGGACTTCCAGTTGCGTAGCTGCGGTATTGTCTTGCAAATTCCAACCTTCGCCGCCGGCGAACAGCAGTCAGTATGGATGCATGAACCAGGCACCCGCTGCGGAGAGCCTTACGCAGCAACGTTCACTGTACGGTCTTCGAGGAGACACTGTTGCTGTTGGTTGCCCCTTGGTTCATCTGGGTGGTCAGCTGCTCAACATATCTGTGAAACCGTAGTTCAGTCCTGTCATCTATGACCCGTGATGCACCACAGTTGACTCTGCACCGGTTCTAGATAGCGCCATTTTGCCCTGCACAGTGCACTTTAACTACGGCAGCAAATGCTTCCACCCCAGGCCCGAAAGCCAATGATCAAGCCCTCCTGTATGTCAGATAAATCGCTCCGTTTCAGCATTACAACAACTGCAGTGTTTCCCGCGTCCCCCTGACATGCTTTATATACCTACTGCTAGTGAGCCACCTGTCGTCTTTGAGTGGTTGCTGTACGTTGACGTCGAGCATAGGCTGTAGTCACATTAATGTGACTGCTTAGTGTAGGGTGACTGTTATGTGGTTTCGCTGCTGGCAGGTCTACATACACGCACCCGTCAGCCACTTTACAGTGAGTGACTCCACTAAAATGTTCCCCCTTTCCTGCATCATTCCGAATAGTTCGTGGAAAGAACGACTGTGTGTCTGAACTCCAATTTCTCTAATTTTCTCACCGTGGTCATTTCGCGAAGTGTATTTGGGAGGATGTAAAATGCCGTACGACTTATTTTTGAACGTGTGATCTCTGTTATTCAACAGTGACTCTCTCCGTTGTGTACATCGCCGCTCTTGCAGTGCCTGGCACGGGAGTTTTATTGATCATTTTCGTAAGGCTCTCCCGCCGAGTAAAGGACCCCATGACGAGACGCACCGCTCTTCATTTGATCTTTCCTACCTCTCCTACGAGGGGGAGTTGGAAAATAAGGTTCCCCTGTCGACTCTGGGCAGAGTTGTGTGATATAGGCGGAAGACTACACGGCAGGTGAGCGCGCACGTGCAAGACACCGATACACCATTGGGTAGAGATCGACCGCGATCAAGCAGATGGCGCTGTCGCAGTGCCTGCGCAAAGCGGAGGCCAGCCGCTCAGTCTTTGCCCGGAGCTGTGGAGAGAAGGTGCGTTTGGAGTCGTGGTCAGAGGCGGAAGTGAGAGCTGTTATCCGCTGTGAATGGGCACGTGCAGTATCAGGCACAGAAATTCATACCCGCCTTGTTGACGTGTATGGGTCAGGTGTGATGTCGAGGCAAATGGTGCCGAGATGGTGCCAGCAATTCAGTGTTGGACGTCAGCAAGTGCACGACATACCGAGACCTGGACGGACGCGCACGGCCACTACAGATGCACATATCAGGAAGGTGGATGACATGATTAAAGCGAACCGGCCTATCACCGTCGATGGAGTAGCGGCAGAACTTGGAATCGGACATGAGCGACCTCACAAGATCATCCAGGACATTCTTCGATACAGGAAGTTGTCAGCAAGATAGGTGCCCCGCCAACGGACCCCGACACACGTGGAACAACGCATGGCGTTCAGCCTGGAATAGCTCGTGCGTTACAATGAATCTGGCAATCACCTTCTGTTTTGGACTGTGACGGGGGATGAAACGTGGCTCCACCATTACACGCCCGAATCTAAGGCCGCATCCATGGAGTGGAAAAATCCGTCATCACCCGTCCGAAAGAAGTTCAGAAGCACTCCGTCTGCAGGTAAAGTGCTACTCACCGTTTTCTGGGACGCCAAAGGAGTTTTGCTGCTGGACTTTCTGGAGGATGCAACCATCAATGCTGCGCTGTACTGTGCCACCCTGTTGAAACTGAAAGGGGTGATTCTGAAAAATCGGTCTGGCCTTCTCAGATCTGGCGTTCAGCTGTTGGATGACAATGCGAGGCCACGCACGGCGACGGCAACGCAAAACCATATTGCAACTCTTGGTTGGAAGCGCCTACACAATCCGCCTTACAGTCCGGATCTCGCACCACGTGAATTCCATCTGTTTCCTGCTTTAAAGAAGACTCGGCGGAAGGCGATTTGGCAGCAGTGCTGACGTCAAGCAAGCCGTACAACGCTTCTTCAGTATGCAACGCCCTGATTTTTTCCTGGAAGGCTTTTTGAAGCTTATAAAGCGGTATGACAAATGTCTCAATGTACTTGTGAATTATGTAGAAACATAAAGATAAGTCTTATCTTTAATGTCCCATTCTCTTTTATATCCTTTCACACACAACTGTTACCACAGTTGACAGGGGAACCTTATTTTTCAATTCCCTCTCGTATTAATCCAATTGGGTTACGATCGCAGACCAGAGAATAGTGCTCGAGTGTGGTGGAACGAGTGTCTTACGAGCCATTTCTCTTGGGGATGAATTACGAGGGACGTTCAATAAGTAAAGCAGTACTTTGTTTTCTGAAAGAAAGCAGATTGGTTTTAGTCACGATTCAAATACATCATATTATTCCCCACTCTTTAGGCTACAAAGCTCCATTTTTCAACACAATCTCTATTCAACGCGACGGCCTTACGTCACCTTACGGGGGTCCGGTATGCCCGCATGGTACTACCCTGCTGGTCGAAGTCGAAATTAACGTCTTGCAGCGTCAGTAACCTCCCCGTCGTCTACGTAACGCTTCCTACGGGGGTATCATTCATTAGACCAAATAGGTGAAGTCGGAAAGTGCGAGATCAGAGCTGCTGCGTACACAAGGGAGAACAGACCAATGAAGTTTACTGAGCTCCTGTCAGGTGCGCAGGCTTCTGTCGAACCTTGCATTGTCAAGGAGAAGGAGAAGTTCGTTTGCATTTTTGTGCCTAGGTACACGCTGAAGTCGTTTCTTCAATTTCCTAAAGGTAGTGCAATACATTTGTTAGTTCATAGTTGCACCATGTAGGAGAACATCAAACAGAATAACCTTTTCAGAGCCCCAGAAGGCCATCGTATTTCGTTACCGGCTGAGGGGGCAACTTAGAACTTTTTCTTCGGTGGAGAAGTGGTGTGAGACCACTCCATGGATTGCTGTTTTGTTTCCGGTTCGAAACGATTAACCCACATTTCATCGCCTGTGATGATGTTCGACCAAAAACTGTCACGATCGGTCTCGTAACGAGCAAGAAATTCGGCACAGATGGTCTTTCGTTGCTCTTTACTGTCTCCTGTTAGGCAGCTAGGAACCCAGTGGACAGAGTACCCTATCGGTAGACGAGTGTGTCAGCACTGCCATCAGAGACGTTCAGTTGTACAGCGAGGTGTTTGACTGCCATCCGTCGATCACTTAGAATGAGAGTGTCTGCAGGTTCCAACATTGCAGAGGTCAGAGGTGTGTGCGACCGGTCGGCACGTAGGAGATCGGATAAGTTTACGTGAATTGTTACTACGATGACAGGCGCCTCGCCCTACGAATCGCCGTCCTTTTGTCCTCTGCTGGGTCTCCGTAGACGTTGTGCAAGCGCCTATGAATATCCACAATGCTCTGGTTTTCCGCCAAAAGTAACTCAATGGCATGTAACACACCAGACGCCATTTTGAAGGTTACTTCTAGCGCCGCCAGCTATCGGAACTCGGTGAAACTGTAGAAGATAAAGCGGGGATATTCTACGAAGTTCCAGTCGAAACTGGCGGAGGAAAACCATGTGTTGCATTTCTTATTAAACGCCCATTGTGTTAATATCTCTCCAAGTAGTTTTATGTCATCGTTCCACGTTAGGTCGCTTGAGACGATAACTTCTAGGTATTTTACGGTTGTCAGTGATTTCTTGGCAACTGTTAGTTCAACAGTAATGGATTTTCAGAATGAGATTTTCACTCTGAAGCGGAGTGGGCGCTGATATGAAACTTCCTGGCAGATTAAAACTGTGTGCCGGACCGAGATTCGAACTCGGGACCTTTGCCTTTCGTGGGCATGTGCTCTGCCATCTTTTTCTTATTGTTTAATCTCCAAAAATAAAATAAACAAAATCAAATCAACTCCCGCTTGGCACCGCCACTTTCACTCTGTCATAAAAAAGAGGAATGAACTAATCCTTTACAGGCGTTGCCTCTAACTACTCCTTCACTTTTTTTATATATTTGTATTTTTTTATTTATGTATTTATTTTACATGATTACATTTAGGAAATTTCTACAAATGATAATTCTAGTAACGGAGCGTTACAACAACAAAGGTAGCATTCAAAGAGTAAAAAAAATGTAAATCACCAATTCAATTCCAGCTAAAAAAGTTCTTCAATAAATGTAACTGGTTCCGTTTGGTACTTCGCCATCGTTATCTGATATCTCCAACAGCGCCTTTTAAGGGTATCTGCAACGAAGACATTCTGCTTCGTTAGTGCCTCAAGGAAAAACAGCAATCCCTGAAGTAGCTTGTCTCTTCCTTTACTCATCGCTGACAAGGCAGGTGGTCCAGCCATAAGTGTGATGCGGCACGGAACATTAACCGCGGCTTAACGAAAACACTGCGTAAATAATTTGCGAAGAGCGTACGGTCTCTCGGTGTGTGTTCGAGGGCATTGTGAGCATTTTGTAGGAACCACCAGTAATCAAGCTGCTCTTTCTCTCCGTCGCTAAAGATATACGCGATAGTAATTCCTTTGAACCATGCAAGCGCATGATATTTTGCGGCGGAAAGTAAGAGTCATCTGGACAGAGTAGGGTCTGAGGGTCAATCACATCAGGCGTTACCCGGAGGTAAAAAGCCAATATCTTCTGTGTTAGTCGCCAAACTCCGGGTGCCGATGCGCATGTATCCAAGAGGTGACAATCTGGTCAATACGGTGAGTCTGCCAGTCCAATAGTGTGAAGTCGCTGTCGTGTCACATATTTTTTGTTGGCGATCTGATACCACTTCAAATGCACAGTTGACGACAGAAAGCTGTGGTGTATAGTTTTCCAATGAACCGTAGGGTACTTGTTTTCCACCACGTTATGGGGAACAGCAAGCAGAAGGTTGGTATAAAATCTTTCGCCTTTGGTGGACGTGTGGCGGGGAGGTTCGAGCTGACCTAGCTGTAATCAAGAATGAAGGTCGACTCATGGGACAGCTGTGGTGCTATGTGCGCAACCACCACCGACGGGGCCGGCCAGTGTGGCCGAGTGGTTCTAGGCGCTACAGTCTGGAACCGTACGACTGCTACGGTAGCAGTTTCGAATCCTGCCTCGGGCATGGATGTGTGTGATTTCCTTAGGTTAGTTAGGTTTAAGTAGTTCTAAGTTCTAGGGGACTGATGACCTCAGATGTTGAGTCCCATAGCGCTCAGAGCCATTTGAAACAACACCGGCGGGACGTGAGAGACTGTCATCAGAACCTGTAGTAAACGACCCGTGAGAGAGGTATATTGACCTTTCCATCGTTTCCTCATGTTGCTCATCTAAAGGGCAGGTGCTCTCGCCCTGATGGTGACCAATCCCAGCCCCCGTTTGTGCACTGGGAGAGTTAGAGTGTCGTATCGTACTTTAAAGATATGACCTGCGGAAACGTAGTAACTGAAGGCCGCCTGAAGCCGGCGACCTATCTACAGCGGTAGTGGGAGGACTTACGCCACGTAGTTAAGCTTTGATGCCACGTAGAGGTTCAAGTATTCAACACGTTGTAGCTGATTCAAGTCCCGGAACAAGTTCTGACGCACCATTGCGCTTGTGATCTGTAGTAATCGTCGATAGTTTGCTGCAGCTGTTTTGCGTATATCCTCCGCGAACGTGATTCCTAAATACCGCAGATCAGAAACTGGTGGGAGGGGAGCGAGGGCTTCCGGTCCGAGACCACACCCAATATCCAACGCCGCTCACTTGTTGATGTTAAGAAGACTGCCTGCGGCCTGTCCGTATCGCTCGATCCAGGTTAGTACGCTTTGAACTTCGTCATTGGAACGAACCAGCAGTAGCAGGTCGTCAGCGTATGCCCTATAGCGAAAGGTGACGTCTCGCAGCGTGATTCCTGTTAGCCAGTAGTTAAGGCCCCGGAGGAGTGGTTCGAGTGCGATTGTACAAAGGTAGGAAGAAAGGGGACAACCCTGTCGTAGAGACTTCTTGATGGGTACTGGTCCTACCGTCCTTCCATTGACCTGGACGTGTGAGTTGGCTGCGGTCCAAAGACGCCGTAGGGTGTCAATGAGGCCCGGGTGAAATCCCATACGGACCATCACTCGTAGGAGGAAGTGATGCTGCACTCTATCAAAGGCGCGATTGAAATCGATGGAGACGATCGCCGCTCAGACGGCAAGCAGCGGCGATCGCTATTAAGTCCCTGCAGTCACCAGGGGCCATGTGTATGTTGGCTTCTCCCCCCTGCGATGTCTGTTCTGGGGTGAGAATCATCGGCACAGTAGTCTTAATACGGCCCGCCATAAGCCTGGCGAAAATCTCGTAGTCGGCGTTCAGCTTTGTGAGCGGTCGATATTCTTTAATTGATAGCCCTCCACCTGGCTTGTGTACCGGTATGAGAAGTCCTTCTACAAACGCTGGCGGCACTACGCAGTCTGGAGACATAATTTCGCAGAGCATTATAACCCAGCGAGGCATCATGATGTCACAGAAGGTCCGGTAGAATTAGATGGGCAATCCATCAGGCCCAGGAGACTTATTGGCCGCAGCTTTGTCCAGAGCGTCTTCGACTTCTTCCAGTGAGACTTCCTCAGTTATTGCATTCACGGTAGCCCCGTCGATAGTACGTGTTACCTGCTGTAACACTTCAGTAATGGCCTCGTCATCTACGGTTCTTTCCTGGTACAGATTACGAAAATGATTCTCCATCTCCTTTACTATCGTTGATTGGGTCGTACAGAAGCGACCGTCTTGTGTCCTGAGTTGTGTGATTAAGTGCTGGCGATGTGGGCGCTTATCCGCCACGTGGTGCATAGGGAGTTTCTGCGGCTGTTTGGTCGTGCCCTCGCGAGCGGACTACGGCGCCTTCTAGTCGGCGCTTCGTCAATGGTAGTAGCTGAGCCTTGATTCTGCTTTGGTCATGTTCTCTCTCCGGGGAAGGGGGTACGGCGTCGAGGTCCCCGAGTGCCACTTAGTAAAAATCGAGAGTCTGTCGATGCCACGCAGCCATGTCCTTGCCAAAATGCACAAGTGTCCTGTGGATTGCTGGTTTGGCACAGAGGAGGCACCACTCCAGGGTCGATGTGCATCGTGGGTGACGGCGTTCACAGTCAGTCCACGTTGCTGCAACTTGCCGACGGCGATCCAGGTCCTGGAGGTGAGTTATACAGAGCTTCCAAAAGCCATTGCTGCGCCAGAGTTGTTGGGGGCGCAGATGTCAGGTGCAGATAGAGGCACTATGATCGGAATAGGCCTGAGGCCATAGTTCGGCGGCCACCACTGCTTGTGTGAGGTCTTGCGACACATATAAGCGATCAAGTCGGCTGGCCGAATGACTGGTAAGATGAGTGTGGCCAGAGCGATTCCCGTTTACTTTTTCCCACGTGTCGCACAATTGAAGGTCTCGGATCATCGCACCCAGTTGCGGACAGGGCATGTAGTGTGGGATTTGGTCCTTGGGGTGAAGTACGCAATTAAAATCGCCGGCGAAGACGCTGTTGTCGTTCCGTCCGCGGGGTAGGACCTGGCGCGGTCGTGACGTCTTGCGGTATTCGACGGCGCGTAAACATTAATGAATCGTGTGTTGAGCGCCGTAGGTGCTATTCCTCGCGCAGAGAGAAGAAACGTGACGTCAATAACTTCAATACCATCACGCGCTAATATTGCCACTAAGTTGTCTGCAGGGACACTGGGCGTCACGTATGGGGCGTAACCATAAAAGTTCGGGAGGGCGGTCGTTTTCACTTCTTTTAGGAAAGCAAAATCAACTCCCATGGCGCGTATTGTTTCTTTAAAAGGGGGATCTTGACAGGAGAACTTATCATGTTGGCGGTAAGCCTGGCAACGCGTTGGTTGGGCGATGTTATCCATGTCGATGTTGGAGAGAAGCGAACATCGGAAGTGATGTCACCCCCTCGCCGAAGGCGGTTCTCCTTGTGCTGCTTATGCTGCATGATCCGGCGGCGCCTCAGCTGGTCCCGGATAGGGATCTTGTGTCTCGACGTCCTCGGCCCACGAAGCGGGCGCGGATGTCCGTTCATGTTCCATAGGCTCGGAATGTTTGAAAGTAAGGGACCGGGCGACTTCGCTGCCTGCACTGGTACCTTCCTGCTGCTCACTGTTTATGTCAAGGGGCTGATAGTGGAACGCTGCATGTTTCTCTGACTGTTCTGCAAGGTTGGAGTCAGTGGAAATTGCCTCAGCCTCGCGGTTGGCTTCTTGAGTGGTCAGTTGTTCTTCCCCGGTCAAATGTGAACCGACGGCGCTTTCGGCGTTTCGGTGATCGCTGTTTCCGTACGTGGCCTTCATTGTCAGAAGACAGCACTGACTCACACCCCGCCGGGACAAATGCTTCGGTCGGTACAATAAGGGAATCAATTGCCATCTTGCTGTCGTCAATGTCTGTCGCGTTCGGTAGCTCCAGAGTCATCGTACTATTTTCCACAACTGGCCAGGCCGGTGGATCATCCAGATTTCTGTCCGTGGAAGGTGATTCCTGTACCACTAATCCGGTCGAAAATGGTTCAAATGGTTCTGAGCAGTATGGGACTTAACATCTGAGGTCATCAGTTCCCTAGAACTTAGAACTACTTAAACCTAACTAACATGAGGAAATGACACATATCCATTCCCTAGGCAGGATTCGAACCTGCGAGCGTAGCAGTTGCGCGGTTCCGGACTGAAGCGCCTAGAATCGCTCGGTCGGCTGTGTCTGTTTTGTGGAGAACGTCGTGAGCGCCACCGCGCAAGTCACGGGGAAAAAAGTCTTTGGCGGTGGAGGTGCAACGTCCGTCGGTGGAAGTTGTGTGATCCGACGCTGGAGGCACTCGGAACGAAGGTGACCTTCCTTGCCGCACCCGGAACACTTCGGCTGGCCGTCATAAATAACTATGGCCCGGCACCCTCCTATCTGTAGATAGGATGGCACGTCTCGTTGGAGGTCATTGCGCACTTTGCGTACTCCATTGAGCATTGGATACGTCTCAAACTGGGTCTTTTTCAGCCACGTGTTCGTGTACCGTGCCGTAGGGGCGGAGCGCCGCCACAACGTCTGCCGCAGTTCGAATACGCGTATAGTTCGCAGTCCCATTGCGGCATGGCCGACCTCGACGTTGCCAACATTTCCGTTTGCGTGGCAGAAGCGGAGATCTTGTTTCACCTCACGAAGCGCCTTGTTGCATGAAGCTTCGTTCATGGATTTTATATAGACCATGCTACTGACGATCGAGAAGTGAATGCCGACAATGTCGGCAGCCAGGATCTTGGCTTCCCGTATTAAAAAGCGTTCGACTTCGAGGGCCTTTGGTCGGATAAAGTCGTTCCGATAAATCAATAACTCCAAAACACTCTTAATCGCATTTATTATTATTATTATTATTATTATTATTATTATTATTATTATTATTATTATTATTATACCGCCAACCGGTTTAAGCCCGACGTAGGAGTCATCTTCTGGGCGTTTACACCATTGGTCGACTGCCGTTATGTAGACAGGAGTGACACCACCAGCAGTCGACCAATGGTGTAAACGCCCAGAACATGTCCCCTACGTCGGGCTCAAACCGGTTGGCGGTATAATAATAATAAATGCGATTAATGCTGTTCTTGAGTTATTGATTAATCATACTAATCGCTGCTTCTCTCCACAACCATGATGTCCAAAAGTCGTTCCGAAATGAGAATTTCAAGGTTGATCTTCTGCTTTGGTTTTCCATGGTGGAGATATCAATCTGCGGCTGTTTGCTGATGATGCTGTGGTGTACGGGAAGATGTCGTCGTTGAGTGACTGTAGGAGGATAAAAGATGACTTGGGCAGGATTTGTGATTGGTGTAAAGAATGGCAGCTAATTCTAAATATATATAAATGTAAATTAATGCAGACGAATAGGAAAAAGAATCCCCTAATTTCTGAATACTCCATTAGTAGTGTAGCGCCTGACACAGTCACGTCGATTAAATATTTGGGCGTAACATTACAGAGCGATACGAAGTGGGACAAGCATGTAATGGCAGTTGTGGGGAAAGCGTATAGTCGTCTTCGGTTCATTGGTAGAATTTTGGGAAGATGTGGTTCATCTGTAAAGGAGACCGCTTATAAAACACTAATACGACCTATTCTTGAGTACTCCTCGAGCGTTTGGGATCCCTATCAGGTGGTATTGAGGGAGGACATAGAAGCAATTCAAAGGTGGGCTGCTAGATTTGTTACTGGTAAGTTTGATCATCACGCGAGTGTTACGGAAATGCTTCACGAACTGGGGTGGGAGTCTCTAGAGGAAAGGAGGCGTGCCGGCCGCGGTGGTCTCGCGGTTCTAGGCGCGCAGTCCGGAACCGTGCGACTGCTAGGTCGCAGGTTCGAATCCTGCCTCGGGCATGGATGTGTGTGATGTCCTTACGTTAGTTAGGTTTAAGTAGTTCTAAGTTCTAGGGGACTAATGACCATAGCAGTTGAGTCCCATAGTGCTCAGAGCCATTTGAACCATTTATTTTGAAAGGAGGCGTTCTTTTCGTGAATCGCTGCTGGAGAAATTTTGAGAACCAGCATTTGAGGCTGACTGCAGTACAATTTTACTGCCGCCAACTTACATTTCGCTGAAAGACCACAAAGATAAGATAAGATAAGACAGATTGGGGCTCTTACACAGGCATATAGGCAGTCATTTTTCCCTCGTTCTGTTTGGGAGTGCAACAGGGAGAGAAGATGCTAGTTGTGGTACGAGGTACCCTCCGCCACGCACCGTATGGTGGATTGCGGAGTATGTATGTAGATGTAGATGGTCTTGTAGCGCTACGGCGTCACGTTCGTGTCGGCCGAAGAAAACTAAACAAGGCTCGCGGGCCCGCGCTGTTGGCGGAGAGCACACACTGCACGTCTGCTTCACTCGGCTGCGAGAGCCGGACTGCCCATCTGAGCTGCCCAAGCACGACTCATGACCTGTCCTCACACCTTCAATTCTGCCAGGACGGGTCGCGAGTGGTGCTTGGGTAGCTCAGATGGATGAGCACTTGCTCGCGAAA
The DNA here is from genome assembly GCF_023897955.1 of Schistocerca gregaria. Lineage (NCBI taxonomy): Eukaryota > Metazoa > Arthropoda > Insecta > Orthoptera > Acrididae > Schistocerca > Schistocerca gregaria. The sequence continues at coordinate 492,841,145 of NC_064926.1, forward strand.
GGCAAAGGTCCCGTGTTGGAGTCTCGGTCCGGCACACAGTTTTAATCTCCCAGGAAGTTTCAGTAATGGATGAGTCTCGTCGATCCTCTGCAGATCTTCCTGCAGACAACAGTCTACAAACAACAACACAGAGTTTCTGTTGTAGGCGCCTGGGGTATGGAAAATGAGCAAACGTTGGCAACGGTGCAAATATGTCCAACGCCGTGCAGCCATTGTGCAACTGCCATGACCGAGTGGTGCTAGGCGCTTCAGTCTGGAACCGCGTGACCGCTACGGTCGCAGGTTCGAATCCTGCCTTGGGCATAGATGTGTGTGATGTCTTTAGGTTAGTTAGGTTTAAGCAGCTCTAAGTTCTAGGGGACTGATGTCCTCAGTTGTTAAGTGCCATAGTGCTCAGAACCATTTGAACCTTTTTTTTTTTTTTTTTTTTTTTTTTTTTTTTTTTTTTTTTTTTTTTTTTTTTTTTTTTTTTTGCAACTGTCAATATCACTGGACGAGAACAATGTTACGCCCGACCAACCCTTGCCCTTGAAAGTTCTGCGAATGGGCTATTTCCAGGAAAGGGAGTTAGGGCTTGAGAAAGACGTTATGCCTACCTGTTATTGGAAAAGCTAAACAAGCAGACCGAACCACAGTGCGCATGCGCAGGTGAATCGTTAAGTCCTTACAGATGGCGCACGCACACTGCCTATCTGTGAGCAAAATGAAGTAGCGATCCATGAGACATTTGTGTTTCAAAAACACAAAGGAATTACAGACACTGACTGCAAGTGGACACTGTTTTAAATCAATGGGAGAAGTTGGAAATTTGTGCTGGACCGGGATTCGAACTCGAATCCCCTGCTTGCTAGGCAGGTACGCTGTCCGCTTTTTTGTCGTAGAAGATGTCACATGGCATCGGTTGAAGTTCGTTGTTGATCCCTTAATTCTTTTTGTTGTTATTATTATTATTATTAGAGAGACCAGCCAGCTCTTCTCTAACCGAACGCAGAGTTACCGTTCCGGCTTACCACTGCGCCATCTGGACACAGTGGTCACCTCAGCTGCACGGACTTCCCCACCACGCCTAGTGTCACACCCAAAGTCTCAACTTATCCCACATACTACTAATGGAATGGCCCTTCGTGTTTGTTCTTTCGGAAATGTCCGAAAGAACAGACAATATACAGGGTGTAAATTTTAAGTCGACAAACCAAAATAAAATAAGCTAGACATGAAAATGTGTAGCATCCAAAGCCAAAGTTGATTATTTTCAAGGAGGACATTTTCTGGTGCTAAAATTAGCCCACCACCCCATACACCTGGAGCTTGGGCAGGAGTCAGCCATAAAATTTGAAATGGGGATCCATATTTTTTATTGCAGAATCAGATTCTACATTAAAAAAACTACATACATTTTGTCTTAAACATTTGATTTGATTCTTGGTAGTTTGCACTGTAATTTAAAAAAAACATGTTCTCATTTTTGCGTGGAAAACGATTACCAGATAAATAAAAAATACTTATTTCCTTTTGATTCCATTGAGAGAGGGGAATTAGTGTTTTACAAATGTTGAGCAACATATTAATTTTTTCCGCAGATTTTGATGAGGTTTGTTTGTTTCGTGGTCAGCATCTGTAAAACTCTAATTCCTCTCTCTCAAACCCACCCTATGGGGAAAGAGGGAGAGTTTTAGTTTTAGCGAAACAAAATTTACGAAGTAAATAAGTATTTTTTATTTATCCTTAACCATTTTCCACGCAAAAATGAGAACACGGATTTTCTTGAATTACAGCGCCAACTACCAAGAATCAAAACAAATGTTTGAAACAAAATGTGCGTTTGTTTATGTAGAATCTGATTCTGCAGTAAAAAATATGGGTTCCCATTTGAAATTTTGAAGTTGTCTCCCGCCCCACCCCCAGGGGGCTGGGGTGGTGACCTCATTTTACCACCAGCAGATGTACCCCTCGAACATAATCAACTTTGGATTGTACGCATTTTTTTCGTGTAAAGTTTATTTTTCGAGTTATTCTGGTTTGTCGACTTATAATTTACACCCTGTATATCAAGCGGACATTGTACGTAAACATGCGTAAATGTAAGGACGTGACAGACACGTAAAAATGGAGAATCGTGTTTGGCCGTAACCGTGTTCATACGGTGCGTGAAGTTGCTGGATTTTTTTTTGAAATTTGTGGTAAGGTCTCATGGGACCAAACTGCTAAGGTCATCGGTCCCTATGCTTACGTACCACTTAATCTAACTTAAACTAACTTGCGCTAAGGACAACACGCACACGCACACGCACACGCGCACACACACACACACACACACACACACACACACACACACACACACACCACACGCCCAAGGGAGGACTCGAACCTCCGACGGGGAGAGCCGCGCGGACCGTGACATGGCACCCGAGACCGCGCGGCTACCCCGAGCGGTGGTTGCTGGATTCGTTGGTGTCTCAAAGAGGACTGTTCAACGTGTCTACAAGTAGTGGTGCAACACATGTGGTCGCGGAAAACGACGTGAGTATTGTGGCCGAAAAACAGATCCTGACTGAGAGAAACTGGAGACGCGTTTCACGACCTGTGAAATCAAGATCGCTTCCTAACCCGACAGGAATTAGCTCTAAGCAGTCAATGAAGGACCATCACAACCTGTCAGCGAAAAAACATTGTAACGGCAACTGCTCGCGATGAACATTTGGAGTCGATCACCTCGTAAAAGGCAATTGCTCAACGCATGCAGATAAAGATGACAGCATCAAAGTTCAGCGGGCTGCAAGAAACACTCTCCCACACGATTACATCTCGATAGCCTGCAAAATCACCTGACTTGAGCCCCATAGAATATCTGTAGGACACGTAAAACGCCGACATAAACGTACCCTCAGTTTTCCGGTACTGTACGACCAAATCCTCAGCGCGTGGCTCAGCCCTGATGCGACGTCCCTGCACACCCTAGTGGACTCACTTCCTAACCGAATCCGGGTCTTTATCAAGTCCACGAGCGGACTTACGCATTATTAAATAAAGCTTGTAACGATTTCTCTAAGGGTGACTAATTATTTTTTCAGTTAGCTTATGTGTGATGGCTTAGAATATGATTGGCCTTTTCCAAAAAAAAGGGGCACAGTTTAATAAAGGTGAGGGGAGTAGAGAGGGGAGAGGGGGAGGCTTAGGAAGGAGCTGTGCGTTAGGAGAGGCATGGCGCATGATAATGTCGTGTATATGAAGGTCAAATATGGCCCATAATCCAAAGAACACTTGGTTTCCTACTAAGCATTATGTCATGTAAACATATTGTGAAGCATTGTGTCCTATAACAACCCCTGAGTTATATCCGAAATTAACTTTACATTGTCGATATTGTCCCGTTAAGAATGATTTGTTACGTTATGTTAGCTACGAATTTCTGAATACAGTCGCAAGTCCATTTCTATACTCGGTAATATCATATTTGGTTCATTATGCGGCAGTGCAGTGCTGCACCGAATGCCTTCCAGAAATAGTGCAACATGCTACTGCTGCCGGCCGTGGTGGCCGAGCGGTTCTAGGCGCTTCAGTCCGGAACCGCGCGAGTGCTACGGTCGCAGGTTTGAATCCTGCCTCGGGCAGTTCGTAGTTACAGACGGCAAATCATCGAGTAAAACTGAAGTGATATCAGGTGTTCCCCAGGGAAGCGTCCTGGGACCTCTGCTGTTCCTGATTTATATAAATGACCTGGGTGACAATCTGAGCAGTTCTCTGTGATTGTTCGCAGATGATGCTGTAATTTACCGTCTAGTAAGGTCATCCGAAGACCAGTATCAGTTGCAAAGCGATTTAGAAAAGATTGCTGTATGGTGTGTCAGGTGGCAGTTGACGCTAAATAACGAAAAGTGTGAGATGATCCACACGAGTTCCAAAAGAAATCCGTTGGAATTCGATTACTCGATAAATAGTTCAATTCTCAAGGCTGTCAATTCAACTAAGTACCTGGGTGTTAAAATTACGAACAACTTCAGTTGGAAGGACCACATAGATAATATTGTCGGGAAGGCGAGCCAAAGGTTGCGTTTCATTGGCAGGACACTTAGAAGATGCAACAAGTCCACTAAAGAGACAGCTTACACTACACTCGTTCGTCCTCTGTTAGAATATTGCTGCGCGGTGTGGGATCCTTACCAGGTGGGATTGACGGAGGACATCGAAAGGGTGCAAAAAAGGGCAGCTCGTTTTGTATTATCACGCTATAGGGGAGAGAGTGTGGCAGATATGATACACGAGTTGGGATGGAAGTCATTACAGCATAGACGTTTTTCGTCGCGGCGAGACCTTTTTACGAAATTTCAGTCACCAACTTTCTCTTCCGAATGCGAAAATATTTTGTTGAGCCCAACCTACATAGGTAGGAATGATCATCAAAATAAAATAAGAGAAATCAGAGCTCGAACAGAAAGGTTTAGGTGTTCGTTTTTCCAGCTCGCTGTTCGGGAGTGGAATAGTAGAGAGATAGTATGATTGTGGTTCGATGAACCCTCTGCCAAGCACTTAAATGTGAATTGCAGAGTAGTCATGTAGATGTAGATGTAGATGGATGTGTGTGATGTCCTTAGGTTAGTTAGGTTCAAGTAGTTCTAAGTCAAGGGCACTGAGGACCTCAGATGTTAACCCCCTTAGTGCTTAGGGCCATTTGAGGTCATTGACGAAGAAAGCGAGATCTCTGCTTGAAGAATCCGTGATGGTCCTTTATACAGGAGACTTATGTTCTGCAAAAATGTCATAATGCGTGAGAATAATGGAGCAAGAAAAGATGGAAAACATCGTTGTTTGCACAGTGCCCTCATCGACAAACATCAGGTGGCTTTAACCATTTAGAAGTTGATACAGATTTAGATCTTTCTTCGTTCAGAGCTCTCACGGCCTCTTTGTCTCCTTCACACTAGTAGTAATATCAGAACGCACGGGTTTTCTGTGGCCATCTCCTCTGTACGTAAGCATGCCATCATTTTCACACTAGCTGAGCCTTGACTGTCTGCTAGCACACCTATAGTAGGTCGCGAGCCTCCGTAAGAGGCGAGCCGAGTAAGAAACAACCTGCATTTAGGGGTCAACATGGTCCCCAAAGATAGATGCATACTTCTGTTGGCCCATCGTGCATTGCAGAACGACGAGATTACCCAGGGAATGCCGCGAAAATATTCTCCAGGCGATAACGTTCCTTCCTATGTCCTGGATCCTTCCAGTGATTGTTTCAGGGTCGTCTGTCTGATAGAGCGTAAAACGTGACAGATCTGAAAAGACGACCTGTCGCCGCCCAGTGGACGTTCAGCTGCAGTACTGGCATTCAAATGCGAGCCGTTGTCGCTGATGAACAACAGTCACCTGGTGCCAAGTGCTTGCCACCGAGAAACTCCTATAGGTAGCAGAACAAGTGAAAATCGCTGGGCGCCAAGTCTGGACTGTACGGTGGGTGGACAATCTGTTCCCATCCAAAGGATCTGATCATTTCGGTCGTGAATGGAAGAATGGGGTCTGGCGTTGTAATGCAGCAACAAAACACCAGATGTCAGAAGAGTCTGTTAGCACGCACTGCTACTAGGACGAATGTTCCATTCAGTTCTCCTTGTTTTCTTTTATAACCTGCAGGAGTCTTCTGCTCTCTCAACCCTTTCCAAGACTCTTTCATTACTCGTTTTTTCCATCCAGCTTATCCTTTCCATTCTCCTCTGTATACACGTCTCAGATGCTCCCAGCCTTCTTTTTTCCCTCCACACTCTGGTCTCAGGTTCTATGTTTTTGCTCCCTAAAGTGCCACACTGCAGACGAAAAAATTGTGTCACTCCTTTTCCTCATACATTTATCTACACTATTGGTCATTAAAATTACTACAGAAAGAAGAAATGCAGATGATTAATGAGTATTCATTGGACAAATATGTTATACTAGAACTGACATGTGATTACATTTTCACGCAATTTGAGTGCATAGATCCTGAGAAATCAGTACCCAGAACAACCACCTCCGGCCGTAATAACGGCCTTGATACGCCTGGGCATTGAGTCACACAGAGCTTGGATGGCGTGTACAGGTACAGCTGCCCATGCAGCTTCAATACGATACCACAGTTCATCACGAGTAGTGACTGGCGTATTGTGACGAGCCAGTTGCTCGGCCATCATTGACCAGACTTTTTCAATTGGTGAGAGACCAGGAATATGAGCTGGCCATGGCATGGAGAATGTGCTGTCCAGGCCAGCAGTCAAACATTTTCTGCATCCAGAAAGGCCCGTACAGGACCTGCAACATGCGGTCGTGCATTATCCAGCTGAAATGTAGGGTTTCGCAGAGATCGAATGAAGGGTAGAGCCACGGGTCGTAACACATCTGAAATGTAACGTCCACTGTTCAAAGTGCAGTCAATGCGACCAAGAGGTGACCAAGACGTGTAACCAATGGCACCCCATACCATCACGCCGGGTGATACGCCAGTATGGCGATGACGAATACACGCTTCCAATGTGCGTTCACCGCGATGTCACCAAAACACGAATGCGACCATCATGATGCTGTAAGCAGAACCTGGATTCATCCGAACAAATGACGTTTTGCCATTCGTGCACCCAGCTTCGTCGTTGAGTACACCATCGCATGCACTCCTGTCTGTGATGCAGCGTCAATGGTAACCGCAGCCATGGTCTCCGCGCTGATAGTCCATGCTGCTGCAAACGTCGTCGAACTGTTCGTGAAGATGGTTATTGTCTTGCAAACGTCCCCATCTGTTGACTCAGGGATCGAGACGTGGCTGCACGATCCGTTACACCCATGCGGATAAGATGCCTGTCATCTCGACTGCTAGTGATACGATTCCGTTGGGATCCAGTACGGCATTCCGTATTACCCTCCTGAACCCACCGATTCCAAATTCTGCTAACAGTCACTGGATCTTGACCAACGCGAGCAGCAATGTCGGAATACGATAAACCGCCATCGCGATAGGCTACAATCCGACCTTTATCAAAGTAGGAAACGTGATCGTACCCATTTCTCCTCCTTACAAGAGGCATCACAACAACGTTTCACCAGGCAACTGCTGCTTGTGTATGAGAAATCGGTTGCAAAATTTCCTCACGTCAGCGAGTTGTAGGTGTCGCCATCGGCGCCAACCTTGTGTGAATGCTCTGAAAAGCTTATCATTCGCATATCATTTGCATACCACAGCATCTTCTTCCTGTCGGTTAAATTTCGCGTCTGTAGCACGTCATCTTCGTGGTGTAGCAATTTTAAGGGCCAGTAGTGTATACATGGCTAGAATATGAAGCATCTACAAAGAAAGTTTTTTGCAAAACCGGCAGAGGCAGATTCTAAAAATCTATTACAGTTTTCTTCAAAATGAGAAGATACATTTACTTCCGTAGGATTTTCTAACTGGAAAAATGCTTTGGAAAAGTTCCGTCTTCATGAAAATACGTTGACGCATAAAGAAGGTTTTCTGAAACTAAATTCTGTCACTAACCGAAGTGTGGCCTCCCAACTGAATGATCAGTTAGATAGTGATATGAAGAAAGGCCGCTTCACACTTGAGGCAATTTTTACTACCGTGCAATTTCTGTGCCGACAAGGACTAGCAATTAGAGGGCAAGAAGATGTAAATTGCATTTTTTTTTCAATTGTTGGAACTCCGAAAGAATGACATACCTGAGTTTAAAGATCGGTTATACCGATCGGGGTATAAGTGAACGTCTCACGATATTCAAAACGAGATCTGTGTTGAGAAAGGTATCAGCTTCAGTCAAGGAGACTAAATATTTTTCTATTACGGTTGACGAAAGAAGTGATTCTTTGATTCATGAACAAGCGTCACTTTGTATTCGTACTGCCCGTGATTGCTTAATCAACAACGAAGACTTTATTGGCTTATACGAGACCTCCAACACTGAATCACAAACTCGGTTTAATATTTTAAAAGACTTTTTTGCTCGACTTGATTTGTCAATGGATAACTTAGGAAGATAGTGCTATGATGATGCCTCGATTATGAGAGGTAATTTCAAAGGACTTAAAAAAGTTAGTTTTGGATATACAACGAAAGCACGTTATGTGCACTGCACTGCTCACAGTTTAGACTTGGCAGTTGTAGACAGTCTCCGCCATCTTACGCTCATGAGGGATATTATGGCTTTAGCCAAGGAATTAATAAACACCGTAAGGGAATGCAACAAAAGGATGGTACTTTCAGAAGCATACGCTGTGAGAGTGCCAACCATCAAGCTGGTCTACGATCCGCTTACCCGACTCGATGGACTATGAGAGCTTCTAGTATCTTCAGATTATTGAAAAACTTTGAAGAACTTCTACAGTTTTTTGAAACATTTCCTGCAGAGGAAAAAACAGAGGCAGGTTACAAATTTGCAAGCTACCTTGAGTCAATACTACAATTCACGACTTATTTCTTTTTACGTCTTTATTGCAATGAAATGAACCCAGTAGAGGATATCAATGAAAAAATTCAGTGGCCTCATCTAAGTGTTGCTGATCTGAAAAAAAAATATATGAGAGCTTGATATTGATACTGAATGGAAAGCGTGATAGTTTTAAATACTTTTAGGAATTGTGTTTAAGAGAAAAACCTTCACAAGTTGATGATCCTTCGCTTCCTCGGAATCGAAGTGTACCAAAGAACTATGAAAACAACGAAGCAAGCTCACCGCACACTTTCAAAACCCCAAAGAAATACTACATTGAAGTTTGTGAAACGGTGCAATTACTGAGCGGTTTGCTTCAAGTGAACTCACACAGGTCATTGCAGTTGAACTAGAGTGCTTGCTTTTAGTAAACAGAGGTGAAACAAGTTTTTCAAAAATGACCTAGACATTGAGAGACTGCGCTTACACTTGACTATGTTAACTGATATCTCTAATAAAAAACATCTGGTCTTAAAAAACATGCGTTATGTAAGAAAGTACATTACACAAGAGCCTGCAGTTGGAGAAATGTTATGTGAAGTAGTGAAGTGCACTGAGCTTCTCAAAGTAGTTCCAATCACGACAGCAACAGCGAAAGGACCATTTAGAGCCCTTAGACCTCTGACGTCATATCTCCGATCGACAATGGGACAGAAGCGATTGAACAACTTAGCTGTTCTTCATGCCCACCGAAATGTTTTGGATGAACTGGATATACGACCAGTCACCAATGACTTCATGTTCAGTAATCTAGTCCGATGCTCGATATTTGCACCTTTCTAAAGACACTCTAGCCCTAATAATGGCATTTACAGCAATATTAAACATCTTTATAAAATATAGAATTAAATACATACATAATGTTAAATTTTCAGTTTCGAAATATTAATACTAGTTTAGTACTGTATTACTATAGTATTGTATTAGTTATTTTCAAATAATTAAATATTTTTAGGCAGTTGGACCCAATTAAAACATTCTAGTTACATACTTTTTTATTGAAAGTATTAGGCATACTGTATTAACTTTATTAACTGTATGACAGCATTAACTTTGAGATATTGTGTTTATTTAATGAGCCCTAAGCCTTATTCAAAGTAAGCTTAAATTAGCTATTTCACTTATTAATCGAAGTGCTATATCTGTGCGTCAGCAATATCTTATGTTTTATTCTTTTAATGATAGCTTAGGATTTATTTAAAAATAATTTCAGTCTTTTCAGAGCTATATATTCACTTCTCTGTAATAGTCTATAAACATGATTGTTACAGTAAATAAAATTAGCTTTTTACGAAAATACCGTGCGTGTTTATGTTTTGTTTCTTTTTTCAAAGCTAAAAAATGAGTCAGGCTTGTTGAGTTTCCCGGAGTGACGAGCTATCGAGAGTCCATTTTTCGGGGATCTAATGTTGATCATATGACTCTAAAATGTTTAAAAAACTTTAAAACTCACTATTTTTCATCTAAAATTTAGAAAATTTCCCGGTCCAAGACCCCCAGTATGGGTCCTCCCAATATTTTTTTGTAAGTCTGCGCCCCATGGTAGGGAGGTGGGTTACGTTATTGCTACTAACGATAGTATCCCATTTGTGATCAGAACAAAATTATAGAAGTAGACGAATAGCAAGCCGCAAGTATGGAAGCGATTACTTAAGAATGAAATGCGGAATCCAGCGGAGAAGTGCCACATTTGACACGTGTATTCGAGGGGAAAGGAAACATTAGTGTCTCACATTAAACATTTCGTTCTTCCAGATACTACACAGACCACCGATGGGTGGAAATCATTCACAACATTGAAAAACGAGAAAAGTGATCACGAATTCGCCAATCATCCGACGACTCATTTAAATCGCCTGTTACTGAAGTGGAGAGGCCTGGGAATCGAAATGAATTGTACATATTTCAGCTTTTATATTCTCACAATTTGCTATAATCTGCCAAATCTCTCTACTGTGAGAGCCTCCCAGATTTTCTAACAGACGTGTCAAAAGTGTACCCTGGGTATGTGAAAAAAGGAATGGTCTTCGTACACAATACCTGAGGGATAATGTAAGTCATATTATTCATTTCTTTTGTAAATTCCCGTGAGCGAAAAAAGTTCTGTTACTATCTCTTTTTAATTACTTTCTGTTTTCAATACGTTCGTCTTTTGCCGTCGCTCTCGAGAGTCGAGCGTTCGATATATATCACTCACAGAGAGGCCGCGACTTCGATGTGCACCGTTTTTTGGAAATTATTTAGTCATCCTGGTCAGGTAACATATACAGTAAAAATATTCTACATCGAAATGCATAATTTTACATGGGATTGTGTGGTATAATTTGAACATACTTCCACCGTACCTAATACTACTGCTTTTAATAAACTCTTAAACGGAATTCTCTTATAGTTCAAATTCTGAAAGCACACGAGTATGTATTATTTGCCTTTAAATTTTCCTTGGAATGGGAGGACAGTTGTGGTATGTATTGATGTCTGCTAAAATATATTATTTGAAATACATGTTAATAACATGTGAACACATTAGTGTAGCTATTGTTGCATTCTTGGCATTTGCAGGGAAGAATGCGCTATTCACGAAGATTACGAAGCATACTCAGTAGCAGAAGGAACATTATTCAAAGCAGGAATACATACTCATTCCGTGACAAGAAAAAAACGGATGCAAATTGAAATAAATCAGAATACGAACAATATGCTTGCAACACATTTAAAGAGGGCGGTTCACACAACGATTCGTAGGCAGAGACAAATTTACAGAGAACATTAGGCGACAAAATCAAATTTCTTATATGAAATAGAAACAAACAAGGAATCATTTATTCCCCGCAGTTTTACAGATGCATGCAAAAATAAAGCAGAGCACGAAGAACATTCTGACTGTGCAATTTAAGGAATTCAAAACATACAAAAAGCCGTAAACAGAAAGATTCCAGAGTGAGATTTTTCACTCTGCAGCGAAGTGTACGCTGATATGAAATTTCCTAGCAGATTAAAACTGTGTGCCGAACCGAGACTCGAACTCGGGATCTTTGCCTTTCGCGAGCAAATGCTCTTTTGGGGGGGGGGGGGGGGGGGGAGATGGGTCAGGTAGTAGGCTGGCGCAGGCAAGGTGGGCAGGGGTCGTAACCCGAGGCCTGGCCACGATGTCTCCTCCCTCCCATCCTGGGCATGTGGTACAAAGGATGCATTTGGTGTATTATTATGAATTTTTTTATTTTATTTAGTCATTTATTTATTTTTAATTATGTTTTTTTTAATTTATTTAACAGTAAGGAACTGAAAAGTAGTAAGTGCACTCGTTGCGTCGAGTTGGGGACGTACATAACTAAAAACATGCTAATAGTTGTAGAAAAAGGCATAAAAAAGGGAGCAAAGTCCGGGGCTAAGGAAGCCATGAAACAAAACTGAAGGGTGGAATCCATACCACCATTAACCATTGCTACATCTTGCACCGGATGTGAAACAAAAACTGCGAAGACCTTTTCGCACCGGGGACAAAAAGAGGAAATGAGGCAAATACTGCTACAGGGTGTGAAGGTTCACGACGAAACTCTCCATCTGCTGTATCATCCAGGTATGACTTCTCGTAATGACCAAGGTAGATCCCACGTTGTACCGTGTAGTGTTCTATTATCGTATTGTAATTTTAGCTTCTCTTACCCGTCATGTTCCAGCTACGTGGAAGGTCGTGGAACGCACTCCACGAATAATTGGAAAAATAATGTCGATACTTTGGGTTACGGAGGATCTTGCAACGTCGTCCCTGCAAATAGTTCCAAAAGTCTAAAGTGTCCTTAGTGCCGTCTTGAAACAAATAATGCACTGCATGTCCACGAAGCCACGTCATTGCATTAGTTTTAGTGCGTGGGTAATACGTCTCATCCGGGAATAAGATAGTCTTGGGGTCGATATGATTCGCCGTTACTCGAAGGAAGTATGCTGACATTTGCCTCACTAAGTGCCACACTGCCGCAGCTAAGACGGTGTTCATCGTTGTCTTGAACGCCACAGCTCGTGCACATTGGTGAGCCTACCATGTGGATCGCATGTAGCCTTGATCTGCTTACCGTTGACAGTGATATACCACATCACCGTGACGTCAGTGTCCAGTGTCACGAGGTGAATTGTCCTCCACACTACTCGCCAGTTGACGTTCGGGTGCTTCCTCTCCACGACGTTATCGGGTCGTCCACGTTGCAGGACCCGATAAACCGTCTTTGCCGTCGCCAGTTGAGTTGCGGGTAAGGCAAGTCGAACGTAACTTAGTTCGAGGTAAAAGACACCAATGTAGGAGAGCGAGGAGGGGACGTGGTGTATCGGCACAGGTGGCATCAGGGAGGGCGGTGCTAGTTCTTCTATTAACAAACTCGTCAGACTGTCTGGGCGGCGGTGCCATAGTTTGACTAATGTGCTCCCAAATAGGGCGACCGCTCTATCATGAACGAGACAGAGGCCAAGCCCTCCCCGATCCGGGGGAAGGGTGACAGTCTCATATTTGATCTTGAAAAGCATTCCTGAACTCACGAAGGACCCAAAAGCCGCAAGTATACGGCGAGCTAACATCGCCGGTATAGGTAATATCTGGTCGATGTGCGGAATGCGTGGCGCTAAATGTGTGTTGACATACTGGGTCCTTTGGACGATGTACTGGGCTCGTAGGCGGTTGTTGGCAATTCCAGTCCGAACATTTCGTAAAAGCCGTCGAAAGCTGTGAGCAGCGGTCCGTCGTATATCTTCTGTAAAATCAGTGCCGAGACATTTCAAACGATCCCTGAGCTGTAAGAGGGTGACACTGTTCTCAGACAATCCGACCCCGATGTTCATCGCCACCGATTTTGCGACGTTGATACGACTACCAGTGGCCATTCTATATTTCGCTATCCAATTCAGTGCGCTAGCGGTGTCGTCACCGTTGCGGATGACAATCACCAGGTCGTCAGCGTACGCTTTACATCGGAAAGTGTGGCCTCGTAACGTCATACCCGTTATTCGTTGGCGCAGGCCACAGAGGAGTGGTTCCATGGCCACAGCGTAAAGTAAAGTGGACAGAGGGCAGCCTTGGCGTATCGATCGAGAAATAGTGAGGCGCTGCGTAGTCGGCCGTTGACGATCACCTTGGATGTCGCGCCACGGAGTAGTCGCATGACGACAGTGACGAATGGCTGTGGGTACCGCATATGTCGGAGGACCACTTCCAAATAGTCGTGGTCCACTCGGTCGAAAGCTTGACTAAAATCGATTGCTGCCAGTTCACCCTTCAGACGACATGCCCTCGCCAATGAGATCAAGTCACGATATTCACTGAGTGCTGTTTGAATATTATTGTCGCCTCCTAATGACGTTTCGTCGGGTGAGATAACATTTCGTAAGGCCTGGCGTATCCGCGCCGCCAACAGTCGAGAAAAGATCTTAAAGTCGCAGTTCAATAGCGTCAACGGGCGGTAGTCCTGCAGTCGTGAGCCACCGGGTGGTTTGTGAATAGGAATAATCATCCCTTCCACAAGGGCGGCAGGGAGCGGCTCTTCCGAGGATAGTAGTTCGCGACAGATGTCCGTCCATCGGGAGGCTAATAAATATTGAAAAGTCCGGTAAAATTCCAAGGGGAGGCCATCAGGACCCGGAGATTTGTTGACAGCTCCGTTTCTAATGGCGTCGATCACTTCGTCTTCTGTAATTTCTTCCATCAAGGCCGCTTCCATTGCCGTAAATCGTCTGAGAGACGTCCTCCAGTGCTGTCGGATCAGGGGTCTGAGCGGAATAGAGTTGGGAATAATGATTGAAGAACACTGTGTTTATGTCTTGTTGCGTGGTGAGGCGACGACCGTCCTCCGTGTCGATGAAGCGTATCAGCGCTCGTTGGCGTCGTTTACGTTCACGACGAACGTGGAACATTGACGGGCGTTCGCTCGGTATTCGATCCTGCGTCCTCGAGCGGATGACTACCCCCTCTAGGTGGCGTCGCATATGAGCGGTGGATCGCCGTTTGTCGCTCCGGAGACGGCGCCATAGCATCGCAGTCGCGCAGTACCCTGAAATAAAAGTCGAGTGTATGTCGACGCCAAGTAGCGTGGTCGCGACCGTAGGATATCAACGTTCGCCTCAGTGCCGGTTTGGCGCAGTCCAACCACCAGCGGATCGTTGTGGGATATGCACGGAGGCGATTTTCACACGAATGCCACGTATCCTCAACGGCTTGGCGGCAATCCGGGTACGACAGGTGAGCGATGTTTAATTTCCACGGGCTGCGGCTTCTCCACACTTGTTGCCGCCGCAGGGTGACGGCACAAATGTAAGCTCAGTGGTCCTAGAAGGCTGCAGGCCACAGTTCCGCATCCTGTGTTCCAGCGGCCAGAGAGCGTGAGACATAAATCCGATCGATACGAGTGGAATAGTGACTCGTGAAGTGTGTCAATCCCGGTCGGTGGCCGTGAAGATGTTCCCAAGTGTCTACCATCTGCAGGTCCCGAGTTAGCGTCTCGAGTTCCGGACACGGATTATGTCGTGGGAGTTGGTCTCTGGGCGCCAATACGCAATTGTAGTCACCTCCAAACACCAAATGGTCGTGGCGGCCTTGGAAGATTGGGGCGACGTCTTCCGCAAAGGATCGTGAACGTTCGCGACGTTTGTCCGTCCCGGAAGGTGCGTAGATATTGATAAGGCGGACACCCAGTACCGTGAGTGCCATTCCTCTTGCCCCAGGCAGAAACAGGATATCGTCCGCCACAATCCCTTCCCGAAGAAGTACAGCGACACCGCTGCCTGTAGGGGAAGCTGAAGAGACGCAAGCATCGTAACCGTACATGCCTGGGAAGTTGTCGACATACTGGCCCTGGAGAAGGGCTATGTCGATGGAAGCAGAGTTCAACATATGCTGAAGCAAGGATAACTTAGCGCGCGTCCGTATAGTGTTGATGTTGATAGTTGCAACGCGATAAGTTTGAGGTCTATCAATAGCACCCGTGTTGGCCATCAACACCCTTGTAAGGCTGTCTCGTCACTGTAGCTGATGGCGGAAAAGGGTCGACACTGGTGGGGTAAATATTCCCCCCATGTCGTCCGACACGATGGGCAAGGTGTTTTCCCCACAGTCGTCCGCCCAGTCGCCATGAAATACCATCGGCTGTTGGTGGCTGTTAGTTGCTGCTGCGGCACTCCGCGCTGACTTCATCGACTCTACTGGCTGGGAATCGGCAGCGGCTGTCTGCTTGTAATGCTGCTGTTCTGTGGGGTCGGAGGGGCTGAAGCCGTCACCACGGCGAACTGTTGAGTTTGATGTTACAGCGGCCTCTGTACCGCCGGTACCGTTGTCGGAGTGTCCACAGTCCATGTCAGATGATCGCTGCAAACACTCGTCCGATGGAGCACGCCGCTGTCTCTTGTGTTTTCGCGGGGAACGCTGTTCACGGACGTGTGTTTCAGTATCTGAATGTGGGTGGATTTCTTCAGCTGCTCCGGTGTCTGGAAGAAAAGCCGCTGTCGGCACAACCCATGGGTCAATGTCCATCCTGGCATCCACGCCGTCTTGCAAGGTCGGTCGGTGATTATCTTCAGGTGGGGGCGCCGTTGTAGAGGCCGGATCCTGTACTGCAGAATCCATCATAGTCTCGCTATCGGGGGCGGCTATCGGACTAATGTGGTCAGCATCGGAAAGGGTTGCTGCCCGTGTAACTTCGACGTCATTGAGAGGAAGGGTCGTCATCGTAGAAGGAGTCATAGATTCGCTTGTCGGGATTTGAGTAAGCCGTCGTCGGAGACAATCTGACTGGACGTGCCCTTCTTGGCCACAACCAGAGCAAGTGCGTGGCTGACCGTCATACATAATGATCGCCCTACATCCGCCGATGATAAGATATGACGGAACATGTTTAGTCAGTTCAATTTTGATCTGTCCATTTTTCGGCCATATGGCTGATCACTCTGCCGTAGGGCTGGAAAGCCGCGGTGACTACGTCCGGTGGTACTTCGAAAGGGAGTTCGAAGACGCGTATCGTACGTAGGCCAAGCCCCGCGTGATCGATAGAGACCGCCCCAATATGGCCATCAGAATATTTGAATTTAAGATCGTTCGCATGTGCGTGCAAATTCTGTTGCACACCTCGTCACTTACTAACTTGACGTATACAACACTGCTCGTGATAGAGAGATGGATGCCAATTATGTCTCGCGGTTCAATTTTAACGTCGTCACGTAGAAAACGTTCCACTTCAAAAGCTCGCGGTCGTGCATGATCGGGTTGAAAACTGATCTTGATGGTGGTTTGTCTGTATGAATGTGCCATGTTGCGTCGGTAGTGATGGACTCTAAACTAGCGACAACGCAGTAGTAAACAACTACGAGCACTCGCGACCGCGCGGACGGGACGTAAACAAGACGTCCTCGCCGCACATTCTCACAGCTTTACTTCTGCCAGTATCTCGTCCCCCTACCTTCCAAACTTTACAGAAGCTCTTCTGCGAACCTTGCAGAACTAGCACTCCTGAAAGAAAGGCTATTGCGGAGATATGGCTTAGCCACAGCCTGGGGGATGTTCCCAGAACGACATTTTCACTCAGCAGCGGAGAGGACGGAGCGTGAGTCGTGCCTGGGTAGCTCAGATGATCAGCCGGCACGGTAGCTCAGCGTGTTCGGTCAGAGGGTTAGCTGCCCTCTGTAATAAAAAACTGAGTTAAACGAGCAACAACGAACATAAACGGATGTCTCGCGACGTCCGCACCGAGCAAATACAACGAATGAAAAGGATCAAAATGAGATTTTAAAAAAAAAAAAAAATGATGGTATAGCACTTGCCCGCGAAAGGCAAAGGTCCCGAGTTCGAGTCTCGGTCCATCACACAGTTTTAATCTGCCAGGAAGTTTCAGAAAACAGATTGATGGTAAGCAATAGGCAATGAAAAACTAGTTACTGCATTTTGTTAAATTTTACACGAGAAGCGAGAACGGTTTTTTTAAAAAGCATATAAAGTGATACAGATAACGCTACTACATGTGTAAGCTTATAGTAGAACCCTAGTTACACAGGTAAAGGTGTTGCTGGTTACTGGATTTACGAGGTTTTCGCGGACAGATGGAATTACGAGGTTTTCATTGGATACTATCAAAATGTCAGGCCAGATGATCTTCAACTTTTCATATGTGCTAAAGCGCAATTATTTCCGCTTGATAGTGGCCACACTGTCGAAATTGCAATATTGGGTTTCCCAAAAAAGAAAAAAAGAAAAAGAAAAAGAAAAAAAAGAAAAAAATCACTGTCAAAGGCGATGACTGCGTCATTTACAAAATTTTACGTGATAACCCCAGCTACGAGATGTTAGCTTTTAATCGAGATTTCACCAATATGTTACTTTGCAAGATAATGAAAACCTTTTGGTTTCCAGGCACGCCATGTATTGCTAGATTACTGTGCCCCGCATAAAGTATAAATGAAAAATGTTGTCTTCATCTTTTGTCGTATTTAAAGTTGAGGCCCAGGCCATTAGGATGACGGCTGTCGTTGTGCTTACGAGCTCCGCACCGCTCGCGTTTTAACGAGCCTCGGCCACGCTGTTGCAGTTGTTCATGATCGACAACTGCGCGGACGACTGGCGCATCGCGATGACGTGGCAGCGCATCACGCAGATCAGCCTCGAGCTGGCCATCTGCGCGGTGCACCCCATCCCGGGCCAGTACTACTTTCTGTGGACGACCAAGCTGGCCAACCGCGGCGGCAACGTCGGCTCGTGCTGGGTGCCGTACGACGTGACGCTGTCGCTGCCCATGTTCCTGCGCCTCTACCTCATCTGCCGCGTCATGCTGCTGCACAGCAAGCTCTTCACGGACGCCAGCTCGCGCTCCATCGGCGCGCTCAACCGCATCAACTTCAACACGCGCTTCGTGCTCAAGACTCTCATGACCATCTGCCCCGGCACCGTGCTGCTCGTCTTCATGGTCTCGCTCTGGATCATCGCCAGCTGGACGCTGCGCCAGTGCGAGAGGTACGTAACCACGCCGTGCCGCTATTCTCTCAAAGCCAGTTCTCCAGTCTAGTGTAGACTATTCGCCAAAGACAGAGATCCCTAATGACTATTCTGTCACTCGCTTTTTCCTCTCCGAGCTCTGCTCTTATTTGCCGAATACAGCAGCCACAAACGTTGAAATGTTTGGTCCTCAACAACCTCAAGGTTCTTCTAGATTATCTACATCCCAATACCAAGTGAAGCGGAGCATTGGTAAGAATCGGGACTGTTCTGGCGATCCAGATTTAGGTGTTCCGTGATTTTCCCAGAGTCACTTAAGGTAGGCTTACCATATTTTCTTGAGTCCAACGCAGAACAGATTAGCGATTTTTCTGGGTCATACCCAGAATAAAATTTTGAAATTACTAATTCTTAACAGTTTATTGGAACACTCAACTTTATTTATTCAGTTCTGCTTTTCACTAGACGTGCCTTCTTCTCAGAAATGGTTTGTTTGCTTAAATTATATCATAAAAATTACAACAATAAAGTTATGAATTAATTCTAAGGCTGTCAAAAAACTGTATTCCTGAAACTTCCTGGCAGATTAAAACTGCGTGTCGGACCGAGACTCGAACTCGGGACCTTTGCCTTTTGCGGGAAAGTTCTCTGCCATCTGAGCTACCCAAGCACGACTCACGCCCCACCCCCACTCTCCTGCGAAAGCTCTCGCAGGAGAGCTTCTGTAAAGTTTGGAAGGTAGGAGATGAGGTACTGGCAGAAGTAAAGCTGTGAGGATGGGGCGTGAGTCGTGCTTGGGTAGCTCAGATGGTACAGCACTTGCCCACGAAAGGCAAAGGTCCCGAGTTCGAATCTCAATCCGACACAGTTTTAATCTGCCAGGAAGCTTCATATCAGCGTACACTCCGCTGCAGAGTGAAATCTCATTCTGGAATTGTATTCCTGTTGCAGCTTATAGTTAAAGTCACACTTTCTTTTGCCCATTGCTAAACAATGAGACAAAACAAGAATAGGGATAATACAATCAAAAAAAGCATGTAGAAAAGTTACTTCACATGTGAAAACGACATAAACACTTTGTTCCTGTTGTGTTGCCAAATGACTGAATGAAAAATTGTGGCTGAACTGGTTGCCGTGCCTCCCCATCGACGTCAGTACTTACTCTGAGCTGAGAGAGGCACAGTCATAAGAGAATGTTAAAAATGCAGTCTCCAACATACAGGTCTAAAATTAAAAAAAAAGGAAAGCACACCAGTGATAAAGTTCTCAAACCTCAGACTTTTTGGAAGCTCATACGTTACTGCAGACAGCACTAAAAAACCCAGACTGCTCATGCTAATCCCAGACATATGGTAAGCCTACTTTAAGGTGAATGTCTTAACAGTTCCTATAACAGGCACAGCTGATTTCTTCTTTCCCCCAATGGAGCTTCCAGTCTGTCTTTCATGACCTCAGCATCCACAGGATGTTAAACCTTATCTCTCTTCCTTCTCTCCCTTTCTTCATCCACCCTTTCTTCAACACAAAGTGTTTTGTACCATAAATACATAAATTCATAACACAAAATAAAATTACAAAGAGGGAAATGAGTCATCTCGTAGGTGCAGTACATACAAATCCTCCACCATACTGGCAAAGGCTCTACTCAGGCTTGACTGTGCTAGATCACGGCCAGTCTGAAGGGAATGAGCTCTGTCCACAGTGTCCTCTAAATAAAGAGACTAATCAGTCTCACAAAACAAGTCTTCTATAACTTTATGGCACTTTGCAACGATGTCTCCAAGTCCTTAATTGACTCTTACTGCACATCCAGATTGTTTGTACTTTAGTTTTAGTAATTTGCAACATTATATGAAATTAAAAAGTAGCAAGTTATTTGGCTTACTATCATTATGAAATAGCAATGGCAACAGGTTGTAGCTACTGCACTGTGGAGTCATCGGCCAGGTGACAAACATAAATCATCTTGTCAAAAGTATCTGGACACCTATTAGTAGGCATTAATATGGAGTATGTGTGTCCTTCACCTTTATGACAGCTTGACTCTGCTGGGGACACATCCAGTGAGGTGTCTGAATGTTTGTGGAGGAATGGCAGCCCATTCTTCCTCAAATATTGTGAACACATAAGTGATCTCGTATGCTGGGGTCTGGAGAAGCATTGGCATCCTTATTCACCCCAAAGATTCACTGGGTTCAGGTCAGGACTCGGGGCATGGTAGTCCACTTCAGGAATATTATTGTGCACAAAATGTTATCTCACAGGTGATGTATTTTGACAAGATCTGTTGTTAGGCTGATACAAATTATCATTGACTGTGAAATGTTCCTATACCATTCACAATTAAAATGTGTTCATATCATTCCACATTTATCATTTTCTTAAGCTCAATAAGAGGACCACACTATAACCTTGAGAAACATCCTCATAAAGTAGTTCCACCTTCTCCATACATAACTGTTGGCACTAAACATAAGGCAGGTAATGTACTCCAGGCACCAACCAAACCCAAACCCTTCCATGAAATTGCAATAGGTTATAGCGTATTTCATCACTTCAAATCACTCCTTTCTAGTCATTCACTGTTCTGTGACATCGCTCTTTACACCACCCTAAATGTCACTTATTAGTGACTACAGAAATGTATGGCATATGAATAGGTGCTGAACTATTTATTCCAGTCGTGTTAACTCCCTATGCAGTCACTGTGCTATGTGGACTGCTGGTAGCTCTTCAGAGTGTACAAATGATCCCTATTGCTGATTTCATGCAGTTTTTTACATCCACTCCCCTCAGTGCTCTGTGGTCCCAGCCCATTAGTACATGAGGTCCACTTGGCCCTGGTTTAGCTGTGGTTGTTCCTTTGCAGTTACAATTCACAGTTGTATCACCAACAATCGAATCGGGTAGCTTTAGAGGAGTTGAAGTGTCACTGATGGATTTGTTACTCAGGTGATATCAAATGACCAGCAAACTTTCGGTGTTACTGAGCTCTCCTGACCAATCTGTTCTGGTGTTACTGCTTTTCAACTGACAACCTATATGTCACCATTTCCTTTTAATACTTGTTTATCCCTCTCTCATGCTATCTAGTAGTCAGCTCTGCATTACATAGAGGTGTCTGGATACTTTTGATCAGATAGTGTACAAAGCAGCCATAAGTCTTATTGAGAAGTACAGCTGTCTTACATGTGGACACTGCTCAGTCCAGTCCAGTGCAGCAGCAGCACAACAGAGACTGGTCTAGCTTCTATCAACAGAGGATTGCCTTTGCCGGATTGTAACCTGATCATAAATGATTTAGGTGAGCACACACTTCCTGTACCAAAGAAATCAGGCTGTTTAACCATTAGATCTTTTAACAGCTTCAAGGTTTTTTGGAACGTCCTCCCTAAACATCTTAATCCATTCTTTCCTTGAGCCAGATTTGTAATTTAGTTCTCGTGTCACGAGATAATCAGGATGTGTCAATGGCAGAAGGTGTTGAGGTATTCTGCAGTTCTAGACTCAGCATGCCATGTTATAGTGCATGTTGGAGGATACTTCAGGCACCTCTAGGGTTTACCCATTATCCTTTTCCATCCAAAAATGATATGAGGGAGGAGCAACTGCCTGTAAACCTCTGTATGAGCTCAAATTTATTTGATTTTTCTGTTATCGGTATTTTATGAGGTTCACGAGTGGGGAGATAAGTCATTTTAGCTGTTTCTCCATCCAAAGTGTCATGTGTATAACGATAACTAACACAATCTTTCAAAATGATCCCAAAAAACTCGAAAGATTGCAGAAGATGCCAGAGGAACAATTTAAGGATAAGAATTGTGATTGCAGACCTCATTTAGTGATGCAAATGAGCATCAAAAATATAGAGGTCAACACGTGCGGCTAAGCCGTCCAAGCAGCACTAACCATTGTCTTCATCAGTGAGGGCAGTCAATTGATATCTCTAAGAAATACGGTAGGTACAAAGAATAAGACAATTTTCAGAAGAAAATGAGAGGAAAAAAGTTAATAAAATGCAAAACATACAAAATAAGGTATAGGAAAACGACACTATTGTTAAAGCTAGAGTTAAAAACTAAAAAAAATGACAGGATATGTAGAGGTGTCTGATTCCAGTGTTGCAATACCTGCCTACCATCAGCTGACACACTTGCTTGTTGATGCCACACATGGTTCAAACAACCACACACACTGCATACACCCAGAACATTAAATCCTCATTTGATTCCAGTGGTGTTTCCTGAAGCACACTTTTGAAAAGTTGCCAGAGAAAGCTGTCTAGTAGGTTAAATTCAGGTTCTGGCAGGCTTTGACCCTACATTTTTGGTGTTCTGTGGCCTCATTGAGTAAGGTTTCCACAGATGAGTTCCTGCCCTCACTTTTTTCCCTTCAGGCACCTTTCACAATACCTTGAGGTTATTCGGTATTGTTATCAAACATTCCACATACTGTGGGTATTGCCAGCACCTGTGTTTGACAATTAAGTATGATGTTGCAGTGGCTGAGTCACTGGACTTGAATCCGGGAGGAGCAGAATTCAGGCATCCCTCAGGCCATCTACAGGTAGTTCTCCCTGATTCATAGTTTACATGAAGATGTCACCACTGGCTCCCTGTCCATTCTTTTATGCTCTACTGATCTTGTTGCCAAAGAAATGTTAAACTCTAAAATTCTTGCCTTCTTTATTATCCTGACCAGTGATGATTTCCTAGCAATGTAAGAAAAGCAGTGACTGGCCACTTTTACAACTGTGACATCAGAATTTAAAGCAGTACCTGTCATTTGTGTATTCCAAAGGACAGTAAGGTATTCATTAGAATGGTTATAATGTTGAGTCAGAAGAGCAACTGAACTGTCTCTGCTTTAAAAGGGTACACTAAAACATGCAGTGAAACTATAGAGGTTCAGAGACTAGTGACTCCATCAGATGACTCGTACTTCAATGATCTTAGTCTTATGCTGACAATACACGGATTGTTTTCTAAGAATATCAGTGCACCTCATTGATCACCCTGCATTGTTTTCCTGGTATTCACTACAAGGAAAAAATACATGGGGACAAGTGGAATCATGTCATGTAGTTTATGAAAAGATCTTCCAGAAGGCTAACGGAACTGATCAAATTGCTAGGAATGCCCAGAAGCAGTTTGATTGCATTGTACAATTTCAAGTAGCAAGTTGTCCATGACAGTAATTAATATTAACAGCAACAATTAACTGTCTTATATAATAGAGAGTGTGCTTGTAGGGTAGATTCTCATGCACACACACCATAGATCTAATAGTAATAACTGAAACAGTACACTTTAGTCTTCTCCAAAGTCCCTCACTCCACAAGTTCAGATTTAGACTGGGCACATTACTGCACTCTGTTCAGATTCAGGGAATACTAAGAAACTATATACAAAGCTTTGTACTTTTCAGTGTTCACACTGACTGTTCATCATGATTTACTGAAGAACTGATCCAAACAGGAACTGACAACAGTTTCAGAGTAAAAGATAGTTCACTATGACGGAAAGTAGGGAAGGTCCAGAAAGGGCCCCAGTTCACTTATTGCACCACTGAAATTGTAAGTGATCTGGAGGTTAGTGTCGGTGGCACTGAGAAACAGCTGCAGTCATTAGGATTGAACAAGGTCCCAGGAAACAATTAATTCCTGCCATGTACTATACAGTATTTGCTGAGTCAGCCTTTCTTATAGCCATAATATACTGTAGTTACCATTTAAAAAAAACGGTTTCCGGATCTAGCAATGAAGCTAGAGCAGCAGTACAAGTAGGGTGACGATTCTTCTCGAATACTTGTAATTATCAGGGAACTGCATTTTACCCAAAAAAATTGGGGAAATCTGAAGGAAGTTCAGGAATTTCATAAAATCTCAGGGAATGGTGCAGTTTTAACCTAGTATTGAAGTTGAATTTTATTGGGTTTTATAAATACTTGATACCTCAAAATGTGTTAATTATATGAATATTATTCCACATAAATTAACAATGTTTCAAAGCTATAGTTAAACTACTGCTTAAGGCTGATATATAACTCAAGTGAGAGGAAAACAGGCATCATTGTGGTATGCTGCCCCCCTCCCCCCCCCTCCCTTTCAGCCTCCACCATTTTTCACTCCCTGCCCTACTCACATTAATTTATCTGGAGCTTTTTGACACCATATTCCTCCTCACACATGGAATTGTTAGGGAATTTCTTTTCCAGTTTGTGTACCCTCCATACAGAAATTATCACAAAGCTACCATCCAGTGTCATTGATATGCGCATGTTACAGAATCTTGGAACATATTTTCGCACTTTTGTCACATGGCATCCTCAAGTTAATCAATCAAATGGATGCAGGGGTGGTGGCAAGGATTGGGGGGGGGGGGGGTCTATGGGGGCTATACCCCCCCCCCCCCCCACTCCCGTGAAGTATCGTATTACACCAGATAAAATGACTTCAGAAATCAGCGAATATATCACTCCAACAGATTCATTTTTTTTAATATAATTATGTAGCAATATAGGCTACATTGTATTACAAACACATTTTAACAAAATAATAAGAACGGCAAATAGCTTACTACCTAAACCAATAAATATCATTTAATTAAAATAGGCATCTTATTATTTATGAATACACATTTTTTACCCTGAACTCCAACACAGTTACCAAAAACTACTTTAAGCAACACCAAATTTTACCAGTTTGTCAGTAGAGGACCCAAACTCTCCTTTTGTTAAGCCATATTCCATACTACCAAACCCCCTCCCCCCCTTAACCGCCCTCCTTTTTGGCCAACTTCTAGATTCACCCCTGGATGGATGCAGTATTTCTTGACTTCTGTAAAGCTTTTGGTCCAGTACCATATAAACAGTATGATCCTATACAATATCATGGGAAATTTGTGACTGGATTGAGTACTTCTTGAATGGAGAGGCATCAACAAATGCGGAAGTAACTTCAGGCAAACCCCAGGGAAGTGTATTGGTATCCTTAATGTCCACATTGGATCCTACAAACCGTGCAGATAATATTAATGATAAACTTAGATTTTTTGGAGATTATGCAACTACAGCTGCAAAATACTAACGCGAGTTCTTTTCAGGCGAATGGAAAAGCTGGTAGAAGCCGACCTCGGCGAAGATCAGAAATGTTGGAACCCGTGAGGCAATACTGACCCTACAACTTATCTTAGAAAATAGATTAAGGAAAGGCAAACCTACATTTTTAGCATTTGTAGACTTAGAGAAAGCTTTTGACAATGTTGACTGGAATACTCTCTTTCAAATTCTAAAGGTGGTAGGGTAAAATACAGGGAGCAAAAGGCTATTTACAATTTCTACAGAAACCAGATGGCAGTTATGAGAGTCGAGGGGCATGAAACGGAAGCAGCAGTTGGAAAGGGAGTGAGACAGGGTTGTAGCCTGTCCCTGATGTCATTCAATCTGTATATTGTGCAAGAAGTAAAGGAAACAAAAGAAAAATTCGGAGTAGGTATTAAAATCCATGGAGAAGAAATAAAAACGTTGAGGTTCGCCGATGACATTGTAGTTCTGTCAGAGACAGCAAAGGACTTGGAAGAGCAGTTGAACAGAATCGACAGTGTCTTGAAAGGAGGATATAAGATGAACATCAACAAAAGCAAAATGAGGATAATGGAATGTAGTCGAATTAAGTCGGGTGATGCAGAGGGAACTAGATTAGGAATTGAGACACTTAAAGTAGTAAAGGAGTTTTGCTATTTGGGGAGCAAAATAATTGATGATGGTGGAAGTAGAGAGGATATAAAATGTAGATTGGCAATGGCAAGGAAAGCATTTCTGAAGAAGAGAAATTTGTTAACATCGAGTATAGATTTAAGTGTTAGGAAGTCGTTTCTGAAAGTATTTGTATGGAGTGTAACCATGTATGGAAGTGAAACATGAACAGTAAATAGTTTGGACAAGAAGAAAATACAAGCTTTCAAAATGTGGTGCTACAGAAGAATGCTGAAGATTAGATGGGTAGATCACATAACTAATGAGGAGGTATTGAATAGAATTGGGGAGAAGAGAAATTAGTGGCATAACTTGAATAGAAGAAGGGATCGGTTCGTAGGACATGTTCTGAGGCATCAAGGGATCACAAATTTAGAATTGGAGGGCAGCATGGAGGGTAAAAATTGTAGAGGGAGATCAAGGGATGAATACAGTAAGCAGATTCAGAAGGATGTAGGTTGCAGTAAGTACTGGGAGATGAAGAAACTTGCACGCGATAGAGTAGCATGGAGAGCTGCATCAAACCAGTCTCAGGACTGAAGACAATAACAACAACAACAACAACAACAACAACAACAACAACATGCAACTACCTGTAATTAAGTACTACCTGTATCTGAAAATAACAGCAGAAATGTTCAGTCAGCAAGTGGAATTGGTCAACTGACACAAATACCAAGCTGTAACTGTCTATGGGGATATGAACTTGAATAATCTCACAGGCTGAATCATAGGTAAAGTAAGTGATTCATTGGTAGACAGTCCATCAGCAAAGGAGATCACTTACAGAATACTCATGTGACCCATATTATAACATTACTCAAGTGTGTAGGTCCTTTAGCATGAATAGTCGAATGTTTGTTTGACTTGTGGACAAGTGTCACTGGAACACTGAAATACTCAACACTCTGTTGCTTGAAGATAGATATCAAATATCTCTCAAAAGGCTACTTACAAAGTTTTAGAAGCTAAACGAATCTGTGAATATACTAATTAAATGGCTCCAGTGGGAACTGGAAAGTAAGACTGGACTAATTATCAATTACAGCATGCACAGAGGCATTCAAGTAATCTTTCATCCTGTGCTCGGTACAAGAATGGAATGAGGAGAAACCCTAATAAGTTATGCAATGGGATGTACCCTCATGTATGTAATTCTCAGCAATTTGTGGATTATGAATGTAAATGTAGATGCTTCCTTAAAAATCGTGTTAATGTTTGAGAAGGTGTACTCGAGAATGCCTAATGAGCCTGAAACAGCATGCTTGAAGAATGTCTTTGATAATAAAACGTAAGACAATTCCCACTCATTAATATTTCAGCAAATTGTATAGAATGTAGTAGTGTAAGGGTAGAAAAGTGGGAGGTGCATGTTGTTAAGATTTGACACTCATATCCTGAAGGTGTTAACATCTTGATTCTTGCAACCTAGATGGTCAGAATTTCTTGATCATTTGTTCTGTGATTTTTTTTTCATGTAATGTTGCTATTCAACTGTGAATGAGTATACTGTCATCAGTGAGAACACTGATTCACTCTAAATGGCTCAGGAAAAACAGTTGCCAGCAATTGTAGTGTCGTAATTCCGAAGAAGAGAGGTTCCACCTTTTTATGGTATTACTTAATTTATACCTGATTCATTTTAAGCTTACATGCCATAAACCTCCCATAAAATTGCCAGAGAAAATGGTCAGGCTGGTATTACTAAGAGCATGCGCAGAAGTTCACAGAAGTTCTGGTAAAGTATGGCTCCCAGTGCTCTGAAAGTTCTGACATGTTTAAGAAGCACAGTATACTCTATCCGACTTGACAAGATACCTCCCCCCCCCCTCTCCCCTGCCCCCCTCGCCCACCTTCCAAACTCCACCACTCCTGCCAGTATTCTCAGTGCACACAAGTAGCAAGGGGTGCCAGAACTGTCAGACAGATTCGTTAGTCAGATTAATGTCAAGAGAAGAAAACCTGTTATTCTAATTAGAAGTGCACAGTGCAAACAATTATTCCAACAGGATGAAATGGTTAGGAGAACAACTCTCTTTTAACAAATGGATCCTTCTCAGAGAGGAGTAAATTATTCAGGAAGGGGGACTCAGTTATCACCATCTGTTTGTTCTTTTGACAAATATAAAGAAAGTATTGAGTCTCGTAAAGAGAACAGAAAAAGGAAACTACAAATTAAATTTAAATGAATAAGCAGTCAAATTATATATTGGATTACAAATTGTATCACCTGAGTGGAAACAAGTTTGAGTATGCTGCACAAAGAAATACCTTACTAAAATCACTGTGAGTGAAATGTGTAATGCTACAACTGAAGATTCCAGATGCACCTAGAAAAAGCCAAGATACCTATCCCCACAGTTTGACGTTCGACATGAATCCTGGGATGGTACCTTTAACAAACTGAGTGAAGTAGCACAGTGGTAAGGCACTGAACTTCTTTCAGTAGAATGGCAGTTCAGCCCCCATCTGTCCGTCCAGATTTAAGTTTTCTAAATCATTTATGAAAAATACCAGGACACAGTCTGACGTCATCCCATTTCTTCCAAAATCAGAGCTTGTGCTAAGTCTTCATTGCTCTTCTCATCTAAGGGTTTTTGAACCATAACCTGCCCTTATTTCTGTCTACAAAGCCACAGTCCATATCTTGCCTCATCTTTGTCCAGTCCCTGCACTCTTTTGTTGCTGATCTCTTCACTTAAGAGAACTTAAATTCTAATATTCCTTTTTATATTTGATTATCATGGCATTTTTTACAGCTCAAAATGCTCACACACTGTTCTTTGGTATGTGGTGTAATCATCTGACAGAGTATGCAGTGACAGTAAGCTATTTATCTAAATTAGTGGACCAAAAACTCACTCAGATAACAGTTATAAATAAGAAAATGAATCATTTGTGCACAATACTATTTTCATCTTCAACAGCCTGTAAAATTACCGGTGACTATTGGCAGTTTCTGGTACTTCTTGTAGCAATGTGCTAAACATCACAGAAGGTAAATCTGCAATCTGCCCATCCTGCATAAGGTGTCAGTGGTTAGCGCACTGGACCCACACTCAGGAAGACAATAGTTCAAATTCCTGTCTGGCCACCCACGTTTAGGATTTTCTGTGATTTAACTAAATCTCTCCAACAAATGTGAGGATGGTTCCTTTGAAAAGAGCATAGTCAATTTCCTTCCCCATTCTTCCATAATCCGAGCTTTTGCTCTGTTTCAAATTATCATGCTATTGACAAGACATTAATCTCAGTTCTTCCTTCTTCCTTGCATAAGCTGTTGCGGCAACTGTAGAATTTTTATTTTCAGTTAATCTTTATCCACTTTGTGCCACAGTGAATTGCAGCTGTTACTGTGTGCTGCAAGTAATCAGAACAGTAGTGATTAATTTTTTATCTGATTGCTGTCTTCAACCAATCAGTAGAGTCCATGCTAGTGCAGTCTCGTGAGCTGAAGTAGGTCATAATGATATTAGTTCGGTTTTTCAAAAGGTTGGAAGTGGGGATATTTTGAGAGCAAGTACTAAAGATCAATTTAGAATGATTCTTCGACTTCCGCTGTAGTCTGATTTAGATTAGTTGGCATCTGATGTTTAAAGTCTGAAACAGTGATTTTGTTGTGACAACTAATGCCTGTAAGCAGCCACCACACCATTTCATTGTCCATGATGATAGAATTCCTGCAAAAATCATGCATACATCTGAAATTAATGTACAATATATATAGGGAAACATTCCACGTGGGAAAAATATATCTAAAAATAAAGATGATGTGACTTACCGAACAAAAGCGCTGGCAGGTTGATAGACACACAAACACAAACATACACACAAAATTCATGCTTTCTCAACTAACGGTTGATTTGTCAGGGAAGGAGAGGGAAAGACGAAAGGATGTGGGTTTTAAGGGAGAGGGTAAGGAGTCATTCCAATCCCGAGAGCGGAAAGACTTACCTTAGGGGGGAAAAAAGGACGGGTATACACTCATGCACACACACACATATCCATCCACACATATACAGACACAAGCAGACATATTCAAAGGCAAAGAGTTTGGGCAGAGATGTCAGTCGAGGCGAAAGTGCAGAGGCAAAGATGTTGTTGAATGACAGGTGAGGTATGAGTGGCAGCAGCTTGAAATTAGCGGAGATTGAGGCCTGGTGGATAACGAGAAGAGAGGATATATTGAAGGGCAAGTTCCTATCTCCAGAGTTCGGATAGGTTGGTGTTAGTGGGAAGTATCCAGATAACCCGGATGGTGTAACACTGTGCCAAGATGTGCTGGCCGTGCACCAAGGCATGTTTAGCCACAGGGTGATCCTTATTACCAACAAACACTGTCTGTCTGTGTCCATTCGTGTGAATGGACAGTTTGTTGCTGGTCATTCCCACATAGAATGCGTCACAGTGTAGGCAGGTCAGTTGGTAAATCACGTGGGTGCTTTCACACGTGGCTCTGCCTTTGATCGTATACACCTACCAGGTTCTAGGACTGGAGTAGGTGGTAGTGGGAGGGTGCATGGGACAGGTTTTACACTGGGGGCAGTTACAAGGGTAGGAGCCAGAGGGTAGGGAAGGTGGTTTAGGGACTTCATAGGGATGAACTAAGAGGTTACGAAGGTTAAGTGGACGGCGCAAAGACACACTTGGTGGAGTGGGGAGGATTTCATAAAGGATGGATCTCATTTTAGGGCAGGATTTGAGGAAGTCATATCCCTGCTGGAGAGCCACATTCAGAGTCTGATCCAGTCCCAGAAAGTATCCTGTCACAAGTGGGGCACTTTTGTGGTTCTTCTGTGGGAGGTTCTGGGTTTGATGGGATGAGGAAGTGGCTCTGGTTATTTGCTTCTGTACCAGATCAGGAGGGTAGTTGCGGGATGCAAAAGCTGTTATCAGGTTGTTGCTGTAATGGTTCAGGGATTTCGAACAGGAGCAGATTCGTTTGCCACGAAGACCTATGCTGTAGGGAAGGGACCGTTTGATGTGGAATGGGTGGCAGCTGTCATAATGGAGGTACTGTTGCTTGTTGGTGGGTTTGATGTGGACGGATGTGTGAAGCTGGCCATTGGACAGATGGAGGTCAACGTCAAGGAAAGTGGCATGGGATTTGGAGTAGGACCAGGTGAATCTGATGGAACCAAAGGAGTTGAGGTTGGAGAGGAAATTCTGGAGTTCTTCTTCACTGTGAGTCCAGATCATGAAGATGTCATCAATAAATCTGTACCAAACTTTGGGTTGACAGGCCTGGGTAACCAAGAAGGCTTCCTCTAGGCAACCCATGAATAGGCTGGCATACGAGGGGGCCGTCCTGGTACCCATGACTGTTCCCTTTAATTGTTGGTATGTCTGGCCTTCAAAAGTGAAGAAGTTGTGGGTCAGGATGAAGCTGGCTAAGGTAATAAGGAAGGAGGTTTTAGGTAGGGTGGCAGGTGATCGGCATGAAAGGAAGTGCTCCACCACAGCGAGGCCCTGGACGTGCGGAATATTTGTGTATAAGGAAGTGGCATCAATGGTTACAAGGATGGTTTCCGGGGGTAACAGATTGGGTAAGGATTCCAGGCGTTCGAGAAAGTGGTTTGTGTCTTTGATGAAGGATGGGAGACTTCATGTAATGGGTTGAAGGTGTTGATTTACGTAGGCAGAGATACATTCTGTAGGGGCTTGGTAACCAGCTACAATGGGTCGGCCGGGATGATTGGGTTTGTGAATTTTAGGAAGAAGGTAGAAGGTAGGGGTGCGGGGTGCTATTGGGGTCAGGACGTTGATGGAGCCAGGTGAAAGGTTTTGTAGGGGCCCTAAGGTTCTGAGGATTCCTTGAAGGTCCGCCTGGACATCAGGAATGGTATTACCTTGGCAAACTTTGTATGTGGTGTTGTCTGAAAACTGACGCAGTCCCTCAGCCACATACTCCCAATGATCAAGTACCACGGTCGTGGAACTCTTGTCCGCCGGAAGAATGACAATGGATTGGTCAGCCTTCAGATCACGGATAGCCTGGGCTTCAGAAGTGGTGATGTTGGGAGTAGGATTAAGGTTTTTTAAGAAGGATTGAGAGGTAAAGCCGGAAGTGAGAAATTCCTGGAAGGTTTGGAGAGGGTGGTTTTGACAAACAGGAGGTGGGTCCCGCTGTGACAGAGGATGGAACTGTTCCAGGCACGGTTCAATTTGGATAGTGTCTTGGGGGTTGGATCATTAGGAGTAGGATTAGGATCATTTTTCTTCGTGGCAAAGTGATATTTCCAGCAGATAGTATGAGTGTAGGACAGTAAATCTTTGACAAGGGCTGTTTGGTTGAATCTGGGAGTGGGGCTGAAGGTGAGGCCTTTGGATAGGACAGAGATTTCGGATTGGGAGAGAGGTTTGGAGGAAAGGTTAACTACTGAATTACAATGTTGTGGTTCCAGATTGCGTTGACTGGAATTTTGAGGTTTTGGGGGGAGTGGAGCTGGAAGTGGGGGATTGAGTAGATGGGAGAGACTGGGTCTGTGTGTAATGAGAGGAGGTTGAGGTTTGCTGGAAAGGTTGTGAAGGGTGAGTGAGTTGCCTTTCCAGAGGTGGGAAACCAGGAGATTGGATAGTTTTTTGAGGTTTAGGGTGGCATGCTGTTCTAATTTGCGGTTGGCCTGTAGGAGGATGCTCTGAACAGCCAGTGTGGATGTGGGAGAGGAAAGATTGAGGACTTTTATTAAGGATAGGAGTTGACGGGTGTGTTCATTGGCTGAGTTGATGTGTAGGTGAAGGATTAGGTGGGTGAGGGGAATGGATTGTTCAGTTTGGAACTGGTATAGGGACTGATGGAAAGAAGGGTTACAGCCAGAGATGGGAACTTTAAGTGTGAGGCCTTTGGGGGTAATGCCAAATGTCAGACAAGCCTGAGAAAATAAAATATGGGAGTGTAATCTGGCTAGGGCGAAGGCATGTTTGCGGAGGCAATGTAAATAAAACTTACTGGGGTTGTTGTGGGGACATTGTGAGAGTGACAGGGTATTAGAAGGTGGAAAGTGTAACATGAGGCTGAAATAAAAATAAAAATATATGGGGAGAGATAAAGGTGAACTAGAAAGCAACTGGAGATCTGGTGTGAAAAAAGCCGAAAAAGTGTTGGTTAAAGCTGGGCTATGTTGATCCTGTGATGAACTTGGGTCGGTAGACAACGATGTCCACAAAGGTTAGGTGGTTGTGTTGCCGCCAAAACACGTTAAAGGGTGGAGCAATTCGGGAAAATTTCGAAAAAAACTGCGTGTAAATGTATTAAAAGGAGTTGTTTTGTGGTGGCAGATTGTGGAAATGAGGCTAACAATTGTCTGACGAAGAAATAATGACGTTAAAACCTGTGGGAAGCGGCTAAAAACGATCAGTGATGTGGGAGAAACGGAAATGGAAAAAAATCGAAAGTTATTAGAACTCGCCGAAATGGCTGTTTAATAGGTGAAAGGAACTGTTTGTGAACTGGAAACGGTGGATTTTATAGCAGAAGTAGTGTTGAAAGCGGAAAAAATTTTGTTATGGTTTGGAAGTGGGTTACGTATTATTGAGGCGGGATAAAATTGTATGGTAGATTCGGTAAAAAGGAGAAGGTGAATACAAAGTGAAACTACTTGCAAAAAAAGAAAGAGAAGATAAGATGACAGAAAAGAGTTCGAAATGCAACATTGACAATAACAAACGTAATTGTTGGGTTCAAATTAATGATATGAATATAATAGAGGGGAACATCCCACGTAGGAAAAATATATCTAAAAACAAAGATGATGCGACTTATCAAATGTAAGTCACATCATCTTTCTCTAAGCATTTCAGAATCTCTTATTAATTTCTATTAGGACCAGAATAATGTTTTGTCTTGAAACGGCCATCCAGAATAGTTCCTATCTTGAGTAACTGAAAAGCACAATGCTTTGAGCAATGTAAGTGGTGACACAGTGGAAGCTGACACTGCCAGTGTAGCACCCATTGGCATATTGCTGTCAGGTGCAGACCAGCTTCCTAGCTTTCAAATGCCAACTGATTTAAAAAATACTGTGTATGTTTCATATCTAAGGAGCATATATAAAACCACTTTATATTGTCACAAATGAAAGATTATGGACAGTAACAAGAATATTGATCACTATACACCATCCACAGAGCAGTTGTTTGAAGTGTTGCATACAAACAGACTCCTAACAAAAATATAAATCCACCAGATCACCCAGATAACCGAGAAAATGCATATATTGCACTTTCTCTCCTTCAAGCACCTAAATACAACATGTACATGACACTGACATAAACCCATTATCTCAGGCCCAAGAAATTGGTAATCAATCATTAACAATGCCTACATGGTTTTCTGTGTCAGCACTTATGTCACAAACAGAAATTACTGAATATGCTAGTAACTGAAAACAAGCAAGCACATGTGCGTACATTCACACACACACTGTTCAGTGTGATATATTTCTCTACAATTTTGAATGCAACTCATTTGATCTATGTTATGCCTCACTTCTCAAGTATGTGCTGGATTTTGGGACAACAGAGGCAAATAGTTGACATTAATCACCTGCCTCATATCACAAGAAATTTTGCCAACAGATCGAAGGTTCAGATACAGTTTACAATTGGGTTGAAACTCTGTCTCATATTCACTGCAAATACAATACTGCAGTTACTCAGATATGTGGATTGTACTCCTATTGGACTGGATTTCATGTCTAACTAATTGTTTGAAAGATATCTGCCAATCACTAAATGAGTACAGACTAAATGATGAAATCATACAATTTCCCCACAAGTGGACATCTCCATCGGAAAGAAATGGCATATTGATCCTAGGTCCAATACAAGCCTAGTATCTTTTTCAGACTGAGCAGGCCAAAGATTAGATGTTGAAAAGACCAACAATCAATCAATTTGAAGTTTGCAAGATGATGAAAGACCTAATATTTCAAACAGATGAGTAACTCTTTTGGAGCCTCTGTTCACACCAAATGACCATATTCTATGAGGACAGAATGAAAAATTCTTTTCTGAATGCAAGGCGAATTTGATAGCAATGAAATTTTTTATTGATATGTTTGTACATTTTGTGCAATTAGGGGAGCAGTGTGTACACTATATCTGAAGAATAGTTTTGTTTATACAATTTGTAAAAGTAATCATACTGTATACAGTTCAGTCATATAATGTTGTACATGGCCAGACCATCAGCTGTAGAGACATTGAGTAGAAGAATGTAGAACCTTGAAAATTCTGTTCTTGAAAATTACTTCAAAAATTATCCAACAGTGATGCAGTCAACTGCAGTATCCTTATAGAGATATTTGTGTGGAAAGAGTACTGCGTGAATGGGCTGTCTTCTTTGACATCTCCTATGTGCACTATTATCAGGGAAACAAGGTACAGTAGAAATGGAACATCTTTCTCGAGCCCATTGGAACACTGTTTCTTCCTCCTACATCAAACGCACAGAAGAATGTTTGAGGAGAATAAGGCACCAAATGTAGTGCATGTGAAGAGGGCTTGCAAGAATGTACAAGGCCATGCTGAAATGTAATGCCTCCAAATTTTCATGTGAAAACTCTAAGAGCTTTTTAAATAAAAACAGATGTTATTAGCATTCTACATCTTTATTGCTCATGTCTACATATTTGCAACCCTCTTCTGCTAGAGGGCTCAGAGTTGTAACAGTGTGTAATGTAACCACATCAGTGTGTGAGAAATGGTGAGCTGTAATCAAGTTTCAAATTCAAAGAATTAGTCCATACGTGGATGACCAGCATAATACCAGACCACACACGAGCACTGTGGCATCTGCAACAGTCTGACACCTTTGGTTCACTCTCATCGTTCATCCTCCATACAGTTCCATCTGATTATCATGTTTCCAAAACTTAAAAAACACCTTCGAGGAGTTCATTGTGATAGTAATGAAGCAGTGCAAGCAGAGGTGAGACAGTGACTCCATCAACAAAGTCAAACATGCGATAGTGACAGTATCAACAAAGTGGTCTCTCATTGGGAGACATGTGTTTGTTGCCAGGGTGATTAAGTTGAGAAATAGATGTAGAATGTCAATAACTTCTGTTTTGTTGCAAAAGCCTTAAGAGTTTCAAAGGCATTACTTTTCAGCATGTGTTTTCAGTCACCAGTGTGTTCTAATGCTGTACTGAAAACATCCACTATGGCAACCACATTTTGAACATGGTCTCAATAAATATACATCTCACGATATTTTCTGCCTGCTCTCCTTTATAACTAAACTTAATTGCTGCACTGAACTCTGAGCTTTTCATCGTGTATCCAGGTTTTTACTTTGTGGTACAGTTATTTGACTTGACACTCAAAAGTGACTGGAGAGAAGAAAAATGTATCATACCTTTAACATCTATGAAGCTGTAAAATTATGTATAATTTGTCAGTTTCTTCTTAACTGTTGTGCATATACATTCCTCCAGGGGTAAGAATTTATTAATAAAAATGCTGAGAAAATTTCCTTAGTAAGGCTTAGCTGATGTCTGAACAAATAAACAAATATCACTCTGACATTTTGTAGGTTCCTACAAGAACATTCATGGGAGTAAGAGTACTGATAAAATACTGTAATATACAATCAGGAAAGAAGTTAAAATATGATACTTAGAGGACAATAAGTTACCATGTTTAGAGAAGCATTTTGTGCTTTAATGCAACTGTTGAGAAAATGACTGCTTGTACAGTCAAAGATCTGTGAAAACTAGCAGCATATACTCTTCTCCTTAAGAATTCATGGTAAAAAAAGGCTTATATTGTGTCTCAGTTAAAATTAATTTCTCACTAACATTTGTTACGCATAGCACCTTTACAGAGTGACTTGCTGTCAACAACAAAATAATTCCAGCACACTATGCTTCAAAAGAAAGTGATGGACATCTGGAAAACTGCAAAAGCTACATATCAGTCTCATTATGTTACTGGCAACTGAAATATCACATCTTGGACAGATATTATGTCATCTGACTACAAGATTTACAGGGATGAAAGAGGAAGAGAAGTACAAAAGTGAAAATAAAATATTTATAAATTTATTTATTAATGTGTAATGGACAGGATACAGATATAACTCTGTTAGAGGATGCCAGTTGTTAAGAAGAATGGCCTGAAATGCAGTCTTTGTCATATCAGTTTCAGTCTCTACAACATACTGTTTGTGGGAGTAAGAAGAGCAGTTGATCTACCAAATGTTGTTCTCTGCCCTCCTCTACACACACACACACACACACACACACACACACACACACAAAACGAAAGTAATGCTATGGGGTAGCATCATCTTTAATCCATATGGAATTATTAAAGATATGGTTAAACATTCAGTATGCCTACTGACCTATGTCTACAATTATACTTCCCTGACCATTACAGTATATGTGGATGTAATACTTTCATTTACCCTGAAATGTGGGAAAGTGCAGGAGTGGAAATGAGTGACAGCAATCCACTGTACACATGTGCACCTTTCTGATAACTGTTACATTTATAGGTTTTGTATCAGTGTTAGATATTGTATCTTTAGAGTGTAATTAAATCCTGCTTTGATTATTATCTCAAGAAGACTGTCTTGATCAACTGTGTATTTGTAATAGTTTGCCTTTGTGGAGTTCAACAAGTGGAAGTGGAAAGGCGTTGAGGGGGGGGGGGGGGGAGGGGGGGGGGGGAGGCAGTGTAAATGTTCTGGATGGCTCACTGTAACAGGCTGCTTTGCTCTCTTACAAACTCTCACCTTATCATCTCTCTCTTCCTCCCCCTTCCTACCATCTATCATAAGCATCACGAATAAATAAAATGCACTAAAGTTAACTCAGGGCTGCTCGTTGGTAACATCCACGTCCCCTGATACTTGAACTACTAGAAGCACTGCACCTGATGTGATTCCCAAATAACTACAGTATTTATTTGTACAGCTGTAGCTTGAAAATTAGATTTAATTCATTTCCCTGAGAAATTAACAAGACTGCAGCAGTAACTCTTATTTAACAAACCTTGACTTGCATTATTATTATGGAATAATACTGAGTCTAAATAATATCAGATGAATTTGTAATTGGAGACTGGCTTCATTTTTTTATTCTGGTTTATATAGTCTTTATTTGTTAGAGGGCTCAATTGTTTCTTGTGAGTGCCAATACAGTTTACTAATATAAGACACTTAAGCACAACTATTGAATGGTAAAATGTTGTCTAGGGTACCAACTAAGAGTTTTATTAAACATCATCTTCTTGTCATCATTGTAAAATACAGGCATAAGTAACTACATTGG
Source organism: Schistocerca gregaria (assembly GCF_023897955.1). Classification (NCBI taxonomy): domain Eukaryota; kingdom Metazoa; phylum Arthropoda; class Insecta; order Orthoptera; family Acrididae; genus Schistocerca; species Schistocerca gregaria. Next base: position 492,879,580 of record NC_064926.1, read on the forward strand.
TACTGATCTGGTCAATTAAGTCTTGTTGATTGAGAAATAGTCTAACTTGTAGCTAGCATAAATGTATGAAATGCAGTGTGAAATGATGAATGAAAAATGAGCCTTACTCATTCTTAAGCCATAATTATTGCTTATTATAATACTGGAGATGGAACTCTCCACTTTACACAGTTGTTATTTTTCAAATTTCCTAGTGGGTTTATTTTCCTTTCACATACCTTATCATATTTTTCATTCACCACTCCTGTTCCGGGTGATTTGATGTCAGGTATTTCAAACTTGCTTATACTCATATAAGATTCTTTTATTGTGGAAAATCATGCATCTGCATCTGTTGTTGGTCTGTCTACAAAAGTGATCTCTCAACAAATAATTCACCCTTTCTTTGTGTAACCAATGAGGTGGTGTCTATTTTCTTTGATTCAAACCCTCCTAATATTTTCCTGGTTTCTTTCACTCTTCTATACAACTTGCTTAACATTTCATTATTTCTATCATTTCTATTTGGATTATAAATATCCTGAGGCACTGCACCAACAATATGAATATAAATAATTTTTCCACAATGTGTTTCAGTCATATGATGGTAGCATTGTCCAAGGTCTCTGTAATCATTTCTGTATCCAGTTTCCAGATAGCCTGTGCTGCACATCAGATTACTCGTGTGTCATCAGAACTTCAACCTCCCTTATACACTCATCAAATAAATTCAGTGTTCAACTTTCTTCTATCTAAACTTTGCAACAATCAAATACATACATTTCACACCATGAGTTCATCTAATGAAAATTTCCAGACACCTTAAACCACACAAACCTACCTCCACACAGTTGTTGTTGTTGTTATTTAAATTATGTACAATATTCACCCTAACAGACAAGGGATCAACAGTGGTGACACTTAACTTTGACCAGTACATAATATTACATTTGTGTACAGGCAAAACCATTTTAAAGATAAAAAACTTCTGTGCAGTCTAATTGTGACTCACAATGTGATCTAGAGAATATTATTAAAATCCTGGATTTCCTAAAGGCTTCCATATTTAGATCTGTACTTTTTCTAAGATGCACCAAAGAAGGTTATCCTTACATATGTGATTGTGTTATTAAACTGGTTTGAAACAGTCTGTGTAATGTGTATCAGTACAAATATGTCAGAAACAGACTTTTGCTATAATGGGAATTAACCTGCACTGAACTTTCACCAAGAGAAGGGACACATTGGTTCAAATGCTGGACTCACATTTCGAAGCAGCATGATTCAAGTACCCATTTTGATATTCTGTGGTTTTCATAAACTGATTAAGGCAAGTATCAAGATGGTTCCTTTGAAAAGGATGCTGCTTTCTTTCTTACCTATTCTTGTTCAATTCAAGCACTTTCTTCATCTCAACCATCATAATTCATGGGATATTAAGACCTACACGTTCTTCTTTTTTCCTTCTTGAGAAAAAAATTCAACTCTTTAATGGATACTCACTGAAACTTACCCCCTTGACATATTAAGATTATGTTTTGGACCAGGAATTGAAGGTAAATCTTTTAGTTTATAAGCAGAACTATACAAACTTTGTTCTCCAAACTTGCTGCACATTGTAGCACCCAGTGTGAATTTGCAGCTTCTAATTCCACACAGCCCTTCACATAGTGCTGACAAGGTAGCAGTAATGGGAGAGATAGAATGGAAAGTAGTTTATCATGACAAGGATCAGCTCCAGGATGGGAATGTTATTCCTCTGGCAAAGAGTTTGCTGCTTTCAGTACATGTGATAAGTTAAAACTCTGTTCCAATCCATGACTACGTCCACACCATTGCCATCCATTGTCAGTGTACAGTCAGTGCTGAGCCCAGAAACTATCCCTAATCTTTGTATAAAACATTCTCCAATGTACACCTACCTAGGGTGCTAGTCCTGCAGCACAATGTGATATCCCATGGGGAGTCAGAAACTGCATCAGAAAATAATAGACATATTGAAGTTTTTAATTGGCAATTAAGTGTTCTTCGATGACTTATCTGGTAGAACATTGCCCACTATAGAGAAAGATTGTCAGCTTGAGTTCCTGCATGGAACAAAGTTTTGGAGCACCACAAGGATTGAGCTTGAAGATCTTTTCAGAATGCCTTCATCATATCTGTATGACATTCTTTTCATTGATACTGACATTCTCTTTCATAACACATTTATGTATCTGTAAGGATTGCCAATAATGAGGGGTTTTAGTTGTTTCCATGGTTCAAAAAGTAAGGTAACAACTTCTCTGTGAGAAAAGGCTTATTTGGGAAACCAAAGAGATACATGAAGATATTATTTTTCCACATAGTGACCATATTTGTCTAAGCATTTGTTCCATTGATAAATCAATGTGGCAAAATCTTCTTAAAAGAAATCAGGGTGATGTCTAGGAACCACTAAATAAGAGCTTCTTGAATTTTGACACCCAATTCTGAAGAGATGACAAGCCAGCTGCTTCTTTACTGGTTTTAAGAAGCAAAAATTGCTTGTTGTGCTATCCAGGCTGTATGGAGGGTATTTTAACAGAGCCCACCAGAAACACCAAACCAAATTTTGTGTAACCAAGGCCTTATGCAGACTGGTGTTGTAATGATATAACAACACTTTCTGAAAGCAGTTCCATTTATTTCCTCTGAATCATCTTCTGCAATTTTTCTGTTGTGCACAATGACTGGCAGTATTCACAGTTATTTCATTGATGAGGAAATCAACCAACACCACATGCTACACGTCCATGTCCAAATACTGTTGACCATAACTTCTTCACAGATACCATTGTCTTGAGCTTTTTATTGGAGGGGGGGGGGGGGGGGGGGGGGGGTCTGGGAGTCTACATGATATTGCATTCTTAATCCCAAGACACATGATGCGCTTACATTTTGTCCTTTGTGACGATATGGTGTATTAATGGAACACCCTTTGCCTGGTATCACTTTAAGTGGTGCAGAGTCAGTATCACTCACCTAGCTTTATTCTCATTGCCTTGGTACCCTCCTAATGCACATATTCTGATAGTCCAGTATGCTGTGCATGATATTCGCTGCACTTCCAACAAAAATATTGCGTCTGTGCATATTCTGGCTCGCATAAAGGTGACAATCAGTTTGAATAAACTGTTCAACACAGTACAAGTTGTCATATGAAGTGAATGTCCATCAGTGCCTCCATCTTGAAATTGTATTTTGTAGCACAGTGTCATAGCCAGCTCCATCCACCTGCAGCATTAAAAAACTTCTGTCGCCTCTTCTATCTGGACCCAGTATATAATTTGCACATTGCATTTACACATCCATAAGAGTTTCTCTTGCCTTATTCTATGAAACAGCCCTCATATCATATTAACAAATTATGTTAGTCTCCAGTAACTGAGTGATACATCTTCAGTCTTTCACATAACACCTTGTGATGACATTCTTTCAATCCAAGTCTCCCACTGTTGATGTCATTCATTTTCATAAATGATTCAATGAACATCAAGGAACACAGTGAACTCACAATTCACAATTAACTAGCAGTCGGTAATTACACCTTTTCTTCTGATTTTTGTGAGCATATTGTGTTGTGGTCCCCATGAGGCACTGAAAGAACTGGGGTGTCGTCCTGACATGTGACTATCCAGCCACTAACCACAACTTAAAGAGAGGGATATGAATGAACTGGTTTCACTTAATGGGCAGCATAACAAAAGTCAGGTAGTGTGAGGTCAACATTAGCTCTCTCTCATATCTTTGCTGTGTTCCTCAAAACATTTTGACACAAATTCTAGGAGAGATGTATTTCCCCACCTCCTCCCATGTAAGAAGTGGTTGTAGACAGTATGACAGATCATTGATTGTTGTTGTGTTTGGTGGTGGTGGTGGTGGTGGTGTCTAGGATGTGATACACTGCATTATGGACCATCAGTCTGATTCTACAATATGCTATAGTCAAGGGTGTCCCCTGTCATTGACACATTACTTACAGCAGCTGTTCATAGGTGTGGAACTTACGCTGAATATAGGGATTCACTGTGCACCCTGGACATGATGGTTTGTGGAAAGCCAAGTCCCCACATGGCTCAGAGGTGAAGTTTATCCCAAATCCAGTGCACACAATATGGCTTCAGTCAGATGCACTGACATTGCTTATCCTGTGCTCAGCTGTCACACTGATAGTAAAAAGCCAAACACATCTCTCTCTCTCTCTCTCTCTCTCTCTCTCTCTCTCTCTCTCTCTCTCTCTCTCTCTCTCCCCCCCCCTCTCCTCCCCCACCCCCACCGCTCTCTCTCTCTCTCTCTCTCTCTCTCTCTCTCTCTCTCTCTCTCACACACACACACACACACACACACACACACACAAAGCAATGCTAACCTCTTCTATTTCCTTAACCCTCCTATTTTCTGCTTCCATTTCCAAGTATATTAACGCAGCAACTGTACGAGTGTCATCCTCTGTAGATATTCATCCATTTGTTCATATCATCTTAATTTTATTTTATTTTTCTTTATGTTTATTCCCACTTTATATCTCCTCCTCAAGCTTCTTTGTATGCTTTTCCATCCTCCACACCTAAACTCTTTCTTTGGTTCTTCATGGTTCTAATATTTCCACACAGCATTGCTGCTTCCTAGCTGCAGGCAACTGCCCTCATGACATTAACTGACGTTGCTGTTGATGCTTGGCAGAACATCACAGTAATATTAAACAGGAAACTCTTCCTAATATTCTGCAGAATTTTGTGGGCATCAGGAAGTGTTTCCTATTTAATATTATACTAACTATTGTCCTCCCTCTGTTATTTGCCAATAAATCCTTGCTTTGGTTACATTCTGACATTGACTTTACTGGATTATAATTCTCACTTTCATTTTCCAGAATAAGTCTGTTGCAATAAATATGATGATTTAGTCGTAATCAAATCAATATCTGTTACAGTATAATACAGGTGAACAACAAAGTCACTTTAAAGGCATAGTATTTATGACACAGGACAGGCTTGTTTGCAGAATTTCACTGGATGAAAATACTGCTTTCAGTTTACTTTTAGTCTTCTTATGTACTTGTGTGTAATTTACTTATTGGTTATGTTTTAACAGTAAAACAGAGAATGCATGGTAGCATATCAATTTTATAATGTCATGTAACTCTCAGATCATTTGGGCCTACACAGAGTTCTGATGTTGTCAGTGTTCTTGAACTGAATTTTTTTTTGCAATTTTTAAATTAGTAACTAGGACAATATTTTTATTTATTGATGCTACTATACAATCATCAGTTTCACTTTTCAGTTGATGCCTCGGTGTTTCATATTTTTCTGTATATGTTACAACAAACTGTTCAAACACATTCAGTGGACAGTTTTGTTGTCAGAACATGCCATAGTAGTAGGCTAATACAAATATTCAATGTTGTTCTTGCATTATTTTGTTGGTTCAGTATAAAACTAATATGTATTTAGCTCTTACAAACTGAAGAGCAAACTGCAGCTAATTTATTAAATACAGTGGATTGCATATCAAACAAAAAGTAATAATAAACAATTATGATAAATCTATCCATAACATGCACTAACAAATGAATGTTCCAAAGCTTTTATCCTGAAACACAAATTTTGTGTCGCAAAAACAGTTCTGCTTATATTCCTAACTCGTTACACGACCTATTCAGTCCATTCCTGACTCCATAGTGATAAGTATTTTATCCATCTCTTTAGTTTCATCACTTTAGTTATTGACTGAAATTGGTAAATACATTTACCCCAGTTTGTTTGCTGGTGTTTAATACAGTCAGTTAAATAAACTTGTTGAAAGTATGAGAGTAACATTTAAAAACACATTAACTGCATTCATTACTGTCACAATACCTTAGTTTACAACTACATTGTAGCCTGTTTTTCAGTACTGAAGGTGGGTATACAAAACTTAATTCACTGAAATACCAGAATTTTCACATAAGAGTGCTGTATCATTATGCAATGCTTTACTACTGACCACATAGTTAAGGAAAATAGCACATAGGAACAGTTCACTTTAGCACCTTCTCACATCTCCACTGTCTATAGCTAGTCCACTTGAGTATAGTCTCAAATACCCAATTACTTCTTGTCATTATTCATTCACTTACTTTATTTATTTCTAACTAGTTTAGTGAACAAAATGCACAAGGATGAAGAAACCTGTTTCAGACACACAAAGCACTGGCTAGCCTACAGTTATATTCCAAAATAGGCCAAATGCGCACAATTTTTGTATACTGTGATTACTCCACCTGACACAAGAGCATGTAAATTGAAAATAATATAATAGATATGCTTCATAACTTTTAAAGAAACAAGAAACATAATATAAACACCAGTGGCTGACAGCTGGCTTTAGAAAGTAAACACAGGAGCATACCAGTCATTTCATGCCAGTATGATTTGTATTGTTTCTAAATTCATAATTTACTCCCAGAATGTACATGCAAAGTAGCAGTCATCTCATTGTCGTCTATTAGTTCTTTCAGCTATAGTTTTCTTATTTTGCAATAGTAAGGTATTTCAATTCTAACATAAACTAAAAATTGCTGTGAAAGCAGAGTGTTGGTCTTACAGCTCATTGCTGCATCAATCTTGTACTTGATGTCAATCCTAAATAATAATACTAACATATTTCTTTGTGAAAAACAAATCATTACTTGCCAAGCATCAGTAAAGGAAGGCACAAAGGAGTTTTCATAAAAATGCTTGCTTTAGGAACCATAAATTTCATTGTGTGTCAGAAGTGACTAAAAGGTTTCACAAAATGAAATTCTTCTGGGAAGTCACAAAGAAGCAAGGATAAGGAAGACACAGAAAGGTGGGAAAGTAATAGCACTCCATCCTAGATCAATATTTGTAATTTGATATGCAAATTCTATGCAGGAAAATTATAAATACATGAACTTAATATGACAGTGACATCTTTCGCGAGAGATTTCTTGTGTGAAACTGTGGCAGTGGATACCTTGTGTCAGACTGGGATAAAATTTAAAGCATTCAACACTATCAACCATTTTCACTGAAAATCTGATGTTGTACCGCTATCACATGCAGTAAGTTTATTGATCGTACATGATACAAAAGTGTAATGAGTGAGTGATGTATTTATAACTAACTATCCAAAAATAATATTGCCTGCCTGAAATTTAAATCACTATTGTTTTAGGGGAGTTATCTAAAGGCCAGTGAGTAGGGAACACTTTCTGAATACTTTATCATAGCTACAATATAACTGAATGTAGCAGGTATACATAAATTACATTATGATCCAAGTGGTCTTAAATGTTAAGTACCATCCAGACATGTGAACAGTGTGATAAACATAAAGTCAAACCAGTGGACCACTTCTGATCACTATCATTAGAACAGCTTAGATCCAAACACATCTAAATTAGCAGCAGTTGTCACTTGCACCATACAGCTATGAAAAAGTAGCAGCTGGCCTTAGAACTTCAAGCTTAAATAATTAAAGCACATAGGAGGTGTAGATTAGAAGAACAGTGTTAAAAATAGGCTACATGAACAGATTAAGGCTAAAGCTGCCAGGTAAGGCCACAAAAGTAGTCTTTGTGAAAATTATAACAACTAAGAATAATGGTCCAAATGAATATAACCATGTAGGATCTGTAAAATAATGCACCAAATTAACCATGATGGCTGATGGCATAAGCATAGACCTAGTAATTTCCCCTCTCATGTGGCAATTAATATTAAGGTTATAATAAACAAATTCACAGAGAAAGGTATCACAGTGGTAAGACATGGGACTTTAGTAAGTTGCTTGATGCCAGAATGATCAACTGTTACATGATCAACTACATTCACTGTTGGCCATTAAAGCTGCATCAGGGAGAAAATCAAACAACAAAATTTTACTGACTGCCTGTGTACAGTGCAATAGGAAGAACCATGACTAAATTTGTAGGTGATTCAGGGGTGTACAGATGCAAAATTTAGTACACAGAACAGCCAGCAATGACAACTGTAATGGGGCTGGGCAATGAGCCAAACTGAGCTCAGACAATAGATATGAGCACGTCATTCCATGCTGCTTCATCACTATGCCAGAGTTCATCAACCGTAGTGCCTGGCAAGTGGTGGTCTGCCAGACTCACAACCACATGTGAGCAGATGTTTTCGGTGACTGAGAGACCTGGAGAAAGTGCTGATCTGGGCAACAGCTGAACACATTTTGTATCAGCCTAGGCCATGACAGCACAAGCAACATGCAATCTTGCAGTAACATGCTGAAAGGCACTCGTAGATAAACCTTGAATATATGGCACAGCCACTGCCATTAACAAATCATAAATGTAATAACTGACTACAAGAACAAGTTATTGTGTTGTGTACCCAATGCCACCAAATACCATCACGTCGGGTGCTGGGCCCGTATGAAGGCAAAGAGTACAGTCTCGTCGGTGCCTCCATACAAGGTTATGTCCATCGTGATGTGTGGAGGACTGGGCTCATCTGAAAAGAAGATATGATACTACACCTATGTTTGGTGCTGTAGTTGGCAGCCCTCTCTGCTGCCATGCCAATGGAAGCTACTCCAGTAGTTGCCATTCTGACAGTCTGTGGTGCTCCACACTCTGTCACATTGTTGTTTGTGTATTTGTCTTGCTACAAATCAGTACATTTCCTGACTTACTGTATGCAGTGTGGCTGTACAGTGCTGCATGGCTGAGTGAACAATACATCTGTTCTCTTGAGCACAATTAACGTGGAGGACACTGAGATCCTGCATGAGATTGAGTATGGCTCTTTTGTGCTCATTGGTTCCACAGCTATATGATAGTCATGGGATCCTGACCAACACAAGCAGCAGTATTGCAGAATGATAAACCACAGGTTTCTTTCTTAAACAAGGTAAAAATCATATTCTCACAAAAAAATGCAATTTCTGAATGAGAAAGCTGGTGGATAATCTTTCCTTACAAACAGAATGTAAATGGCATTATTGCTGCCACCTTTGTGCAGTTGCTCTGAAATGCTAATTGTTTGCATGTTTGACCATGTGGTACTGTTCGTACCAATCTGACATTTGTTACATGCTGTCTACATTCACCAGCAGTGCAGCATCAATAGTGTCCACATTCCATGATTTAGTCAATATAAGGCTTGATTCTGGAACACTACAGTGAGTGTGGACTTTCTGCATTAGTAATTAATTCATCATCTGCTGTAGGTTGCACTGTTCAGCTTCCATTGTCCAGAAACAACAAATGTCTCTGTCAGTCTGCACTGTCATTTTATCAGGTTACTGCACAGTCACATGTGATGGAAAAAAAAACGGTCCTCCAACGATGACTGTTGATCATTTGTGTAGCTTGTATATCACATGGTGGTTTATTCATCAGAAACAGATCCATTATTATATGATCCCATGACGCTTGGACCTTTGATTTCAGAAGATGGAAGCAAAAAATCACACTGATTTTTTGGAGCACTAAGTTGAGTAATGTACTGTAATTCTAATAATTTGAGAGCGTAATGTTGCTAATGTTTAATGTGGAGGTAACTGCTTAACCTGGATCCTTCTCAGTATTTCAGTTTTCACAAAATTTAGTTCACTGATCAGTGGTCCCAGCACAAACTGAAATACTGACATTAATTCTCTAGTAGGGGCAGCATGTAACCACAAGTAATAATGATGATTTGACTTGCAACTTACCACACTGCTGGTAGTCACACGGTGGTTGAAATCTAGATCTGTAATAAACAGGTTATTAGTCATTCATTACTGTACATCTCCTCAAATTTAAATTCAGTCAATGAGATGTAACTGAACCTTATTAAGCATGGTTGTGCAGTTTGGTTTCATTTTTATTCGCCCACAATGAGTAAAAATTTTAGTTTGGAATGTATAATTATTCAGGGACCACGACTCACTCTGAGAAGTGAAGTTGAGGCTCAAGTTACCATTTACATTAAGCATAATACAAAATACACTTTCTGATTTTGCACTGATTAGCATTTTGAAGCTTGTGCTATAGAATTTACAGGATGTTTTAGGAACAGAGACAAAACAGTGGACTCCATCTGATGATTTTTTATTATTTACAAAACAACTATACATGTTGTTAACAGTTTCAAACTTCTAAAAAAGATCATGTAATATTAAATGTACTTTTAATGTAAATGTTGTGGGCAAATCTATTGTAGAGCTATATTGAAGCCTAATACAATTTATAACAAGTTACAACAAGTAATTTGCAGTACTGCTGCCAACAACATTTCTTTAGACACAATGAGATTGCAAAAAACGTTGTGTAAATACTTGCACTTAAGCTATAACACTAGTGAAGGAAAAAGGCATTGAGGACTAATAAATGAAAAACAGATTGTTTTATCACACTACAAATATATACATAACCCACTTGACATCAGTAAAAAAAATGCAATATATTCTGAAAAGTAACCTACAGTTCCAAAGAAAAGGGTTTCAAAACAAGTTTAATAAATTTTTGGAGCAGTAAGATGAGTAATGTCCTGTGATTCTAATAATTTGAGAGTGTATGTTGGTAATGTTTAATATGGAGATAACTGTTTTCTTTTAACTTAATTTTTGCAAGTATTCATGGGGATAGAGAGATCAGCAGTCACTGCCCCCAAACAGACCAGTTTCTTTTTCATAGCAGAACTCCTCAACACAATGCTGTTCATAATAATTATCTTAACTTCTTGACAAATTGCTCATTGATGGCAGGGTTGAGGTGAGTGACCAATTGCAGCAAATATCACTTGCAACGGCTTACTGTGATCTGTCCATTGTAAGTGAGGCTCTTTAAAGGATGTGTTAAATACCTAGACAATGAAATTATTATGATATTTCAGTGCCTGTGTTATTCCAAATTACAATGCAATGTTCTTTCAGTCATACATTCAGAATAACATGCATTCATGTCTGAAGGAACATTACATTGTAATTTGGAATAATACAGGCACTGCAGTATCGTATTTATCACTGACACCAGGCAAGCAACTTTTGAGTAAAATGGCTCCCCAGTACAGGAATATTCATAATGGATATATTAGTACAGGTTGCAGGCACATGATTGACAAAATATGGAAGTTTATGTATGGCCGTGAGTCATGCTTGGGTAGCCAAATGGTGAGGCGACTACTCGCAATAAGCGAGAAATCCAGGAGTCCTGGTTCGGTACAACGTTTCATTGTTGTTGGTGTATTATACAGCTGATAGTAGTCTATATTTGCAACTGCGAATACGTTTTGTGTATTTTATGTATAAACTTTAATGGTCCTGCCATTTAGCCAGAACCCTTGGATCATCTTGATGAACACACTGTTAGTTAAAACAGTGGAAGTGCTCTTTTCCCTATGTAGACAATATCTCAGCAGAAAATTTATTCTGAAACACCTACAATACTTTGAGGATTTTCTAACAAGCAAACACGCTACAATACACCAACCATTACTGGATGCATAAATCAATACTATCAATTCTGGAGGCATTTCCATCACTAAGCCAACACCTCAGTTAAAGAATGAAACTGCTATGCTATTCTAGCAAGAGTATGAACTTATCAACCAGATGCTAGATGTGAACAATAATCTGAACTCTCTGGGAATCCAGTAATCTATAAGAGCAATTTAGAAAGCCTTTTCAAGCAATGGACAGATGCCACATGAATATCAATAGACCCAAATACAAGAACTCTTTCAGCTGTGCATATTTAAAATAGTAAGAGTGAACAATTGTCTACGAATGACGTATCACTTCAGGTGACTGAACTCCTAGCTGTTGACAGAACACTAAATTATGGCATGAGCATAGCAGCTGGTCATCTTGTCATTCTCTCAGACTCTCTCCGTTGTGCTGAAAGCATGTACTTAAATTGGTAAGGACAAGGGTAGGTGTTACCTTACTTGCCAAATAGCTGCTGAAGTACTGGAGTTGTACTGAACCAGTAAAGGGATCTTATTTGTGTGGGTCAAGGACCATGCTGGGATTGTAGGGAACAAGAAAGCTGAACAATTGGCTAAGAACACGATGACAGCTGGCATTCCTTCAGATGATCTCATTTCTGTAGTTAGAGGATTGACCAGAAGTGACTGGAGAAGAGGCACGAGAGACAGAAGATCTGCATAAGGCACCTGGTGCAGGTGAATCTGTCCATATTTACTGAAGGCCCAGTGGTAAGCTGCAAAAGGGTCCCTGAAATGGAGCTTACCTGGCATAGGGACTGCAAGACAATTTGTGTGGATCATTACCAGGCTGAAATTAAACCATGTCTGCCACCAACAATATCTTCATAGGCTTCACCACATACTATTACCATATTGTGATGGTGCAGAGCTGCAGAATAGTAATCACATTTCTTATAACATCTTCTTTGACTACCCTCAGTACAGTACGGAATTGACTGGCTGATTACAGAACCAGTCCACATGAATTGACCCCTTCCTTCTCGTGTTTTAATCTGTGGAGAATTTAAATAGTTGTAAATTGTTAGTGACACTTGTTTTAAAAGTTATAATTAAACTGTTACTGTTAACTTTGTGTGTGTGTGTGTGTGTGTGTGTGTGTGTGTGTGTGTGTGGTGTTCTTGAGTATTGTTTGAAATCTAAGTGTTAACTTAAGGTTAGTATTATTCATATGTGTTGTTTTTTGTAAACTTTTTATGGCATTGTATGTGTGGTCTGACAGTATGTGTGCAACTGAAGGTCGATAAACCCACCAAAAATATTATTTTTTTTTTTTTACAAATTATTTAGCTTTTAAAACTTAAATATAATGAAGTGTGAATTGAGAATATTCACCACTAGTGGCCATTATAATTGAGTTTAGTGATGAAAACACAGAAAATGAAGTGTTAAGACACTAGAATGGAGCTATATTTATCTTCCTGACAACATATTACAATCAAAGTAAACCACTGTAGACGTATATCATTTAAATAAGTATAGAATATAAAAGCATTTTAATGGGAAGCATAAACTTCAGCTGTGCACCCATAACACTAATTTACAAATTTTCCATTGCATAGCCCTCACACAGTGAACACAAATGTTGAAATGAGGAGGGGGAAGATTGCATTCTTTCCATCATGAAACACAGAGATTTCATAGGGAATGACCACTTTCTCATGTATGTCTCCACACATTTCTTTATTGGACATAGTTCATTTCATGCTTTTCTTTCAAGTTTAACATGTGTCACTTGGATGTAAAATTCATCCCGTCAATTCCCTCGATTGTTCAAAGTTACTGCCTTCTCCAATAAATTATTCACATTAAATACTTATGTCTGTTTATTAATAGCTTAAGTGCCCTTGTGTAAAGTATTGATAATACTTCTGCCACAAAAATGAAATTATCCAAACCTCTCTTATAACTTATAGATGTCTGATTTTGTATTTGTGGTAAATGATTTCATTGCTACAAATTTCTGAAAATGAATGACGATTTTAGTAACTAGTGGATGCACATTTCTGAAAACAGTAGTCCATTCATCCATCACATCATGAATGAGAATCTTCAAGAATATGTACTGAGACATTGTTTCAATACCAGAGAGAACTAATCATCAAAAACAAAATCTGTAAACTGTACTAAGAATAAAGTTAGAGGAAATAACAACTAATTAAGCAGATATTTCTTTCCTTGACATCACCACTGAATCAAGCCCACATTACATCTCACTTTCTATTGGTAAGTCAGAACATAAGGATCTTATAGCTGTTCACATTAGATATGCAATCTCTAAAATCAACATTCATTGTATTCCATGTAGCATATGAATGCTTCTATTAAACTAAATCAACATCTTCAATAAGTAACTATAAAAATTTCACTTTTTAAGAAATAGGCAATTATTAGTCATATAACACAGTAATAGAAAGTTGTCAAATATTGCATGTAAAACCCAATGCAGCAAACTATGTCAAATGCATATGAATTTCTAAGGTGCCAAACTGCTGAGGTCATTGTTCACTAGAGTTACACACTACTTAAACTAACTTAAAGTAACTTATGCTAAGAACAACACACACACACACACACACACACACACTCAAACCTCTGGTGGGAGGGGCTGCCAGTGGTTCGAATCCTCCCTCAGGCATGGGTGTGGGGCCATGCAGTCCATGACATGGTGACTCTAAGCACACGGCCACTCCACACGACAAAACTCACTCTTTATCTTTCAGTCAAATAAATTTTAGGAAATAGGTTTTCGTCACCAGCATGCTGGAGGAGGATTTACATTTATATTCTGCCAGCTACCATACTGTGTGTGGCAAATTGTATATGTAGTACCTCTCTCTCAACCCCTGATTCCTTGTCCCATTTGCAACTGACATTTGGGAAGCAAGATTGTCAGTAACTATCCATATTAGCTCTAGTTTCTCAGATTATCTCATTGTGATCATTTCAAGAGAAGTATATGGGAGGAAGTGATACATTGCCCAACTCTTTCTGGAATGTACTCTCCATCAGAATTTCATAAACCTCCACATGATGCAAAATGCCTGTCTTATAGTGTTTGCCACTGCAGTCAGTTGAACAGCTCCTTAAATGCTCTCGCACCGACCAAACAATCCTGTTGCAAAACACTTCACTCATCATTTGTTCCTCTCTCTCTCTCTCTCTCTCTCTCTCTCTCTCTCTCTCCCCCTCCCTTCCTGCCTCTCCTTTTATTAATCCAGAATTATGATCAATACTCAAGAATCTATCAAACAAGTGTTTTGTTTGACACTTCTTTTATGGCTGAATTGCATCTCCTTAAGATTCTTCATATGAATCTCAGCTTGGTATATGCTTTTACTAGTATTTGCTTGATGTGGTCATCCCACTTCAGGTTGCTCCAGATGGTTACCCTCAAGTATTTTATGGTAGTTATTGTTTCTAGTGATTTTCCACAAATACTGTAATTGTACAGTTGTTGATATCTTCAGCTATTTATGCACAATACGTTACATTTACTTATGTTCAGGGTCAACTTCCACTGCCTGCAAAATTCATCAAACCTCTACAAGTCTTCCTGCAATTAGCTACAGTCTTACAGCATTCATACCTTCTTACAGACAACTGCACCATCTGCAAGCAGCCTCATGGAGCTTCTAACATTAGCCAGTAGATAATTTATATATATTGTAAACATTAACAGTCCTATCACACTTCCTTAGCAAACTGCTGCAATTACCTGTACACTTTTCAGTTGTGTTCCATTAAGAGGGATGGGTTGAGTTCTATCTGCATGGATGTCTGGAATCGAGTCACAAATCTGCTCTGATACTTTAAAGCTCATTTTTTTCACTAATTGACAGTGTAGATCTGTATCAAATGCCTTCCTGAAATGAAGAGAATAGAATCAAGCTAAGTGCCGATGTCTATGGTGTCATGGGTCTCACAGATGAGCAGAGTGAGCTGAGCTTCACAGTATTTCTGTTTGTGGAATCCATGTTAAGTTTTATGGAAAAGATTTCTGTTCCTCAAAAATGTTATAATATGTGGACATAAAACGTGTTTCATGATTCTTCAATAGATTGATGCCAGTGATATAGGCTTATATGAGGGTGTCTGCAACTTGTGATCTAGTGGTTAGTATTGCTGCTTCTAGATCACAGGGTCCTGGGTTTGATTCCTGGGTCGGGTCAGGGATTTTCTCCTCCCGGAGACTGGGTGTTTGTGTTGTCCTCATCATGGCATCATCATTTGGGAAAATGATGAGAACGGACAGCGAGAAGATTGGGAATGTGTAAGGGCACTGATGACCAAGCTGCTGAGTGTCCTACAAATCAAAATCACTGTCATCATCATCATCATCATCATCATCATCGTCATCATATACAAGGGCATGCTGAAAAGAAATGCCTTTGAATTTATTATGTGAAAACCATTAATGGTTTTTAAATAAAAGAAATATTATTAACATTATACATCAAATAAAATAAAAAGAAATTTCCACACGGGAAAAAAATATATTAAAAACATAGATTCCAAGACTTACCAAGTGGGAAAGCCCCGGTACACAGGCACAATAAAATAACACACAAACACACACACAAAATTTCCAGCTTTCACAACAAATGGTTGCTTCTTCAGGAAAGAGGGAAGGAGAGGGAAAGACGAAAGGATGTGGGTTTTAAGGGAGAGGGTAAGGAGTCATTCCAATCCCGGGAGCGGAAAGACTTACCTTAGGGGGAAAAAAGGATAGGTAGATACACGCGCGCGCGCACGCACACACACACACACACACACACACACACACACACACACACACACACATCCATCCATACATATACAGACACAAGCAGACATATTTAAAGGCAAAGAGTTTGGGCAGAGATGTCAGTCGAGGTGAAAGTGCAGAGGCAAAGACGATGTTGAATGACAGGTGAGGTATGAGTGGCGACAACTTGAAATTAGCGGAGATTGAGGCCTGGTGGATAACGAGAAGAGAGGATATATTGAAGGGCAAGTTCCCATCTCCGGAGTTCAGATAGGTTGGTGTTGGTGGGAAGTATCCAGATAACCCGGACAGTGTAACACTGTGCCAAGATGTGCTGGCCGTGTACCAAGGCATGTTTAGCCACAGGGTGATCCTCATTACCAACAAACACTGTCTGCCTGTGTCCATTCGTGTGAATGGACAGTTTGTTGCTGGTCATTCCCACATAGAAAGCGTCACAGTGTAGGCAGGTCAGTTGGTAAACCACGTGGGTGCTTTCACACGTGGCTCTGCCTTTGATCGTGTACACCTTCCGGGTTACAGGACTGAAGTAGGTGGTGGTGGGAGGGTGCATAGGACAGGTTTTACACAAGGGGTGGTTACAAGGGTAGGAACCAGAGGTTAGGGAAGGTGGTTTGGGGATTTCATAGGGATGAACCAAGAGGTTATGAAGGTTAGGTGGACGGTGGAAAGACACTCTTGGTGAAGAAGTGGGGAGGATCCTCGACTGACATCTCTGCCCAAACTCTTTGCCTTTAAATATGTCTGCTTGTGTCTGTATATGTATAGATGGATATGTGTGAGTGTGTGTGTGTGTGTATGTGTGTGTGTGTGTGTGCGCGTGAGTATATACCTATCCTTTTTCCCCCCTAAGGTAAGTCTTTCCGATCCCGGGTTGGAATGACTCCTTACCCTCTCCCTTAAATCCCACATCCCTTCGTCTTTCCCTCTCCTTCCCTCTTTCCCAAAGAAGCAACCATTGGTTGCGAAAGCTAGAAATTTTGTGTGTGTGTTTGTGTGTTATTTTATTGTGCCTGTCTACCAGCGCTTTCCCACTTGGTAAGTCTTGGAATCTTTGTTTTTAATATAACATTATACATCTTTATTTTTCATGTGTGCATACTTATTTTGCAGCAGTCACCCTGGCAACTAACACATTTCTCCTTACAGGAGAACAGTTTGTTGTTACTGTTATTGTAGAATGTTTTACTTTGTTGATGGAGCTACCACTGAACCTCTGCTTGTACTGCTTCATCACTATCAAAGTAAAGTTCTCAGAGGTGCTCTTTAGGTTTTGGAGACAACTGAAAATCGAATGGTGCCAAGTCAGGACTGGATGGAGGATGATGACAGAGAACCCATGGTGTTGGACTGTTGCAGTTGTCACAGCTTGCATATGTGCTTTGGGCATTGCCATGATGAAGGAGAGGGTGCTCCATACGTGTGGATGGAATTTTCAGATTTGAAACTTGGTTGCAGTATGCTGTTGCTCATGCACCAACATGTTATGTTATACACTATAATTCAGAGCTCTCTAGTTGCAGAGGGCTGCAAATCTGTACATATGAAGATTAAAGATGTCAAATGCTTATAACATTTGTTTTCTTTAAAAAGCTTTCAGAGATTTTACATAAAAAATTCAGCGGGACTACATTTCAGGACACCCTCATAATTATGTGCACCTGTCCTTGAAATCTACTTGAAAATGGGAATGATCTGTACTTCTTCCCTGTCACTGTTTATCCTTTATTGCTCTGGAAACCTTCATAAACTACTGCTAGAAGGGGAGAGTGTTTCCTTTTTCTGCATAGCTCAATACCTGTCATTCCAACATTGATGCAGTGATTGAAATGAGGAACCATATTGGGTCTCCCACTGTGAAGCAGTTGCAGATGAATGAATACAGTATTTTGACCCCCTCGTATGTGATTTTGATTCACTTGATGATTTTACATAAGACCAAAACTTATTAGTGTTTTTATTCAAACTGGTTGGCAAAATTTTACTTTCATGTACACTTCTCTCTTTGCTCTCTTTACTCTCATTTTCTCATTCAGCTTTTGCCAGCTAGATTTTGACTTTGCTTAAATCATGATGAGTCTCTATTTGCTTGTGTAACAACTTTCTAACATGGCTTACTTAACTATAGGTTGTCTTTCCCATCTGTTAAAACTTTGTTTAGAATATACTTGTCTAAGGTATGCTGAATTATGCTTTTGCTTTTTATCCTTTTGTACTCTACATCTTTGTCCACAGAACTGAATATTTGATGTTGCTTACTCAGGTACTCTGTATTCTTGTATCTCTTGCATCCTGCTGGTCTAGTAAGCAAAAAAATACAAGGATGTTCAATAATTAGTGCAAAACATTTTTTTGTCATCAGTTTTAGTTTTAAAAATGTGGAATTTGTTGTGGAACACCGTGAAATACTCCTAATTCAGCCCCTATCATTTCATGCAGTCCTGACAATTGGCAGTGCTATATGTAGTGTTCAAAATGGCATCTGTAATGGAGGTGTGCTCCAAGCATAGAGCTGTCATTGAGTTTCTTTGACAGATGCTCACTGAATGTCTGCCTGAGGCCTGGAAGTAAACAGAACCATAGTGATTCCTTGGGCAAGGTGTCTATCATCATCACAACAAGGTCGCACAAAGCTGTCTGATCTCTCATGCTGGCCACACACTCCTGCATTGTTGCAACATATTGACACCTTAATTTGAAGTGATCTACAGATCACAATCGAACATCTCATTACACAACTGGATGTCTCTGTTGGTAGTGCTGACACACTCATCCACCAATTGGGGAATTCAAAAGTATGTGCCTGCTAGGCTCCTAACCACCTGACAGAATGCCATAAAGGGCATTGAAGGACAATCTGTGCAGAATTCCTTGCATGTTAAAATGCTGATTATGATAACTTTTTTTAACATTATCACAGGGGATGAAACATGGGTTCATCATGTCAAAAAGGTGACAAAACAGCAATCCATGGAGTGGCACCACACCACCTCTTCTTGGAAGGAAAAGGTCAATACACCACCCTAAGCCGGTAAAGTCATGGTGGTGATGGTCTTCTGGAACTGGGAAGTGGTTATTCTGTTTGATGTCCTCACTTATGGTGCAACAATCAACTCTGAAGTGTATTGTGCTGACCTCAGGAAACTGAAGAAACAACTTCAGTGTGTTCATCACCACAAAAATGCCAACTAACTTCTGCTTCTCCAGACAATTCAAGGCCTCGCACAAATGTGTGCACCCAAGAGGAGCTCACAGAACTTTACTGGGCTCTTTTTCCTCATCCACACAACAGCTCAGATCTCACACCAGCCAACTTCCATGTTTCTGGCTCAATGAAGGATGCAGTCAGTGGGGAGCAGTACATGGATGATGGGGAGGTTATTGATGCAGCAAAACATTGGCTCCAATGTTGAACAATAGTCATGCACCCCTACAGGCCCTCCCTGTAAGGTGGCATAATGCCGTTGCATTGAATGGAGATGTGTTGAGAAATATAATTTTTTAGCCAAAAGAGTGGGAAATAATATGGTGTATTGGAATCTGGACAAAAACCAACCTGCTTTCAGAAAAGAATGTGTTGAATTGCTTATTGAACACCCTCCATATTTACTTAACTTTCTTAACATTCCTTGTAACATCTGTCACTGATTATATCTAGCATTGTGATCACTAATGCCTTCCTCTATGTTAACTGATTCAAAAAGCTGAGATCTGTTCATTGCTAGGAGGTGTAAAATACTATTCTCATGAGATGGTTCTCTAACTCTCTGCTTGAAGTAATTTTTGGACAAGACATTCAGAATAATGTCACATATTTCCCCATCTCTAGCACTAGTACTTATTGCATGACTCTGACAAATTAAAATCACTCTCTGTTATAATAGTATGACCAAAGAACTTATTCATGATATTCTGCAAGTTATCTATGAAGTGCGGTGCCACTACAGGTCCAAAGCAGTTGATCTACAAAAGCATCTGGTAACCATGTTTGAGCTGCCATTGCTGCTGAACTTCACCCAGATTATTTCATGTTTGCAATCCATAATAAACTCACTAGTTACTATTGAATTCTTTACTGCAATAAATATGCCACCATCATTAGCGTCTTTGCTATCCTTCTTATGTATATTCCAATCTGTGGTTAAGATTTCTATGCTGTTCGCTTCCACTTTCAAACATCTCTTTGTTCCTAATATCATCTGGGTACTATAATTTTAATAAGTGATTCTAATTCTGGGACCTTACTGTGGCTGCTTCAGCATTTTAATGACGTCATATTACACTTTTCTTTTTCCGATATGTGAAGGTGAACATTCTCCAAGAAAAAAAAATCCTATCAGTCAAGAAATGCTTGCAAAAATCACTGAAAACTTGTTGAAAATGATATGACAGAATGAATCTATATACAAAATTCAGATTTCATGGTAGAAAATAAAATGTTTACAGTGCAATGATTTTTTTTTTTCTTTTTTTTTTAAAAAAAAATCCCACATATTATTAGGAATTATTTAATTCAAAGAATGACACAGAACTTTTTAAATAACACTTAGAAAAGTTACACTGGTGAACTCAGTCTGGTGCTGGTGGGAGGAGTATTGTCTTTGGTACATAGTGAGGTGCAAAACTAGACTGGAAGGGAGAGATAGAGCAAAGAAAGTCAGAGGCCATGCAAAGAAAAGTGAGAGTGTTGAATAAGTAAAGCAGAGTTGGGGACAGAGTTTTAGGTGGGTGTGGGACTGAGGGCAAGTGGAGATTGAGGACAGTAGGTTTGCTGGATCAAAAAATTGCTGTAAGAATAATTTGCATCCAAGGAAACAAGAGATACTGTTGTTAGAGAGCAGGATCCAGATGGTTGTTGTTGTTGTTGTTGTCTTCAGGCTTGAGACTGGTTTGATACAGCTCTCCATCCTACTCTATCCTGGGCAAGCTTCTGCATCTCCCAGTACTTACTGCAACCTACATCCTTCTGAATCTGCTTAGTGTATTCATCTCTTGGTCTCCCTCTACGATTTTTACCCTCCACGCTGCCCTCCAATACTAAATTGGTGATCCCTTGATGCCTCAGAACATGTCCTACGAACCGATTCCTTCTTCTGGTCAAGTTGTGCCACAAACTCCTCTTCTCCCCAATCCTATTCAATACTTCCTCATTAGTTATGTGATCTACCCATCTAATCTTCAGCATTCTTCTGTAGCACCACATTTCGAAAGCTTCTATTCTCTTCTTGTCCAAACTAATTATCGTCCATGTTTCACTCCCATACATGGCTACACTCCATACAAATACTTTCAGAAACGACTTCCTGACACTTAAATCTATACTTGATATTAACAAATTCCTCTTCTTCAGAAACGCTTTCCTTGCCATTGCCAGTCTACATTTTATATCCTCTCTACTTCTACCATAATCAGTTATTTTGCTCCCCAAATAGCGAAACTCCTTTACTACTTTAAGTGTCTCATTTCCTAATCTAATTCCCTCAGCATCACCCGACTTAATTCGACTACATTCCATTATCCTCATTTTGCTTTTGTTGATGTTCATCTTATATCCTCCTTTCAAGACACTGTCCATTCCATTCAACTGCTCTTCCAAGACCTTTGCTGTCTCTGACAGAATTACAATGTCATCGGTGAAACTCAATGTTTTTATTTCTTCTCCATGGACTTTAATACCTACTCTGAATTTTTCTTTTGTTTCCTTTACTGCTTGCTCAGTACACAGATTGAATAACATCGGGGACAGGCTACAACCCTGTCTCACTCCCTTCCCAACCGCTGTTTCCCATTCATGCCCCTCGACTCTTATAACTGCCATCTGGTTTCAGTACAAATTGTAAATAGCCTTTTGCTCCTTGTATTTTACCCTACCACCTTTAGAATTTGAAAGAGAGTATTCCAGTCAACATTGTCAAAAGCTTTCTCTAAGTCTACAAATGCTAGAAATGTAGGTTAGCCTTTCTTTAATCTATTTTCTAAGATAAGTTGTAGGGTCAGTATTGCCTCAAGTGTTCCAACATTTCTACGGAATCCAAACTGATCTTCACCGAGGTCGGATTCTACCAGTATTTCCATTCATCTGTAAAGAATTCATGTTAGTATTTTGCAGCTGTGACTTATTAAACTGATAGTTTGGTAATTTCCACATCTGTCAACATCTGCTTTCTTTGGGATTGGAATTCTTGTATTCTTCTTGAAGTCTGAGGGTATTTCACCAGTCTCATACATTTTGCTCACCAGCTGGTAGAGTTTTGTCAGGACTGGCTCTCCCAAGGCCATCAGTAGTTCCAATGGAATACTGTCTACTCGAGGGGCCTTCTTTCGACTTTGGTCTTCCAGTGCTCTGTCAAACTCTTCACGCAGTATTGTATTTCCCATTTCATCTTCATCTACATCCTTTTCCATTTCCTTAAAATTGTCCTCAAGTACATCACCCTTGTGTAGACCCTCTATATACTCCTTCCACCTTTCTGCTTTCCCTTCTTTGCTTAGAACTGGGTTTCCATCTCAGCTCTTGATATTCATACAAGTCGCTCGCTTTTCTCCAAAGGTCTCTTTAATGTTCCTGTAGGCAGTATCTATCTTACCCCAAGTGAGATAAGCCTCTACATCCTTACATTTGTCCTCTAGCCATCCCTGCTTAGCCATTTTGCACTTTCTGTCAATCTCACTTTTGAGACGTTTGTATTCCTTTTCACCTGCTTCATTTACTGTGTTTTTATATTTTCTCCTTTCATCAATTAAATTCAATATTTCTTCTGTTACCCAAGGATTTCTACTAGCCCTCATCTTTTTACCTACTTGATCCTCTGCTGCCTTCACTACTTCATCCCTCAAAGCTACCCATTCTTCTTCTACTGTATTTCTTTCCCCCATTCCTGTCCATTGTTCCCTTATGCTCTCCCTCAAACTCTGTACAATCTCTGGTTTAGTCAGTTTATTCAGGTCCCATCTCCTTAAATTCCCACCTTTTTGCAGTTTCTTCAGTTTTAATCTACAGTTCATAACCAATAGATTGTGGTCGGAGTCCACATCTGCCCCTGGAAATGTCTTACATTTTAAAACCTGGTTTCTAAATCTCTGTCTTACCATTATATAATCTATCTGATACCTTCTAGTATCTCCAGGATTCTTCCATGTATACAATCTTCTTTTATGATTCTTGAACCAAGTGTTAGCTATGATTAAGTTATGCTCTGTGCAAAATTCTACCAGACCACTTCTTCTTTCATTTCTCTCCCCCAATCCATATTCACCTACTATGTTTCCTTCTCTCCCTTTTCCTACTCTCGAATTCCAGTCACCCATGACTATTAAATTTTCATCTCCCTTCACTACCTGAATAATTTCTTTTATCTCATCATATATTTCATCAATTTCTTCTTCATCTGCAGAGCTAGTTGGCATATAAACTTGTACTACTGTAGTAGGCATGGGCTTCGTGTCTATCTTGGCCACAATAATGCATTCACTATGCTGTTGGTAGTAGCTTACCTGCACTCCTATTTTTTTATCCATTATTAAACCTACTCCTGCATTACCCCTATTTGATTTTGTATTTATAACCCTGTATTCACCTGAGTCTTGTTCCTCCTGCCCCCGAACTTCATTAATTCCCACTATATCTAACTTAAGTCTATCCATTTTACCTTTTAGATTTTCTAATGTACTTGCTTGATAAAGGGATCTGACATTCCATTCTCCAATCTGTAGAACGCCAGTTTTCTTCCTCCTGATAACGACGTTTTCCTGAGTAGTCCCCGCCCGGAGATCCGAATGGGGGACTATTTTGCCTTCGGAGTATTTTACCCAAGAGGACGCCATCATCATTTTACTATACAGTGAAGCTGTATACCCTCGGGAAAAATTACGGCTGTAGTTTCCCCTTGCTTTCAGCCGTTCACAGTACCAGCACATCAAGGCCATTTTGGTTAGTGTTGCAAGGCCATATCAGTCAATCATCCAGACTGTTGCCCCTGCAACTACTGAAAAGGCTGCTGCCCCTCTTCAGGAACCACATGTTTGTCTGGCCTCTCAACAGACACCCCTCTGTTGTGGTTACACCTACGGTACTGCCATCTGTATCGCTGAGGCACGCAACCTCCCACCAACGGCAAGGTCCATGGGGTAGGGGGTGGGGGGTGGGGGGGGGGGGGGAGATCCACATGGTATGGGTTGTGAAACAGCCTCTAAAGTTGAGTATGTGGTCCTCAGCAGTGTGTTATGCTAATTGATTGACAACTCTGCTCTTGGCCAAAGCTTCACTTGAGTATTCATTCTGTCAGACAGCTGTTTGATGGTCATTTCCATATGAAAGACCATGAGGGAGTTACAGTGGAGCTGGTATATGGCATGGGTGCTTGAAAAGGTGATCCTCCCTCTTACAGGGTAGAATACACCTGTGGCAGAACTAGAATAAGATATGTTGTGTATGTGCATAGTAAACAACATGCATGTAAGGTTATGGCACTTGTAGCAATGGTAGAATGTGAGAAGAATATGTAAAAGTTAATTATTAGGCCAATTTTTTGTATTTTTGATAATTTTTGTGTCCATAAAAGACATGTTGCATTAAATAGAGAATGGACTAATCCATTTAAAAAAATCATGCTTGATAGATAACAAGTCTGAATTCCTGTTGATTCATCAACATTCTCTGATGAGCACTGCTTGATGTTTTTATGTCACTTTTCATGACATTTAGTTATTGTGACCCATTCACTGTGATAACACAGTAAAGTTCTGATCATTAACTTCAACCTTTGAAGCAAAATATTTACTTTCTATTTTTTATTTCCATATCCTTCATTTTCCTCTATTGGTGTATAATTTTTTTGTTTGTATTCTGACTTTTTTGGATGATGGTTCTTCAATCTTCAGGCACTCTGATGACACAAAATCATCCAAATTAGGCCTATTGGAAGATTGATCTTTGTTGGTGTTGAGGTATCCTCATTTGTATTATTATTATTATTATTATTATTATTATCATTATTATTATTGATGTTGTTGTTTTCTAACCATTCCCTAGACTTTATCAAAACAAGCATAATGTTTTCCATCATTACTCTCAATTGATGTAGTCTGCACTACTGCAGCCCATGAACTCTCATGACTAACTCAAAATTTCCTTCAAAACCTTGATGTTTGTACAAAAACTGAAAAGGTACCTGTCAGGTATAGTTCTTTCCATGCAGCACTTTTTTCGTATATATTTCTTTAAACAAGCTACTTTCTCTTCACTTAGAAATGATTCAAAGAATATGAAATGAAAAGTAATGTGGCTGATTTCTGAGGTTTCATTTTTGTTGTTATCCTTTTCTTGTGAAATCAAACATGACAATTTTTTCATATCATTATCTTCTGCTTTGAATGGACAAAGGCTAAAACCTTGAAAAAAATTAAATTTAAATTTGTGGTAAGTACCTGTGGGACCAAACTGCTGAGGTCATGGGTCCCTAGGCTTACACACTACTTAATCTAACTTAAACTGACTTATGTTAAGGACAACACACACACCCATTCCTGAGGGAGGACTCGAACCTCCAATGTGAGGAGCCGCATGAACTGTGGTAAGGAGCCACAGACCGCACAGCTACCCTGTGCAACTAAAAACTTGAAAACTGGTCACAAAATATTCCTTCAAATCAATGCTGTACAAAGTCTTTTCAAAACTATAGCAAAAGATATACTTATTGTGTGACAGCAAGATTCATTTTGTACTTAAAATTGTCAATTGTCCTCCTACAGACCATTGTCAGTGGATGAAAGATAGCATCATTCACCAGCTGTGTAATATGCATTGAGTTTGCTGGATGGCACACGAAGCAACGCCATTTTGTTCACACAACTGAAAAATAACCTTAAGGAAAAACTGGCAGCTGGATCTGATTTTTTTTAAGCCATGCTATGAAGGGGTACAAAAAATGTAGGTGAGAACATCCATCCAGACTTAAGATTTACATACTTTCAATACTTCCAGTGTATCAGATGCAAGATTCGCCATATGAGCAGTTAGTATGCCAGATTCAAAAAGTACATTTGGGGGGAAGGGTTTGCCATGAATACTGTCATCCATTCCTTTTCATTATTCCCAATTTTGTATACAACTTACTACTCTGTTTGCAAGAACTTTTACCTTTTTAGACCACAGAAAAATTGCAGCTTCATCTGTATTAAATCCTGTATGAGGCCAGTTCCCTTGCTGAAAGCTGTTTATTGATCCAGTGTTGGCTAGCATGGCCTGTCACAGCTTTACCAGAGTCCCATTAGCTGACATTTTTTGAAGTTTCTATAAAGTCTTTATAGCTACTGTATTGTTTCTGGGACATTAAAAGCTCCCACTCTACTTCACCCTTGTAGACTTTCCCTTACATTATGGCACTGCCAACCTCCCATGACTTGGAATAAGGACTGAAGGTGAACAATTGAAGAAGGTGGAAAATTTCTAGTGCTTGGGAAGTGTATAAAGGAAAACGGAAGAAATGAGTGAGAGATCAGTGGACATGGCAGACAAGCAGAAAGATCTTGCAATGTGCCATGATCCTGGTTTGGAACAAAGATGCCCCCCAAAAAACCAAAGATGTAATATGTAGAAGTTACTATACCCCAGTGCTTGCCTTTCCTTTTGAAACATGGATAATGAAGAAAAAGAAATGTAAAGAAATTACAGACATATGAAATAAATTTCCCCAGAAGTAGGATAGGGGTAAGAAGAAGAGATAGGGTGAGGAACAAGAGAGTAAGGGAAGGGAATAGATGGCTGAAAGAGTGGTGGAGTGTGTTGAAAAAAGAAGTGAGGACTGGACCAGAGTGAACACAGAAGGCCAGTGGGAAAACAGAACTAGATGGCAAGGCTTATGTTCCAAACAGACCCAGCATGGGGCTGGAAGCTCTTCATGATTATGATGGTGATGGTGGTGATCTGCATTAAATACTCCTTATGGACGAGTGAAAAAATCGATCAAGCTATTATTATCCAAATTCCAGTTTCATCACACTGTGAAACATTTTACTGTTCAATAATATTGTATCTTCAAGGAATTTTTGTTTCTGAAATTCTTAATGTGATGTATGCTCATCTTCACAAAAACAATTCTGTCCACTTCTTGCCAGATTTCCCATCTTCACAGAAATATAGATCTTCATCCCTGTTACAAGTTTTCGGATACTTCTGATCAGTTTACCTCTAGTAATAGCAAAACTGTTCTTTTGACTAACCCAGAATACAGAAGGGGCTAATATGTCCTCTTCAGAATGATTATAAATCACAGTTACTATGGGAATTTTGTACAGTTTACTAGCACTTGCTATGGCCATCACTTTTCTTACAGTTCCCAATGCTTAAAGCATTTGCCTTTCTTTGTATGAGAGAATCTTCTTTTTATTTTTCCATATCAAGTTATGGCTGGAAACCTGAAAAATTCAAACAAAATCATATACCAATGAAAATAATCAATTTTTGAAAAATCATATGGTACGTAGTCTACAGAGAAGGCAAGGGAGTTAATATCTGAAGTTAACAAATAGGCAGTCAGAACACAAATAGTAGAATTGGTTTATACACCAGAAATTGAAATTGTATGTGATAGCTTGACAGCAGAAGACAGGTACTGGAAGAATATAATTATTTCTGCTGTGTTAAACATATGGTGTGTGTAGTGTTTGCAATTGACAAAGATTCTTAGAAGTAATATATTATTTATGACCCCACTAACTTCATCATAAATTATTCCCCAATACCTAATACACTACTTCTGCCTCCAAATTTTGTTATAAAATTTTGCAGCTTTAGTAAAAATTATTATGATGTACAGTTAGATTCCTAAAACAATTTCTAAAGTGAAGGCCTAGGATCTGCATACCGTTAAACAACAGGTTAAGAAGCACTTAACTCCTGATAGTTTAATAATGTGAACCACATTGCACGTATTGAACCAAATAATGGGGCCATTTTCCTTTTAGGACAAAATATATTTCTGTTATCAAGACAACCATCCATTTACTAAAAAAATTCATTGTAAACTTCTCTGAGTGAAAACATGGTAAAAAGGAATTTGCAGTGCCAGTCATGGTGGGTCAACCAAAATCTGTCAGCTTTGGCTACTGACATTGTAAACATGCCACAAGCATTGTAAACAATGTGACAAATATATATATCAATGGCCATTTTTGAAACAGAAAAACAAATCAAGTTTTGATTACTGGAATTTACAACACTGAAAAATAAAGACTTCAAATTACATGATCAGTTAAATATAAATAAGAGAAACACTTCTTATAAAGAATAGAAATCAAATACCATAAAAACAAGCTCTATAGATGTAATGAATGTTACCTTAAATGATAACTAGCATAGGAAAATACACTTCACCTGTAGGTATATAAGCCAACAGGAAGTTGTGACATGCAATTGCAACTAATAATTTAATAAGAAGCAGAATAACTACTTGTGAAGAAGCAGAACTGAATAGCGTAAAGCCTGATGGAAATCACAATATACGTTACAATACAAGGAAAAAAATTATCATTAAAAAATTGATGTTAGTATCAAAAATACATTTTAGCTATTTAACTCAGGTGGAGATTGTGATACACAGTTAAAATATATGCAAGTTTCAGTAGTGAACCAAAACTGTCATCACACAACAACATTAACTACTTATTAGCATGAAAATGAACAGAGTGTCATAAGAAAACACTAGCTGTAGTGGAAACTGTTAAATAATACAAATTTAAAATAAAAATAAAAAGTTTATTACTGAGAAAAAGACTAATGATGAAGTAAATATTATTATCACAGTCTAACACTGTGTACATACCAGGAAGTGACATCCCAAATCACATTATATGGGCCATAGAGCCCCACACAATAGTGACAGATCACAGGTATCGGTCACATAGGCGTGAGATTGCTTTGTACATTCACACGTATGGACAAATTGCATAAGTCGATTGCTAATCACATAAAAATCCCAGGCAGTCTAATGAGTCGCGTGTGATGTTTGCCAATTTGGCCACCTGGTTGTGAATATTTCCAAAAGTAGAAGATACAGATGATGTTAGATAGAAGCAAACTTAAACTCAAAAGCATGAAAAAGGTAACATCACAAAAAACTTGCTAATTTTATGATGTGATGCACAGGTACACAAAAAATGTATCAGTGCCACATAACCCCCCCTACGCTCACACACACACACAAACAGTTGTTCTGGACTTGTTGTACAGACAGCTGATGGCTGCCATGAGTGAGCAATGTATACTGGTGCAGTGGTGCTTTAATTGCTGCTATAGTTGTGGATGTTTCACTGTACCAGGCAATTGTGCTGGCACTAAATAGTCATCCACTGAAATTCATAGTGTCTCATCGTAAACCATCCCTGTGAAAGACACAGCAGTATCTGTTTTGTATGCTGTTCAAAGGCCTAATAGAACTAAGGGGAGTGCCTCTGTCCACTTTTCTTTGTGGGATATTAGTGATGCCTTTAAGGTCTTTGGGGCCCTTTACTTGACTGGTCAAAGCCAACAGGCCTGTTTACTTCACTGGTCAAAGTCAGTGGTTAGTATCACTAATTTCCTTGTAGATCTTAAGATAAAAAAAATAATTATATCCTATTGCCTTTTTGGTACATATTGAACACTATCATCTTCATCCAATAACTGATCAGTGCATCTTGCAATAATACAAAGGAGAATTTTCAAGTATTAATTAATTATATGCAAGCAGTATATGATTATCTTGAACGATTTCTTTACCTCATTTGAAAGAACTTTGGTGTGGTTTTTTTTTCCAAACACTGAACTATAATCTATGACGCAAGTATTATCTGTCTCACTATTAATACCCTAAGGTATATGGTGTAAGAGAATTGCGCTAGAATGAATTTTGCTCATGTTAGCTGATAATCTGCAATTTACAATTTCATAGTTACACAGGTAATGAATCTGAAGCTATAACAAAATAAGCCTGGCCTTACCTATAAGATAATGTATGTTACACTTCTGAAATAAGTCACAACAATCTAGTTGGTATATTTATGCTATTACTACTTTCGTGTTTCTTCATTCTTCATAAAACTGATTAACGGATATAATCTAACTAGCAAAGTGTTACAATAAACCCAAATCTCATTTGTGTAATAAGTGGCAGTAAATGTTTTTGACTACCAGATAATTTTCATTAACTCTTTAGATCAAGCAAATTGCACTTAATTAATTTTAATTTTCTTTATTAATAAAATTATCTTTTGTGAAAAATGTTCATTTTTCTGGGGTAAGTAACTTTTGTTATGGATTCTCTACACAAAGTATTTAACTTAAAAGCTGCATTTAAGTTATATAAGTATGTAACACAGAAGTCACTGAATAATTCTCATTTAAAAAGTACTTTATTAAAAAATCATATTTAGAAATCCATTATAATTGTTCTGTTGAATTAAACAAGATCTTTAACTGAACTGTTGAACCAAAACTCTAGGTTTGATTTCCACTTATTCGAATCTTGTGTATGCGTATGGTGAGAAATTCAGTTGGATGTAGGTAGTTAATAAACTTTTACAAATATTATTATTACAATGGTTGTTACAAGGTTCTGGAACATGAAATTTGTGAAATATTGTCACATTTAAAGCACATCAAAGTCTAAATCTGAAGTCAAAGCGGTCAGTGAAGTTCAACAGTCACCACCGAAAGCATTTTTATTATTGACTAACATACAGGCAGGACAGAACTGACCTCCTAAATTGAGAGTGAAGCTATTTATACAAACATAAGATAATTCAAGAACTTTCCAGAAATGACAGATACTAAATAACAAATAATTTCTGGTGGTCAGGTTTGAACAGGGAACCCACAACTCTCAAGCCAATAATGCCAGCCTCTACGACACAGTAAATGCTCCACAGCTTGCAGCATTGCTCCCTCTCCTAGAGAGAAAGCAACCATCTGTTTCAGAAGTTCTCTCTGGAATCAACTATAGCACCCTGAATTTAGATCTTGTCAGTTGTCTTATGTGTGGTTGTCTTGGTGGATCCTCATGTTCTAGTCATGTTGTTACATCCTATTCACTATAATGAGCATTGAAGGTCACTCCCCCCCCCCCCCCCCCCCCTCCCATCAAAGCTTTGCAATCATCAAGTGGGTCTACTTTTCCTTGAGCCTCTCATTGCCAGTGTGCACATATGGGTTGTAGCAGGGCTTCATATGAAGGACACAGGTGATGTCTCCAAACTTTCATCTTCTTGATGAAAAGTTAAAATCATTGACTTCATATGTGACGTCTGTCAAGTCACTAAGGATCTGATATGGCTCAAAGTGATGCCTTTGTAACTTTCCTGATAGTCTCACTTTCCGCACAGATGTAAAAATCCGTATCAAGTATACTTGGTGTGATAGCACTCTTGATCTCTACCTGGGGCATCCAGGGTCTGTATGAGGGCCAGCTGTCTTGTTTTTCACTCCTAATGATGAGCTGTTTTGTGTAGTGATTCTGAATGTCATTGAAATGGGAATAGTGTATCCATTGTCATTTCAGCATTGTGTTTGTGGAGCAGAAAGAGTAGTTTCTTGCTTCATTGTATTGTAGTGAATCTGACAAGAGGTAGTATTTTATTCCAATCTGTGAGGTGATTCATACCTATGGGCGATGTCATAATGTGAAATTATCTCTTATGCTAGTCTTGACTGGAAAACATTTTCACAA
Organism: Schistocerca gregaria; assembly: GCF_023897955.1. NCBI lineage: Eukaryota > Metazoa > Arthropoda > Insecta > Orthoptera > Acrididae > Schistocerca > Schistocerca gregaria. Next base: position 492,911,517 of record NC_064926.1, read on the forward strand.
TCAAAGATCATTACACCGAGTGTTATATGCTTCAGAATGACGTCTTCTACTAGCAACATTGCAATTTTGTGAGCTTTGGCAGTCAGCAAACTTTGGGGAGAGCACAGCAAATGAGTTTGTTGGTGTAGACCTGCGGCAAGTGTGTCCATCTGTGGCATTCCTTAAAGTCTAATGGATCAGTAGAGACCTGGCCAATGACACCTGAATCTGATTCTGCCTAAAATCTTCACAAGTCCCAGGTGACCAGGTTTTGGAACGTAATGGAAATCCTTTAGGACAGCTTACCATAAGTAAGCTGAGGTGATGAATGACCATTTGTTCCTCATTGAATCATACTCCTCTTGTACAATGTTCCATTTATCAACTGGAATTCTTTTGTGGTTGGTTCCTCCCTTTTCAAGGTGTCAGTTGTTTCCAGAAATGCTGGATTTCCCTCTGTTCATAAGAAATGTTGTTCAGTTAGTCTGTATCCACGTGTTTGCATCTGCTTGTATATACCACTGTGATGCCATACTCCTGAAGCCTCAGTGTCCATCTGGCCAGTCAGCCTGATAGATCCTTCAGGCTATTCAGCCAGCATAGAGAATGGCAGTCTGATACAACGGTCAATGATTTACCAAATAAATACAGCTTGAACTTGTTGATCGCCCAAACAACTTTAAGGCACTCACTCCTGTTCATGGATTAGTTCGTCTCAGACCTGCAGACTACTCTAGAAGCATAAGCTCCTTCCTGTATCTGTACTAGAACTGCCCTTGTCTGGCACCAGTGGGAAGTTCTGTCTCTGTACTTTCTTTGTACAATGCTAGAACTGGAGAACATGTTAGCACCTTCTTAAAGACAAGGAGAGCCCTATCTTATGCTTTGTTCTGGGAGATTTTTGCACCTCCCTGTAGTAGTTCATGAAAGGGTTGTGCTTTTATGAGTCATGGATAGTGCAAGAAATTCCAACAATAGTCCTCAAATCAAGAATGTGTCAAATGCTAGAACTGGAGAACATGTTAGCACCTTCTTAAAGACAAGGAGAGCCCTATCTTATGCTTTGTTCTGGGAGATTTTTGCACCTCCCTGTAGTAGTTCATGAAAGGGTTGTGCTTTTATGAGTCATGGATAGTGCAATAAATTCCAACAATAGTCCTCAAATCAAGAATGTGTCAAACAATTGGATAATCTGTGACTGCTCTTGTTTTCTATTGATTAGGATGGCTGTCATTGTCATTCAGTATCTGCGTCAGTGTTTTTATTTTCTGGGTGGTGACAAGATACTTTTTCAGATTCAAGCAGAGGCCTGCAGTCTGAACACACTTCATTGTGGTTATCAGGTGGTCCAGATGTTCTTCACATTATCACAATTTTTCTAAATCATTTCACATGGTTGGTTTCATAATGCCTTCTGCATGGATTAATGTTTTGTCATGGGCTCACAACTCAAAAAACAGAGACATTAAATACAGTTATCAATCATCAGGCTCATTTAGTGTACTAAAATCACTATAGAATTTCACAGTAATATGGAACATAGAAAAATGCAGTATTGTTGTAGTCCTGGAACAGTGATGAACTTCATGAACTTCATTTCTTAAGTTATCATAGGTGTTAAAATCAAAGTCTACAACAGTATTTCAAGGTGTAATTTTCTTTTTCCATCATATAACTCTCTTGTTCGAATCATAAAATTTTCTGAAAGCTGGAGCTGTATTTAAAGTTGTATCTTTTGTTTACACAAGCCTTACAGTTCCATAGTTAACAACTAGGGATCAGTTTTACAGCACTATGTTGCTTCCCTCAGTTCATGATTTCCAAGTCTTTCTGGAATGAAGATTGGGGAAAATTCATGCAACAGATCATGTATTGAAATTATTCACACTATTTCAGTTTATTTTTATTTTATTTCCTTTTGATTAGTATTTATTTATTTTGCATGTAGGTAGCTCTGAAGACACATATGATATCTTCCACAAGTATATCAAAAGAAGAATTCATTTGAAAAAACTGAACTAAAAACTTGCTTGACCATTACTTACCTTCATGAGACAAAAGTCCAACATTGGCAGCAGTCACAATTAATAATTTTTACACTCATATGCAAAAATTTATGTTCTTTTATCCATACTGGATCTTGTTAGACTCCATGGCTCTTATTCAGTTGTGGACTGTCAATGTAGCATGAACCACAACTAAATTTCAGTTGACATAAAATATGTATGCTATATTTACTGTTACACTATGGAATTTGTGAGTCTGCCTTGATACTAACACAGTTTCTGTTCTCACCAAACTAACTTCAGCAAATGCTCATAATCATCATTGAACTCTCTTTTATACCCTATATGTTTTGAGTAAGTTCACTTGTTAACTTTAAATACAATACCTTCTGTCTTATTATTTCATACCTGTCACTACTTGACCAATCTGTGGGATGTGTGGAATATAAAAAGTAGCAAAAAAAGTAATCAAAACAACATTTACAAAATAACATCTTCCACTGTTCAACAGTTCTTTTTTTATTTGCTACATAATAAAAGAAAATCGAACAATAGAAATCCAGGTTGTAATATCATCACTATTATGAAAAGGACATAGTGCTACTCACCATGAAGATAACATGTTGAGTTCCAGACAGACACAATGAAAAGACTGTTACACACAAAAGCATCTCATCTTTAATGCTTGAGCAAATGGAAGAAGCAAAAAGTCTATCACCTGAGACCGTTGCCTTTCTGCAATCTAACATGTCATCTTTGTGGTGAGTAGCAGTCTGTCCTTTTCGTCATAAAGGATCATAGGATAAAAGAAAACCCATCTAGGTGGCTATCAATAGCTGAAACTATTTGGAGAGAAAAAAACAAATTGTTTTCATCAAGAGTGATTCACAAATCCCATATTCTTTTTCTGCAGACATGGACCAATCAGCTAAAGAGCTGAGTGCATTATGATTTCCTGATAGATTAAATCTGTTGGCCAAACTGGGACTCAAAAGTTTCGTAAAGCACTTGCCTGCTAAAGCAAAGGTCCCAGGTTCCAGTCCCAGTCCGACACATAGTTCTAATCTCCCAGGAAGTTTCAAAATCAGTGCGCATTCCACTGCAGAATGAAAATTTGTAATGCATTGTCATTATTCTCTTACACTATTCAGAATTGCTATATACAAAGTTTACAGCTTTGTAGAGACAGAAGCTATAAATGTTCAGTTGAAGTAGAAGGTTATTTATGTTAGTATTCAGTTATCATCACTGCAGAATGCATTTGATTTTAGCCAGTATTCCAGTGCCTCTCTGATTTTGTAGTGTGTTAACCCTTTAACTGCAGCTGACTTCTGTAGAAGCCTACAGTAATTGGGTCCTGCAGATGGTGGATTGCTGTAGAAGTCATCTGGGAAAGAGATGTCCCCTACAGTGTACTGCGTCGCAGTCCAGCCTACTCTGCATGTTTACCATCTTGCTAAACCAAATTTTGTGGTTGCAATATCCTTGGTGTTATCTAGCAGACTTTCTGCACATTTTTGTACAGCAATATATTGCATTACCACAACCAAGTGCTTCAGCACAACAATCATTTGAGCAGTATGCAGCCATTCAGTGGGCCCGACCAGCCAGCCGAACCTTCCATCCTTAAAAGGTTAAAAAAATATTCACCATTATGAAGGAAACCCAGCTCACTCTGTTCGTCTATGAGACTTGGAAAGTTGTAGATAAAGGTGAACAGGTAGATGCCATCTTTTTTGATTTCTGGAAGATGTTCGATACAGTTCCACACTGGCACCTAATGAACAAACTATGAGTTTACTGAATATCAGACCAGCTGTGTGATTGGCTTGAAGATTTTCTAACAAACGGAACACAGCATCTTACTCTCAATGAAGAGAAATCTTCAGACGTAAAAGTAACTTTGGGTGTGCACCAAGGGAGATGTTAGAGGACCATTACTTTTCACAGTATCTGTTGGCTTGACAGATGATGTCAGAATTTCCATAATGATTTTAATCTACATCTGCACCCACATGATAACTCTGAAATTCACAATTATTTATTTATTTATTTAATGATGATGTAAATAAAATAGAAAGAAACTTCCACATGGGAAAAATATATTAAAAACAAAGATTCCAAGACTTCCCAAGCAGGAAAGCGCTGGTAGATGGGCACAATGAATAAAACACACAAACACACACACAGAATTTTGAGCTTTCGCAACCGGCGGCTGCTTCATCAGGGAAGAGGGAAGGAAAACGAAAGATGAAAGGATGTGGGTTTTAAGGGAGAGGGTGAGGAGTCATTCCAATCCCGGGAGCGGAAAGACTTACCTTAGGGGGAAAAAAGGATAGGTATATACTCGCGCGCGCACACACACACACACACACACACACACACACACACACACACACACACATATCCATCCATACATACACAGACACAAGCAGACATATTTAAAGGCAAAGAGTATGGGCAGAGATGTAAGTCAAGGCGGAAGTGTGGAGGCAAAGACGATGTTGAATGACAGGTGAGGTATGAGTGTCGGCAACTTGAAATTAGCGGAGATTGAGGCCTGGTGGATAACGAGAAGAGAGGATATATTGAAGGGCAAGTTCCCATCTCTGGAGTTCGGATAGGTTGGTGTTGGTGGGAAGTATCCAGATAACTCGGACGGTGTAACACTGTGCCAAGAGGTGCTGGCTGTGCACCAAGGCATGTTTAGCCACAGGGTGATACTCATTACCAACAAACACTGTCTGCCTGTGTCCATTCATGCGAATGGACAGTTTGTTGCTGGTCATTCCCACATAGAAAGTGTCACAGTGTAGGCAGGTCAGTTGGTAAATCACGTGGGTGCTTTCACACGTGGCTCTGCCTTTGATCGTGTACACTTTCGGGGTTACAGGACTGGAGTAGGTGGTGGTGGGAGGGTGCATAGGACAGGTTTTACACCGGGAGCGGTTGCAAGGGTAGGAGCCAGAGGGTAGGGAAGGTGCTTTGGGGATTTCATAGGGATGAACCAAGAGGTTACGAAGGTTAGGTGTACAGCGGAAAGACACTCTTAGTGGAGTGGGGAGGATTTCATGAAGGATGGATCTCATTTCAGGGCAGGATTTGAGGAAATAGTATCCCTGCTGGAGAGCCACATTCAGAGTCTGATCCAGTCCCGGGAAGTATCCTGTCACAATTGGGGCACTTTTGGGGTTCCTCTGTGAGAGGTTCTGGGTTTGAGGGGATGAGGAAGTGGCTCTGGTTATCTGCTTCTGTACCAAGTCGGGAGGGTAGTTGCGGGATACGAAAGCTGTTTTCAGGTTGTTGGTGTAATGGTCCAGGGATTCAGGACTGGAGCAGATTCGTTTGCCACAAAGACCTAGGCTGTAGGGAAGGGACCGTTTGATATGGAATGGGTGGCAGCTGTCATAATGGAGGTACTGTTGCTTGTTGGTGGGTTTGATGTGGACAGATGTGTGAAGCTGGCCATTGGACAGATGGAGGTCAACGTCAAGGAAAGTAGCATGGGATTTGGAGTAGGACCAGGTGAATCTGATGGAACCAAAGGTTTTTTCCTTCCCTCTTTCCTGACGAAGCAGCCGCCGGTTGCGAAAGCTCAGAATTCTGTGTGTGTGTTTGTGTGTTTTATTCATTGTGCCTATCTACCAGCGCTTTCCCGCTTGGTAAGTCTTGGAATCTTTGTTTTTAATATATTTATTTAACCTGGCAAGATTAGGGCCATCAGGCCCTCTCTTACATCTAACCAGGCATTCTACTTATTTTACATTCATATGTTTTTAGTAGGCATGTTAAACTACATCTAGTATAAAAAGTGAAATAAACAATTAGAAAGGTACACTTGGAAAAATACATTATTGAAGAGAAGAGTTTTAGATAGAAGTGCTGGCAGCAGGGAGTATGAGGGAGACTCATGGTGAAGGGAGGAGAAGAATAGAGAGACATGATGAAACATAATTAAGGAAATATAAAGGAAAAGAAGATTGCGTGGCTAATAGAGATAGATGAAGAGGAAGGCATCTCAGGAGCAAGATAGGAGATGCTATCTTTGCTATTTGACAGATGAGAGGGTTGGCCTTGTACATTAATTTTGTGGTGAACTTTATGAGGATGATAGTAGGAAATGCTTCAACTTCTTCTTAAAAGCAGCAGGAGATTGAATTTTCCTCAAGGTAAGGGGAAGTTTGTTCCAGAGGCGGACAGCAGCAACTGAGAAGGAGTTTGCAAAAGTTTTTGTTTTGTGAGTGGGCACAGTTAGGATGCCAAATAAGAGTGACCTCATGTTTCGATTATGATGGCATGACAGGTTTTTAATCTCTGAAGCAAGGTACTGGGGTGCTTGAGCGACGAGGAGTCAGTGAAGTAGACATAGAGTGTGGTAGTCACACAATTTGTCCGGCCGCAGCCACCCTAGCTCGAAGTATGAAGCACTAACATGATCATATCGGCGAACGTTGCAGGTGTAACATACACAGGCATTCATGGTTAGCTCTAGCCCTCTTTTGCTTTCACTACTCATGCCTTGTTGAATCACATCACAATACTGGAGGTTCGGTAGAACGAGTGCTTGCACGAGCTGGCATTTCAAGTCCTGTGCTGAGAGTTTGTAAAACCACCTTCAAACTATTTCTCTACTGCTCCCCTCTCAAATAGCACATGGGAAAAACAAACACTTAAATATGTGATCTGAGGCTTTCCTTGAGTATGTGACACTTCCAAGATTCTTGAGTGTACCACCAGATGCAATTGTCAAAGGTCCTGTGTGGTTGCGGGAAAATCTGTATTGATCAAACAATCTGCACTATTGAGGATCACTGCAAAGAAAACAAGTGCCACAGCCATTTACTGCAGGTCAGTAAGTTGGCAATAGCAGAACACTGTATTGAGAAATACATTCGATGAATTACCAACAAACAAAAGTCTTTGCCGACTCGATAAATATTAAGACTCTATTTTTAAAGAAGCTATTGAAGTACATATGGTAGATAATTTAATAAACAAGGACACGTATTTCCAACTAAGTAAAGCATGGGAGCCAGTACTTGGCCCAGTCACAGAAAATTGTAACATCCACATGCAAGACGGGATGCATATGGCAGCCAGCAGGGAACTGAGTCGCTCCCCCCCACCTCACATCCCCCACCAATGAGCACAATGTGGAGCCTGCGAGGCCAGAAATGTGGACCCACAGACATATATAACAGAGTGCACTGCTGACCCCTCATTCCAATAGCACCACTTGATTGATGGCGGAATGGTTGTTTGCCAAAATATTGTGGACCTTCAAATTGCATCCGGCAGTACACCTGAAAACCTTGGAAGAACACTTAAATCTTTCTGTGTGAGCTACAATTTCTCATATTTTATTATGATGATCATTCACAACAAAATATTTTCAAACTCTGAGGAGAAAGTTGGTGATTGAAACTCCATGAAAACATTCAGCTGCAATGAAAAATGCTTTTCTGGATTGCCATCCCAGTTCATGTATCACACCTGTGGTACTCTCTCCCCAGTTTTGTGATAATGTAAAATGTGCTGCACTTCCTTGAACTTTTCAATGTCCTCTATCAATCGTATCATATGTGGATGCCACACTGCACAACAGTACCGCAGAAGAGGATTACAAGTGTAGTATAGGCAGTCTCTTTAGTAGATCTGTTGCATTTTTTCAGTGTTCTGCCAATAAATCATAGTCTTTGGTTGCTTTACCCAAAATATTATCTCTATGATTATTTCAGCTTTGTAATCCCTAATTATTTTGTTGAATTTCGAGCCTCTAGATATGTGTGATTTATTGTATAACCAAAATTTATCGGTTTCCTTTCAGTACTCATGTGAATGACTTCACACTTTTCATTATGTAGAGTCAATTGGCACTTTTCTTAGCATCCAGATATCTTGTCTAAACCATTTTGCAGTTTGTTTTGATCATCTGATGACTTTATAAGATGGTAAATGCCAGCATTATCTGCAAACAATCTGAGAGTGCCACTCAGATTGTTTTCTAAATCGTAGATTAGGAACAGCAGAGGACCTATAACACTTCGTTGGGGAATATCAGATATTACTTCTGTTTTATTTGATGACTTTCTGTCAGTAACCACAAACTGTTATATTTCTGTCAGGAAATCATGAATCCATTTGCACAACTGAGATGATAGTCCATAGACATGCTGTTTGATTAAAAGTTCCTTGTGAGGTACAGTGTCAAAAGTGTTCTGGAAATCTGAAAATATGGAATCAATTTGACAATCCCAGGCAGTAGGAGTTGCAGATGATGCTGTTGTATACAGAGTTCTACTTCTAGGCTGCAGCACTAAAAAACTGTAGCAAAATGCAGGAAGTCCTGAAGAGCATACATACTTGGTGCAGGGAATGGCAGTTGACCCTCAACATAAACAAACATACCATATTGCGTATACATAGCGAGAACTCCCTTTATTTTACAATAACTCAACTGCAGAACAGTCACATGGAAGCAGTTACGTACATAAAACATCTAAGAGTAAAACATCTAAGAGTATGCATACAGAACAATCTGAAGTGGGGCAACGACATAAAATTAATAGCAGGTAAGGCAGATACCAGAATGAGATTCATTGGAAGAATCCTGAAGAAATGTAGCCCATCAACAAAGCCTGTAATTTCCAAAGCACTCATTCAACTAATACTAGAATATTCCTCATATGTCTTGGATCTGTACCAGGTAGGGATGCCAGAGGAAACAGAGAAGTGCAGGACATTTCATTTCAGGGTCATTTATTCATGGAGACACACAGCCAACTCCAGTGGCATACATTGCAAGAGGGGCATTCTGCATCACTGCAGAGTTCCAAAGTGTACATTCATGGAAGAGTCAGAGAAAATATATTGCTTCTTCCAATTCATGTCTGACGAAAAGACTATAAAGAATGAATAGAGCTAACATGGAGGCTACCAGCAATTGTTCTTCCCCCAAATCATTCATGACTGGTACATTGAAAGGGGGGAATGGACACTGGTACACGAAGCGCCCTCTGCCACACACTGTGAATAGGCTTGCAGAAGCCAGCTGCTGTGGCCAAGTGGTTCTAGGCACTTCAGTCCAGTACCATGCTGCTGCTATGGTCACAGGTTCGAATCCTGCCTTGGCATGGATGTGTGTGATGTTAGGTTTAAGTAGTTCTAAGTCTAGGGGACTGATGACCTCAGCTGTTAAGTCCCATAGTGCTTAGAGCCATTTGAACCATTTTTGACTTGCAGAATATGGGTGGAGAGATAGAAAGTGTTTTGTACTTATGATAACCTAGCACAAGGAATATGTAGAAAGCTTCAGTTCCTAGTTTTTAATGAGTGAACACTAGATATGGTGTATCCATATCTCATCAGAATGTTTGACTTAAGCTGTAACAGAGTTCATGACTGTCATCATCATAGGTGCAAGTTACCTGGAAAATTGCTTCTACTACAGACTTAGTTTTAAATTATAATCTTAAATAAAAATTATTGAATCACTTCCAACGTTAGTCCATTACTCGATGAAAGCATATAGTGGCAAAATATGAAAGTCATTTATTCTAATCTGTAAATTTGTGAAAAATAAATTATTGTGAGAATTTGTGTCAGAATTAGATCTAAAACTAGACAGCATCAAAGAAGACCACTCACAGAGTTTTCGACAGGCACATGCAAAAGAAAGCAAACTGCTAGTTTTCGATGTTATCCATTGACGAGTGACAGTAAAAATCTCTCTCTCTCTCTCTCTCTCTCTCTCTCTCTCTCTCTCTCTCTCCATCTCTCTCTCTTTTTGTCTCTTTGTAGTAATACACACACACACACACACACACACACACACACACACACACACACAAACTCTGCCCTTTTGTTGAGGTGACTTACGTGTGTGTGTGTGTGTGTGTGGGGGGGGGGGGGGGGGGGAGCATTTCATGTAGTTTCTCAAAGGATAACTCTGAAAGCTAGCAAGTTTTCTTTCTTTTGTGTGTGCCTAACCCAATGCTTCTTCTTTTTCGTGAGTGGTCTCCTTTATTCAAAAGTATTTATGTTCTACAAGAACTTTTGTACAACATTTAAGTTTTTAGGCTTCCATGGGTAAAATAATTCCAGATTTTTGGCTGCATTTAGTAGTTTACAATGATGTGGCCCAATACTCAAAACTGTTTTATACAAAATTTCCTACAACAGTTATCAAAGAATTAGTTCATGTTCAGAATTTGCATTATAGAAAGAAAAAGACTTTACCTTAATTAATATGTTCTGTACAACATCACAGATTACAGTGTTCATTGAAATGAGGCTGTGAAACTTAATATTTTATTACTAAACAGTTATTAACTAGTACAGTGATAATCTCACTTACGAGGGACACTGCAGAACACAAGACATATCTTTTAAGAAACATTGTTTTACAAATTCACTATAAAATCTATTTCTCTTTTCTTAGCAGGACATTTTGAAACATCACTAAGTGTGGTGGCATAGTAGTTACACCAGTGTACTGGACTCAAGTTGTGGTGGAGCATGGCTCAACTCTGTATATGACCATTGTGTGCTAAGTTTTTCATGGTTTTCATAAACATTTGACTTTCTTTCATTTTTTTATTTATCCAGGGATCATCTCTCAAATGTATAGAATTTTTCATCATAATACAGTGAGACTGACTAAGGTGGCATACTCCTTAGCACACGGGACTTGCATTGGGGAGGATGATAGTTCAAAACCACATCAACCATCCTGATTTAGGTTTCCCATGATTTTCACAAGTTGCTTCAATCAAATGCTGGGATGTTTCCTTTGGGAGAGCATGGGCTAACTTCCTTCCCCATCCTTCCTTAATGCCCCCCTGCAGGTCCAGGGTTTAAAATAGGCCCGAGGTATTCTCACCTGTTGTAAGAGGCGACTAAAAGGCGTCTCACACTTTCCGGCCCTATGAGTTCAGGTCCCATTCTATGGTCTGACCTTTGCTCTTTCAAAACTCTACAGTTGTGCGGGCTGTATGGGGAAGGATGCCTTACTTGGTGGACAAGTTATCCATAATGCCCTTAGATTTGATCTCCTGAATCTCGTGTCATGGCTTTGCATCTCCACCTGCAATTCAACTATTTGGGTGAGGACACTTTCCGAGGTATGTCATCTTCTTCCATTGCCTCCTGTCCTCTTTCACCCCCATTGCAATATTGGATTTCTCTGCACCCAGTATGCAGCACAGTAGCCAGTCCATTGTGGTGGGGCCATCATGTACCCATTTGGAGGTAGCCCCCTGACAACATAGGGATCACACTGCTGATGCCTGAGAAGTGACAGTGTTGTCCAAGATGCGAAATGGCGCAGTCTTGATTCAGACACCATCCCCAGTCTAGTCCCAGGCGTTACTCACCTGTGACAAGCTGGGTGATATTCCAGTTTCCATCATTCCCCATAAAAGCCTCAGCATGGTCCAGGAGATCATTTTCCATTACGAACTCCTCTTGCAGTCTGATGACAAGCTCTGTGCAAACTTAGAACAGCAGGGTGTTCATTTCATCTGGCACATTTACAGGGGACTCAAAGATAACAGCGTTGCTACCGGTGCCTTCATCTTGGCGTTTGGGGGTGATTCATTGCCTGAAAAAGTGAAGGTGATGGTTTACTGTTGTGTCATTACACCAACGTCCCTCCCCTTACGTGGTGCCTTAAGTGCTGAAAGTTCGGGCACATGTCTTCCCGCTGCACTTCCAGTGCTGCATGTTGAGACTGCGGACATCCACTGCACCCAGATACTCCATATGCACCTCCTCCCACTTGCATCAGCAGTGGAGAGAACCACACCCGCTGCCCGCTGGAGTACAAGACCATGGGTTGGGGTTGGGATGTTTGGGGGAAGAGACCAAACGGTGAGGTCATCAGTCTCATCGGATTAGGGAAGGATGGGGAAGGAAGTCAGCCATCCCCTTTCAAAGGAACCATCCCAGCATTTGCCTCGAACAATTTAGGGAAATCATAGAAAATCTACATCAGGATGGACAGATGCAGGATTGAACTGCTGTCCTCTCAAATGCGAGCCCAGTGTGCTAACCACTGCACCACCTCTCTCAGTCAAGACCGTGGACCACAGAGGCTAAACATAAATTTAAAAGATAACACCCCATTCACTTGACGTTGACATATGCTGCAGCTACATCACCATCGCCGTCCCAAGTGCCAGTGGTTCCTCACTCTGTGCCTTGAACAGTGGGCCCTCCAGGCCATCAGAATACATCTGCTGCCATGGTGGTAGGGAGAAAATCTTCCTCCATTGCTCCCAATGCACCTACTTCGGTAGCAAGTGCCCCCCCCCCCCCCCCAAACACAGGGAACATTGGTCCCTCCCCCCTGCTGGAGAAGCAACAGCCTCCTTCAGCTCCTCTCGTGTGGAAGGGGTCTCTTGGGGCCCTCTGTCCCAAGGTCTCCACTGATGCTACAGTGGATACTCGCCATTGGCTCAAGGAACTAAAAGCTGCTCGACAGAGAGCTTCATGGTCTTCCTCTGTGCCTGAAGTTGCTTCAGAGAAATCTTCTCAGCAAGGCCCTAAAGAGAAGCGAGAGGGAAAGCAAACTAAGTAGTAGTCTGCTAAGAAACACAACCCTCTGGTGGCTCCAACACCACCACAACTCCCTATCAGTTCTGCATCTGAGGATGCAGTGGAGATCTTAGTGTCCCCTGCAGACCTGGATCTCACTGATGCGTCATCCACCATAGAAATGGCCACAAATACTCAATCGGTGATAGCTGGTGACCCTGAGGCATAACCTGCCTCCTTGTGTGCTTCATGCCTTCCCAGCCTCATGGTAACGTTATCCTCCAGTGGAATTGAAGCTGTTTTTTCCACCACCTGGCTGAGCTATGGCAACTCTTAAGCTTTACACCTGCTATCTGTATTGCCCTTCAGGAAACCTGGTTCCCAGAAATGTGGCCTCCTGCCCTCCACAGCTATAGGGGACATTACAAGAACCGTAGTGACTATAGTAGAGTGTCAGGTGGAGTTTGTGTCTATGTCCTGAACTCAGTATGCAGTGAACCTGTTCGCCTTCAAACCCCTCCTGAAGCTGTGGCTGTCAGGATAAGGACAACACAGGAAATAACTGTCTACAATGTATATCTTCATCCAGATGGTGCAATTCCCCTGAATGCATTGGCTGCACTGATTGGTCACCCTAAACCTTTCCTGCTTTTGGGAGATTTTAACATGCATAACCCCCTCGTGGGGTGATGCCCTGCTTACTGGCCAAGGTAGGGAGGTCGAAAATTTACTGTCACAACTCGACCTCTGCCTCTTAAATACAGGTGCCCCCACAAATTTCAGTGTGGCACATTGCACATATTCGGCCATTGATCTCTCGGTATGCACTCCTGGCCTTCTCCCATCTATCCACTGGAGTGCACATGACGAACTGTGTGGTAGTGATCACTTCCCCACCTTCCTGTCACTGCCTCGGTGTCAGGCCCATGGATGCCTGCCAAGATGGGCTTTAAACAAGGCAGATTGGGATGCTTTCACCTCTGCTTTCACAATTGAATCTCCCCCACATGGTAACATCGATGTGGTGGTTGAGCAGGTAACTATAACAATCATTTCTGCAGCAGAAAATGTGATCCCTTGTTCTTTAGGGTTCCCCCAGTGAAAGACAGTCACTTGGTGGTCGCCAGAAGACACTGAGGCAATTAAGGAACATCAGCAAGCTCTACAGCTTCATAAATGGCACGCTTCCCTGGAGCACCTCATAGCATTTAAACAGCTCCGTACCCGAGTTTGCCACTTATCAAAAGACGGAAACAGGAGTGTTGGGAGAGATACATCTCTACCATTGGGTGCCATACATCACCTTCCCAAGTCTGGGCAAAGATCAAATGAGTTTTGGGTACCAGACTCCAACAGGTGTTCCTGGTGTTAAAGTTAATGGTGTGTTATCTACCAACACAAACACAATTGCTGAGCACTTTGCTGAGCACTGTGCTTCAGCCCCTGTGTCAGAGAATTACCCCCCAGCCTTTTGCACTCTCAAAGGGTGGGTGGAAGGGAAAGTCCTCTCGTTCACTAATGCCACAGTGAACCCTATAACGCCCCATTTTCAGAATGGAAGCTCCTCAGTGCCCTTGCACATTGCCCCGACACAGTGACTGGGCCAGATCGGATCCACAGTCAGATGATTAAACATCTCTCGTCTGACTACAAGTGACATCTTCTCATGATCCTCTACCAGATCTGGTGTGATGATGTCTTTCCATTGCACTGGTGGGAGAGCACCAACATACCAGTGCTCAAACCTGGCAAAAACCCTCTTGATGTGGATAGCTATTGGCCCATAAGCCTCACCAATGTTTTTGTAAGCTGCTGGAACATATATTGCGTTGGCAGTTGGGTTGGGTCCTGGAGTCAAGTGGCCTACTGGCTCTGTGCCAGGGCGTTTCCACCTGTTTGCTCTACCACTGATAATCTTCTATCCCTCAAGTTTGTCATCCGAATAGCCTTTTCCAGATGCCAACACCTTGTTGCCGTTTTTTTTATTTTTTATTTTTTTTTATTATTTATGAAGAGCATATGACACCACACGGTGACATCGTATCCTTGCCACTTTATACAAGTGGGGACTCTGAGGCCCGCTCCCAATTTTTATCTAGAATTTCCTGTCGCTTCATACTTTCCATATTCAAGTTGGTGCCTCTGATAGTTTCACTATATCCAGGAGAATGAGGTCCCACAAGGCTCTGTATTGAGTGTATCTCTATTTTTAGTGCCCATTAATGGTCTAGCAGCAGCTGTAGGGCCGGCTGTCTGTTTCACCCTCTCTGTATTCAGACAACTTCTCCATTTCATACTGCTCCACCAGTACTGATGTTGCTGAGCAGCACTTACAGGGAGCCACCCATAAAAGGGAGCCCAGGAGAATGAGGTCCCACAAGGCTCTGTATTGAGTGTATCTCTATTTTTAGTGCCCATTAACGGTCTAGCAGCAGCTGTAGGGCCGGCCGTCTGTTTCACCCTCTCTGTATTCAGACGACTTCTCCATTTCATACTGTTCCACCAGTACTGATGTTGCTAAGCAGCACCTACAGGGAGCCACCCATAAAACGCCGTCATGGGCTCTAGTCCACGGCTTCCAGTTTTCGGCCACAAAGTCATGTGTTATGCACTTCTGCCGGCATAATACCAGTCATCCAGAACAGAACTTTATCTTACTGATGATCTTCTCACTGTAGTGGAGGCACATCGATTTTTTGGACTAGTTTTCAGTGCCTGATTGACTTGGCTTCCTCACCTTCATCAGCTTAAGCAGAAGTGCTGGCAGCACCTCAATGCCCTCCGCTGCCTAAGCAACTCGAACTGGGATATAGAGTGCTGTTCAATCCCGCCTTGACTATGGTTCAGCGGCACCCTCAGCATTGCGTTTACTCATCCCTGTGCACCACAGTGGTGTTCAACTAGTGATGGGAGCTTTTGGGACAGGTCCGGTGACCAATGTCCTAGCAGAGTCCCTCCATTGCAGGTCAGGTGTGCGCAACTGTTCACCAGTTACATCACACACATTCGTAGTTCTCCTACGTATCTGAATTACTGTCTCCTTTTCCCACCCACAGCAGTTCATCTCCCACATCAGCAGCCCAGGTCAGGGCTTGCAATTGCAGTTCATGTCCGATCTCTTCTATGTGAACTGGAGTCCTTGCCTTTACCACCTATACTTGAGGTCCATTTGCATGCACCTCCATGGTGTACACCTAGGCCGCGGCTTTGCTTGGACATTCCACGTGGCCCAAAGGACTCAGCACAACCCGCAGCTCTCTGCTGTCACTTTCTCTCGATTCTTGACATGTACCGAGGCCACGAAGTGGTTTACACTGATGGCTCAATGACTGATGGTCACATTGGCTCTGCATGTGTCCATGGAGAACATATTGAACAGCATTCCTTGCCCAATGGCTGCAGTGTTTTCACTGCAGAGCTGGTGGCTGTATCTCATGCTCTTGAGCATATTCATTCATGCCCTGAGGAATCGTTTCTTCTGTGTACTGACTCCTTGAGCAGCCTACTAGCTACCGACCAATACTACCCTCGTCATACTTTGGTAGCGACCATCCAGGAGTCCCTCTATGCCCTGGACCGGTCCCGTCGTTCACTGTTGTTTGTGTGGACCCCAGGATACGTCAATCCTAGGCAACAAACTTGCTGACAGGCTGGCCAAACAGGCTCCACTGAAACTGCTTATAGAGATCGGCATTCCTATAACTGACCTGCATTCGTTTTTATGCCGCCAGGTTTTTTAGCTTTATGAGGCAGAATGGCATAGTCTCAGTACGCTCAACAAACTGCATGCCATTAAGGAGACTACGAGTGTGTGGCAGTCCTCCATGCGGGCCTCTCACAGGGACTCTGTGGTTCTCTGCTGGCTCCTCATTGGCCATGCTTGGATGATCCATGGCTACCTCCTGCACTGTGAAGGCCTGCCTCAGTGTGGAGGCAGCTCCCGGTTGACAGTGGCCCATATTCTGGAGCACTGTTTCACTTTGACTGCCCTGCAATGAAATCTTCGGTTACTTGACATGTTGCTGCTAATTTTACCTGACAATGCCTCATCGACTGATTTAGTTTTACATTTTATTCCTGAGGGTGGGTATTATCAATTGATCTAAGTTTTAGCACATGTCGTTTGTCCCTCTGTATCCTCCATCCTAGTGCTTTTAGGGTGGAGGTTTTAATGTGTTGCAGATTGGCTGGCTTCTCCTTTTTATTCTCATGGTCAGCCAGCCATGGTAATCTGCTTTGTCATTTTAATCTCTTCTACCTGTTTCTTGCGTTTCTGTGGTTTTCTTCCCCCCTTTTGTCCATTTAAGTGTGTGTTGCCCTTCTGACATTCTTGTGGTTTATCCTTTCACTCCATTTTGTGCTGTCAGTCTCACTTGTTTTATTCTCACCCTTGTGGCATTGTTTTATTCAGAACAAGGGACCGAATACCTAACAATTTGCTCCCTCCCCCCCCCACCCCCACCCCCTCTTTTAAACAAACAAACAAACCAACCAACTAACCAAAACTAACCAACCAACCAACCTTTCCTAATTCAATGGGACTGAAGACCTTTCTGTTTGATCCCCTCCCTAAAACCAACCAACCAATACAGCGAAAATAAATTCCTCAAACACAAGCATGTACACGCACTTACAAGTATTATTTCATGAGGATAGGTCAGGTGATTGACCATGTCATTGATTTTGCAGCCAGATATAATTTTAATTTGTTGTCATTCATGACACACTCTTGTGTTTGTTAGAACAATGGCAAAAATGTTATTTATCTGCCTTGAGCAGCAGAAATGGACAACACAAATAAAAAATTATCTTTATAATGTACGATTTAAAAAGGCGCTACAAAATAGATGTTTTATCCTTAACATTACTTTCTTTAATAAGCTTTACCATAATTCAGGCATAATAAAAAATTACTTTGTTCCAAACACTAGTATGTTGTATCAAATAAATAAACTAAAAATGAGTTTAAGATGTAATAGCAGCCAGGCAGCTTCTATTATATCAATCTTGATTATCTTTATTAGAAACTAGGGAAAGGAGAAACAGCTGGAGATATTCAAAAGCTCGTAGAAACATTGTCACTCTAAATGTCAATTAAGGGGACATGGAAACTGGAGAGTGCATTATGTTCATTTCTCGATCTGTAACCAGGAATTACTTATCTTTTGGCGTATTATCTCCAGTCTCAAATCCATCGATAGTTGTTTCACCTTGTGATAACCTTACCTAAGTTTTTGTCATTGGTGAGCAGATTTTTTCTCCCATCAGAATATACTTTTAAGTAGAAAGTTATCTTGTGTGTGTGCCTGTACATAGGCCTAATGCTTTGTGTTGTTCATTATAGTATTCAACATTAATAGCACTAAACAAACAACCTCCCTAACTTACAGTGTTTTAATTACGTAAGTAGTATAAAGTTGACCTTTGCGGTCTGTGCAACTGCATGTCTGTCCTAAAAGAAAAACACCAGTATGTAAAGATAATAGCACTGACATAAAGGTATCTTTATTAGTAACTTTTTGTTATTTCTCTTGATAGCACAGAATACTAATGTTACATAAATTTCCTTTGTAAATCTTCTTAAAATGCTATAGGAATCTGTAATCCTTAGGTCCCCACTGTAAATCTTCATGAGCACCATAGTGTTCATTAAGAAAACTCCATAATTCACTTGATGCATTTATTGAACAAAAATTGTATTTAAAACTGGCCAAATTAAAAATCATAGAGATTACTTGTTCTTAATGACACATAATATAAACTAATCAGAAATTTAATAGGTGTACAAATTAGCTGTCAGTATTGCTTCATCACAGTTTCTGCATTGAGCAAGTGTAGTTTACCAAGGGATATTTTTCAGACACTTAAAATGTAGCTAGTTAAATATAGATTTTGCATGGCATGGTACTTTAATCATTTCTTGCCACTTTATGAAACATATCCTATATGGAAAAGCATCTGAGTCTCAAAATATTGTGTTATTTCTTTCCTTGCAGCATGATATTAAAATTTAGATGTTGTTCATTGTGAAATAAATATGTATGACAATATGTCAATAATGGCAAGCTATGCAAGAACTGAGTATGGAATTTAGAATAGATGATAGATAATATTTTCATAACAGTTTGCCAGAACAATGAATCAATAATATTCTGCTTTAGTAATGCATCATTTGCCTTTGGTCAAAATGTTTATGACTTAATTGCTTTTATTTGCAGATATATTATCTCATTTTAGTTGACTGCACATTACATGTGTGCTCATTATTCTTGCTGAAATGCCACTGGTTCATTTTACAGGACCTAATGATTATTTTTATTTGCATGTAAAGTTAAATATATATACATATCATCTTCTCAGGTCACAATTAACATTCCCTATACCACCTTTAAAAAAAAAAAAATGGCCACTTCAAAAATACTCTGAATTCTCTGTCAGTAAACAGTAAACAGTTCTTTTATACATATTCTTTCTCACAGAAGTGGTTAAATCAACAATGTAATATACAGGAGAGTTGAGGAGTTTGGTAGATGGGAGTGAAGTGTCAGATGAAAGCTGCAAGGAAAATAAAATGACACGCCTAGATATTTCATTCAGAGAGGCTATGGCCCAAAAACTGTAAGGATTCTTGTTTGATTCCTACACTAAGTTAACCTATGTTCAGTTTATTAAAATATTCAAGGAAAAAAAGGGCTATTGTGATGCAGTGTTGTGGGGTCTGTTAGATAACCCAACACTTTGTCCCCATCTGCAAAGGACATCTTGTTGGGTTTGGAGGAGGGGAGGTTGGTCATAGCTTGAGTGTCAGTCCAGGTCATGCAGTGGCTCACCACTGACAGACATTAAACTACTCTGTGACATACTGTGGTGTGGAGATTAGAATGTGGGCACAGTTATTGACATCATTGTTCTTGTTGTCTGATTATGAAAGGCTTATGCATTTCTTCAGAACCAGCAGCCAGATACTGTTATGCTTAATGCCTTCTCCCTTCTGATTAAAGTTTCCATTGTACTTAATAATCTCTTCTGTTTACAAAAAACTGCACAAGTCTTCTTCAGTGGCAACAAAAGGATGGTGGCATCAACAGTTGTCAGTGGTCAAATTGTGTATTTAAGCTGCAGTATGCAATAGAGCAGCTTAACATTGAAAGTAGCAAGCTACTGCGTGATCCAGACCACCACTAATGATTTTTTAAATATACCAGTCATAATAAGCTGGAAATTTTAGTAGTTTTAACCTACGAGAATTCCTGTGATCATTTACTTGACTATTAGCTCTTTAGTTGTGGTGATGAAAACTTTACATTTTCTTCCTTTGGACAGTGTGTATATAATTCATATCCAGTTTCCATTTCATGAAATAAAAATTAATTAAACTGGGTCCATCTTTTTAAATAATTATGCACAATAATCTGTAAAACTGTACTGCAGTGGATTGTAGACTCATAAACAAAGTTTGACACAATTGCTTACCCTTAGGAACAAGGGATTATTCATCTAACAGAACTGCCTCTAAGGAACTCACCTTTGACAGGGTGTGAAACCTCAGTCTTTCTTCTTCTTCATCATCTGATAATATAAGATGGGTTGTAATGAAGAAAAGATTTTTTTGTGTGTTGAATAAGAAAATCACTCAGAATTCTAAGTTAAGTTATACATAACAGGACAACTGATGACTGAAACCTAGCTGGAAATAAGCTGGACATATCAGAGATAGCAATCAACATGTCAGAGAAGGGTATCAACCTACGTGAAAAAGAGGCAGACATAATATGGAATAACTAATGTAGCTTCAGACTAAATAGGTGATGTGAGGCACTCTGTAACATAATATGCTTGTGTGCTCCACTATGTGGGCAATTTTTATACTTCCTACCAGCATCCTCCTGAGAACTTTGTATGCTGGAGTGTGCTTTGCGGCATTTGTTTCATTTTTGCCACTGGCATAGCTCAAATGTGTACCAATCGCCTGAAATCAGAGCCTACACACATTTTATCTTTCTACCCTCTACTCTTCCTGCATTTATTTCATTGTCTTTCAACTCCTTCAGTAATTATTTTTTTTAATTTCTTGTGAAGCTTCTCTTCTTTGTCTTTTCATTCCTGTGGGCTGCAGCTTCTATATCTTTCTTCTTTTTCAGAATTTGCTTCCTTTGTTTTTCATACTTTCTTGATATCCATTTTTGTCTGAGCTATGCTTCTAATTTTGGTCTGCTTTTCCCTTTTCTCTGTCTGATCAGTTGCCTGTTCTGACATTTGTAACTTCTCAGGGTTTCAAGTATCTTCTGCTAATAACTCTTTGTTGTTGTTTTAGTGCCTTGACTGCTTAGTTCATTCCTATTCCAGTTTTTGCTCATGTCCTTCTTTACATTTGATATGTTGTGCGTATTGTAACAAGTTCTAGAGGTACCATTTAAGTTAATAAGATGTTAAACATAATGCTTTTGCAACATACATTTGGCCTTAAAGTTCATAGACAATGAAAATTTACACTGCAGTATTTTCAGACATAAAAATTAAACACTAAATATTGTGAGAAATTAGATGAGATAAAATTATTCTAACAAGTTCCAAATATGTGCTGGATTGGGACTCAGAGGTCTATTCTTGCTTCTCATGAACCATGTGAGCTACCCTATCACATTATATGCACCAACTCATAGCTTGCCAATGGCTTTTCTTCATTCCTTCCACTTTCCCCTGAGTGTCTCCTACAGTATTCTGCAAGATTTACCTCTAGGAAAATGGATAGGGTGGACAGTTTGACTAATCTATAACCTCATAAAACTCAGATGAAATTCTTGTACTCGCTGAACAGTGTAGACACTGTTTATTGCTCATGCACAGATAAAATTGTATTCCAGATTAGGAATTGATATGGAAGAGCTGTCTTTCACTGACAGTTCTCTTGCTACTTGAGCCATCTGGGCATACCATGAGGATAAATCCAAAATTTCAACTTACCACTAGTTGCACTCAATCTCAGCCACAACCTTGAGTCAAATTCTTTATGTACCAGTATGTCCTACAGAAGAGAGAAACTGGTCAGTTTGGCGAAAATGGAAAGAGTCATAGAGGTTATTTGTCTGTGAGTTGCTCAATGAGGCATGTTTGGCTTGGCTCTTTGTGGAAAATAGATACCAGTATCCAGCTTTCGAGACTCAGTTCAACGTATAGTTTTAAGTATCGCCAGTTTCCCTCGGTAAGAAGTTGAAACCTACTAGCAAAAAAAGTGAAATGGCATAAAACCAACTACTCAGTTAAATGTTAAATTCATTAAACAGATGGAACAAGGAAAAACACACATTGGTTATAACAAAACAGATAGTTTTGACTGCATGCCTATATTCATCTCTGGAAAAAAAATTAAAGTCCCATACTTTACTTTGAAATTCACAGTCTTAAATTGCTATCTGTGGCAAGTTTCTAGACAATGTGACATTTTCAGTGCCCTCTATGCATGTTTAAATTATAGCCTCAACAAGGAATCAAAATGATGATGATGATTCATGAATATCTCCACACAGAAACCTCAAATGCTAATATGGATGGAAATAAGTGTAATCTAACATACCACACAACACTGGTTACTATCAGTGACGTATGCCATTCTTCAAATAATTGAGATTCCAAGTAGGAAACAGCATGTGAAAAGGGGGCCAGTGTCAAATACATAGATTTTGGGCAACATCCTTATGGAGAGCTAATAGATATGGTCACTGAGCTCAGCTCACGCAGACACTGCTGTCTCCTGACCCATTCTGTGCCATATTTTCCATTACTGGACACATTAAACTTTAAGATTTATCTCTACCTAACATAACAAACTGTAAACTAACACAATGTTCTATTCAAGTATGAATGAAATGAGAATAACATTGTACAATACACATGGTGTATTTATTAGTCATTGATTCCCTTTATCTATAATAGTGCTGTATTCTACAGATGTTTTTGGATGAGTCAGTGCATGAAATTACATGCATAATTTACAGAAGTAATTTATTTATTTATTATTCAATTTCTTAAACAGTTTTACAAAAATTAAGTTTATAGATACAGTAGATGTGAAATTTTAAAGGTGAAAGATAATGTCAGCTTCTCCTACAGAATAACTGCTACAATGCTTTCTTATTTTGTTGCATTAGTTTTGTCTTCTTGGCTAACAAAAATTCCTCTTCTTACTAGGGTGCCATTAAATATCAATAGAATGATGTACCAGTTATCTGTTTCAACTTTTTAGTTGTATCTTTAATATCTAGACTACTCTGAGAAAATCCATGTCTTCCATGACACTTTAGTTTGTTCTGTAGTCCTTAAATGACTAAAGAAATATTTTCCCTTCTTGTCTTAGTTTTAATTCCTTCAGTCTGAGAGTTCACTTTAAAGCACCTTATGCTGCCCACCAGCCTCTTTTTCAGTTCATATAATCAATCACCTAGGACACTGTCACCATGCTGCTGCACTCATAGGTTCTTTCCTTAAAGGATTTCTGGCATAGGTGTTGCTAGCTATTGAAACAACTGGAGCATCACTTACTCTAATAGACAACTTCTGAAGAACAGTTAAATCTCTAAGTTCCAGAATTTTAAGATTGTTCCATTAGGAGAAATGAAGGGTAGAAAGCAGAA
Organism: Schistocerca gregaria; assembly: GCF_023897955.1. NCBI lineage: Eukaryota > Metazoa > Arthropoda > Insecta > Orthoptera > Acrididae > Schistocerca > Schistocerca gregaria. The sequence goes on from NC_064926.1 coordinate 492,934,669, forward strand.
AATGAAGCCCAAGGTGTGGAATTTCAGAAAAAATCATTACAAACTCTGTATCTGGAGAGTAGTTCATCAAAATGCAAATCAGTACTTGACACATATTATTGCAGAGCTGAATGCATAATTGTACTATAGACAGTGAAAATCCTTTGTAATTAGTGAGATGTGGTTTTTAATTCATTTTTGGGGTGTTGCAGGACTCTATTGAGATGACTTGACAATTTGCATACACCAGTGATTCATTATAAAAAAGTAAGGAATAAAATACAGATCTTAACGAGAACAGCAGCAGCTCAGTTCCTTGTGAAGTCTTGGAAGTTGAATGTCTTATAAAGAAGAGCTTACTGTTTGTATGCTGCCATTATAATCTACTATTATTAGCCATAAGCCTCCAATTTCAGGGGCTAAATACTCAAATATACTAGTACTCACAGTTATCGTCAGGCTGTGCCATACTTTCAAAACTGACATGCAGGAAAATTTACTTGAGAACAGAGCCAGTTTAAGGTACAAGCAACACAAGCTGCCACTTGGGGTGGCAAGCTGACAGGGACACAAGGGGTGCTGCAGCTGTAAGATTTCTGTACAGGATGTATCACAGTCAGTAGTAGCTGCCTTGGGTACAAAGGGCATCTAAGTGCAAGACTTGCATGCAGTGTGTTTCACAGTCATGATTCATAATGAAAATTGACAGTAACAAGAGTGTATGAGAGGAGAAAACTGTGTATTATGGGGGGGCAGGGGGGGGGGGGGTGCCAAATGATAAGTTACTTGTGTGGAAAAATATTCTAAAACTGGACCTGCTTGAGAAAACTGTAAAATCACTCAGAGATAGAATGACTGCCCGATATTTACCTTCAGAGGTGACATTCCACTACTGATAAACTAACAGACTAGAGACCAAGAAACAAATAAGAAATCAGTTTTTTACAATGAGCATGTTATATTGGCATTGGTCATTATTAATGAAAGTAAGATGAAGGACAAGGTTGCACTGCTTCAAAAATACTAGAACACTAGAAGTTCATGTGGGAATTGCAAGGCAGAGATTCATAGCTGCTTTAAAATTTTTGTTATGTAATATCTACATGACAAGCAGTCATACCAGACTTAGAATTCAAAGGCTAATTTAAAAACATTTGTGGGCTATTTCCTCTTGATTTATATCAGTTAAAAAATAAAAATAGCAATGTTGAATAACACAGTATCAACAGAATGTATGACTATAGGAGTATACAGCAGCTAAGTTACTTAACCAAGTTCCTTACAATCAAACAGATTCACTTTCTTTTAGTGGAGAATTATATCAGCTAATACTCTATTTTGAGAACTCAGATGCTTGTAAATAATAGTTTTTCTTCACTCTCTCATTTAAACGCTAACACTGTGGACCTTGGAACAAACATGGACAGCATGGTTTCTGTGTTTCTGCCTCCCACATTTAGGTTCCACGATGAAGAGCATGCCAACTTGCTAAACTCCATGTGGCTGATCGCGATTACTTTCCTGTGCGTAGGTTATGGGGACATAGTCCCTAACACTTACTGCGGTCGCGGTATCACACTCACGTGTGGGATGATGGTAAGTGCCTCTCCCTTAAACCTTTGCATTTGAAAATCTCTGTCTTTGACAGGAAACTATTGCTAGTGAATAAATGAGAGATGATACTGTCCTGCTTCAGTTAGGAAAAGTAAGCTCACATTTAGAAAAAAAATGCAATTATAATATTGTAATAATCAATGGAGGAGTTGAAGTAATGTAAACCTAAAAAGATAAAGAAAGGAAGACATATATATCTGTTTTTCTTTTCTTTTCTTTTTTTGTTAATTCTTTTATTTAATTTCATCGTAGATAATAGCTGGTCCCTTGGGGAAAACTACTGTTTTAAAAGGCTGTGGCAGGCTCCTTTAACTGAGATAATACCATCATTGGTAATGCAGTTGCTTCATTGTCAATCCATAAAGTTTATTCCAGGCACATCAAACCTAATATGTTGTTTTCCTGAGCTGCCCTCAGATGGAAACATGAAACATTTTCTATTACTGCTGCAAACCTTCACATCTGTCTGTAGTTTCAATAGTTTGTAGAGTAAACTGTTTTACTGAGCATTCACCAATGAACCAAAAAGCTGGCTGTTCTCTGTGTTGACTCAGAAAAAAATTCAGATCTCAGAAAGCCATCCTCATCTTATAATTAAGTCATAAATGGCAGCACACTTAATTATTTTAAAATGTTTCTTTTCTTTTTTCACTAGTACATAACGCAATGAATCTAATGTCTCCAGAAATATTAAATTCTCCATTTGTAGAATAATGAACTTGCAAGGAAATGACAGGGCCTTCATTTATCTGTCTACAAATTATGGGTTAGGAGTTATTTAAAATTTAACACTATTGCAGTATTCATTATTGAGATTCTAGTATGCTGAATTCTGACACATTTTGAAGTCTTTATAATAATAGTGTCCATTTTTAAAATACTCCTTTGACTTAGTTTGGAACATGTCTTAAAACACAGTGTTTTGGCAGATTTTCTGAGATAAAAATATATAATCAACAAATTGTAACATACCTCTGCTTAAAAAAATTCTAGCACTCTGCATGACAAACAATGCATAAGAAAAGTCTTTTCTTCTTTCTTCCATAGAACCTTGATGTTTGTATTATTGACATAGCTCTTATTGTAAACAACTGAAGGTAATGTATAGTATTTATTGAAGACAACATATTATAAAGCTTATGTAGAATGCAGACACACCAAGCAGCTTGTAGTGGAAGAGGTGTTTGTTTTCATCACACTGTATCTGTTGTCTGACCTCAGTTATGTACGTTGGATGGAGACCAGTGAACAGAATCTGTTATTATTTAGAGAACATATCTTTCCTATCTCTCCATTATGAGGTACAATTGAAATCTTATGTTAGTCTTTGTATTACCATATTACCATTCATATAGTTATATGAATGATTATAGGAGGTAACCAACACTGTTCATATAGTGTGTTATCACTGTTTTCATATTTTATTAGAGTAATCTGTTGGCTCATATACTGTCAGCGTACTTTTAACTGAAAGAAGTAATAGTTTGTAATGATGATGCAGTTCACTGAAAAAATTAAAAGCTTCATTTTGAAACAGAATAAGGGAACACATTTTCTTCCCTGTAAAGTAAATGAACAATAAAATGGAGCACCGAGGTATCAGCAAGTGAGATGAGGCAAGCGGTGGCAAACCGTAAGTAGATAGCAGCACAGAGTGCGGTGCGTTTGTGTTGCCGGCACAGGTTCCATGATGAGGAGCACGCCAACCTCCTAAATGCCATGTGGCTCATCGCCATCACGTTCCTGAGCGTTGGCTTCGGAGATATCGTGCCTAACACATACTGCGGGAGGGGCATCGCTGTAACTACAGGCATCATGGTAAGTCAACAAAAGGTCCTCTAGGCATCATCCTCAAAAGTGTACCATAATAGCCATATGCATACCAGCCACTAGCTCCTGTAGTCTGAGGCACACAGTCAGCTAATGAGATCATTCATTTGCTGTTAGACAGATGTTACAAACAAAACATCTTGTATATGATATGTGTAAAACATACTAACTGTAAATATTAGTGCATAACAGTACACATGTAGGAATAATTTTTCCTAGATAACACTGTACTATGACAATGTATGCTTTGAGTTTGATACTAAAGTACTTCCAAGGGTCAAACATTTGCTTGTCATCATGTTCAGTATTTCTATAATTAAATTGTAGGAGTCTGCTGATTGTCATTGACATTAGAAGTTTCCAGTCAAATGCATCTTGCTGCTTATTAGAAATTTAGGGCTGCTGTATAGTTAACATCATAGGAAGACATCAAAGTGCAAAAATCATTCAATGTTTCTCCAGATTAAATAAAAAATTAAGATTCAGAACACCAATAAAACTGGACCTCTGAACATCCAAGATTTTTGGTGTTTATGCAGGCAACAGTTATAAATTTCATTATGTACAGAAAGTCAGCACCCTCTGTTGTAAATGCAAAAATATTTTGACTGTCAGCTGGAACTTAAATGCTTGTGGACAGAAAATTATAATGAACCCAGTGAAGAGATCATAAGAATGTAAAAGTGACAGCCACTAGCTTGCTCACAAACTAAAGTAAGAGCTTAATATTTCAGCAATAGACATATTCTTTACTTGAGATATGTGAAACATGCTTTTACAGATGTGTATGTGTTCATATCCCAGTACTAAAATTTAGACGTGTAGTCCTCGTCAAATATGAATGACAAGTACCTCATACAAATATGCAACAGGCATTGCTATATTAGGACAGAGACTGTGAATTGATTAGCTTCCAGCCAAGCAGCTCAGAAAACATAGAATTTACAGTAAGATTTTTTAGGTGGACTATGGACAAGGAATAGCCACAACAAAAAACTGACATAATGGACCATATGTGAAAGAAAAATTGTTTCCACAGATGTGTCGACACATGGCAGGATATCTCACCATAGTTGTACATTAATTTGGAATTTCTTAATACACAATGAACAAATTAATCATCCTAAGTCCACATTTGATGATAAAAGTGTATTTTTGGACAAAGTTTTGAAATAATTCAGCTTTGAAAATGTAATTTATGTATACATTTCATATAATAGTGGCACTGAAAAGCACAAAATATGATCTCTTTTAATCAACTTAAAAAATTAAATTAAAAGCAAAATAAGTTTGTACTGCAGGCAAGAGAAATACAATAAAAAACAACTAAATTTGAACTGTCACGTTAGTGTTCTGCATAGACACTAATGTTGTGCACTTTTGCATAACTGTTTAAAGTGATTTATATTTTAGTAAGTGCTTCATGTATACCTATGTCATCTCATTTTGCAGTGCATCCCACAATTTCTGAAAAATTTCATTAGCCTACTTTTACTGAAATTGTCAGTGTTCTGCCCTCAAAACAGATATAACCTCTTAACAGAGTTCACTTAAATATAAACAAATTCTAGTATCAGGAACTAAAATAAGAGTGCCCAATGACCAAAACATGCCAGTAAATATAAAGAGCTTCATTAGAAAACCACAGGGACTCTTTCCTCAAATGCCTGCATCATGTTTAATTAAGATTAGATATATGAAGCATTCCATAGTCCTGTTGTGAGATGATCTTCATGGATGTGGAATGTGGCAGATAACTTGTGGCAGATAACTTTATGGATAACAGTCATGATAGGTTCCTGCCAGCTATCTTACAGTGTCCTCTGACCATTTGTCCTTTCCCCCCATGACTTGCCTTTCCTGAATTATATTTCATTGTCTTGTGTATGTTTTAACTTTTTTCATTACAGTGATTATTTTTACAGAGTTAATTGGCATTTTTTTCTTTGTTGAAACATGTAACAGATTAAAACTGTGTTCCTTTGGAGACAAAAAAGATGTGGATGTGTGTCCCATTGTAAACTGTCAGATAATTTTGTTACAATGGGTGCTCAGCAGCAGAGTTTCACTGTGTTTTCTCTGTTGTTGTTAGACATTTATCGGAACCTTCTGCCATTGCTTCAGTTCCTGTTTTCTTCCTAACAGACTTGCCTATCTATATAACTTTGTGTCTATACTGCCCTATGTACAGTAACCCCCATATTCTTTAAAAGGTCAGTTATCATCTATCTTCTGAATGGCCTGATGCTGCTTACCACACCTTCCACTCCTCTGACAACATCTTCATCTGAGTGTAGCACTCACACCCAATGTCCCTGGTTATTTTTTGATGCATCTGAGTCTCTGTTTTTCCTTCCAGTCCCTCCTCTTTATGGCTCCTTCTGGTGTCCCCTGATGGCTTAATTAACATCCTACCATATTGACACTCCTTCTCATCTGTATTTTTCACATTTTCTTTCCTCGCGGATTCTCCAGAAGACCACTTCATTTCTTTTCCACTTTAATCATTCTACATGCTTTCTCTTCTTTTCTTGGTGTTCATTATTCAGTTCCATTCAGTGCTGTGCTCCAGATTTACATTTTCACGAATTTATTCCTCAAATTAATGCCTATATAAGATATTAGTAGATTTCTTTTAGGGAGAAATGCCCTTCTTGCCTGTGCTAGTCTATTTTGTCTGTCATTAGTTAATTTGCTTCCAAGGCAGCAAAATTCCTTCACGTTGTCTCATACGCAGTCCTCAGTTTTGATGTTAAGTTTATGTTTAATCTCATTTCTGCTACATCTCATTAGTTTTGCCTTTCCTTGGTTTATTCTCAATCCTTGTTCCATGCTCATTAGATTGTTCATTTCATGCAACAGGTCCTATAATTCTAACTCCCTTTCACTGAAGATAGGAATACCATCTGTGAGAGTTATCATTAACATCCTTTCACTCTGAATTTTAATCCTACTCGTGAATCTTGCTTTTATTTCAATCACTACATCCTTGATGTACAGGTTGAGCTATTGGGGTGAAAGACTGCATCACTGCCTTACACCTTTTTCTATCTGAGCACTTCTCTTTCAGTTTTCAATTCTTATTGTCCATTCTTGGTTCTTGTATTACTGTACATTACCCATCTTTCCATATAGCTGCCTATACAATATCCAATTATAAATTTTTATTTAATACTCAAGCAGATAGTTATGCATACATCTCTATACCTTCATTTGTGTTTTAGTAAGCCACTGAATTGTTTGTAATGAGGGTACATGGTACACAAGTATTGTTTCTCCCTCTTCCTTTATGATTTGTGGGTGGTACATATGCTGTATAAGTCAAGATCTATCTAGTTTTACCATTCTAATATTTTACATGAATTGCATGTTGGAGGAAGAAATGTGTTTATTGATCAATATTGGAATGGAGACTGTCCAAGTCTCAGTAAGGCATAATGCCTTTGTTTTAACGTCTCTCTATCACCCAATTTGAGCTCCAGACATTGTTTTGTACTGAAAAATTTGATTTGTTATATCGGTACTCTTTAGTCTCCACCCCTCTGAAACAGTCCTAATTGCATTAGTGCCTAAGGGTTGTTCGACAAGTCATTCTTGTAACTGAATTTTCCATCTTTGCTTGTCAAAACATGCTAATAACATTTAAAAGGAAAAGCCTTCCTAATGTTCCGTAGAATTCTATTTATTTGGTCATAAACTGGCTGTCAGCTTCTTAGGCCACTTTCAGGTGACAAGTTGTCAGCCGAAGATGGCCTGATAAGCTGAAAGCTCATTCGTAACCGAATAAGTGTAATTTTACAGAACATTAGGATGTGTTCTCCTTTTTATAGTAAGTCACTCTTAATTTTTTGATAACTGTAGCTTTATAACTAGGTAAGTGATTACAGTGGTATTTATATATTACACACAGCAGAGATTGAGGTACAGTTATTTTCCTGCTAAGCCCTCATAATGGTTTCATGTGTTCATAATGTTTGTATGTTGTATAGAGTTTTTATCAACACTTAATGTCTGTTCCTTCCATTTCATCCAAGGTTTTATGGTCCTGTTAACCACCTACCAGTCAATCCGCCTGGGGAATGGTCATGCAGCCACACTTGAACATCATTTGTCACGTGTGATTGTGTGGGTTTCTGTATAATGTGAAGGTGTGCAGTGTTGCTGCAGTGAACAGTTGCAAACTACACAAGATGTTGTTGTACTTCCAGATATCTTTTGATAGGCATTGTTGTATGGGAAAGGAAAGGAGCAACGACGGAAGATATACTGAACTGTTACTTAAGTTATTGCCGACTCTTTCATTTAGTACACTGAGGGAAGGAGAGGCTTGTGAATGTCATCTGCAAAATTTTCATTTTGGAAACAGTTTATGACACACAATATGTTTGGCAATGAGAAGGCAAAGTGTTACAATGGTATTCTGAATTCCTCTACTTACATACTGTAAAGTGACGGATAATAGTCCAAACATCAAAAGTATATTATTAGAATGGAAGAGTGCCTGTTAATAATATACTCTGCTTGTGAACAACCTTCAGAACATAGAACATACAAAATATATACGATCTACTCACAGCTCTGATATGAAAACAATTGGAAGTTCATTGGATGCTTCAGAACACCACTGTGGCAGAACTGCCAGAAAATATTAATGTCTTTGCTTTTTTTGCATACATCAGCAGCATTGCATAATAGGATACCATGTATGACAGATCCATTTTTGTAGATTCATCATTCACTCACAGTTCACACTGCCACTTGGTTGTACAAAAAAAAAAAAAATGTACAATAAAGTGAAACAGAAATAACTGTCACTAACCAGTTGCAAAGTCACAGATACAAATAAAAGATCTTACAAAAACTAACTCTTGAAGCCAGTGTCTCACTCTAGAAATGGAGAGGAAAGAATTGGAGAAATGCAGGTATTTATGGCATAAGTGAAAAGCAAAAAAATGTTAATTCTACAGAAAAAACCGGATGCGTAGATTGTTAAACCCAGAGGCTCATGTCATCTGTTATTGAGAGATCAGAACATACTAGGTATTGTTTCTCTCTACATTTTTGAGCCAAAATCCAAAATTATTTCAATAATATCATTTCCACAGAAATAACATATGTTTTGTGCACTCTCCACATAAGGTACACTGTATGCTCAGACTTATACATGACAAACTACAATAGCTTAAACAGAAAAAATGTAAACTCTGTGGGCTTAGGGACACTATAAAACTGTACAGTCTACTAATAGAAAAATGCAAGATGATAATACAGTATTTTAAGAGCTGTCTTTAAATTATATTATGTAAATCAATTCATCACATAAATCTTAAAGTAAAGTTTTCAATAGCTGTAGCAGCTTATCAATTAATTACAAAGTTTTATGAGTCTCCTTGACTCCAGATCAAATGAGTTCCTTTGTATGTAACAGGACAACAAAATTCTACTTCTATAAGCAGATATCTGCTAAACAGATAGAGACAACTTCATGATAGTTATGTTTGGTCAATTCATCAGACTGGCTGTGTATAATACAGTGTGTGGCTTTGATCCAAGTGTACTTTGCCTCCATATTTTGGAAGCTATATGCTGCTGTCAGTTCCATCTGGAATAGATTCCACAGTGGACTTCTCATACCATTGACTAGTGAGCTCCTTTATGGTATTAAACTATGAAAGAAAACTTACACTAAAAATTAGAAGCCACTAAAAATTTAATGTACAGTAGTAACAAATACCAAGCTCTTGGCTATCATCTGATATCATTTTCAGGTGCTACAGCATTACTTGCTCACTTCAGTTTTTGGTATTTTAGTACCATTCGAACATGTTATCAGTGAAACTACTCACTGCAAGATGTCAGGATATGTATTTTGATGAAATTTCATATGAGATTTTCTAGGAGTTTTGGATGCTGCAGACTCTGTGACATTCACCTGCTTTATTTCCTCATTTATTGTCCTCAGTGTTGATGTACTGTTATACTGGCTGCAAAATGGAGGTGGAAGCTCAACACTGACCACTTTAAATTATGTAGCTAACAGGTGCACATTTGCATTTCACAGTTTTTTACTTTCACTCTTCACAACCCCGCCCCTCCACAATATACACAGTTAATCTGTCCAGTTAACTATTGTTTAACTTTCGATAAGCCTCATTAATAGGTTGCAGGCAAACATCCAAATACTGCTACAATGGTTTACCGTTGGACATCTACAAGCAGTAAAAGTCTAACCACATAGTTTACAGTTCTTGAGGGATAAAAAGGTATGTATGGAACAGACACTGTCATTGTTTTAACACATGGTGTTACACTTATTTCACAGTTAAGTTGATGGAATGTTGTTGTTCTAACCATTACGGGTTTCTCGTCTGAAACTCAGCCGTGGACTGATTGTCTCAGGATCAAAAATTGGGCCCTTGTATATCCACACAACAATAGGCACTGAAACTACACATTGTTTTAAGTTTAAATTCTGGAAATTCCAATTAAAAGTTAACTCATTAAATTAACTGAATACTGCAAAAAATTGCGTCTTTTTAATAGTTTCTTCTGCTATAATCATTAGACCAAACCATTTGTTTAAATGATGAAATTAATGGATATAGTTAAACAAACAATACTTTTGACAAAGCTAGTAATTACTTTAGAATTAATTAAGGGATGGCTTTGCAGTTCAATTTTTAGACAGAAAATTTCACTTTCTCAATGTTTACTATTTTTCACAAGCACTTTCACACTTTTAATGATCATTAAAACACTTTCTCATAAAGTTGTCCATGCCTTCAACAGGTCCAAGTGGCAGTTAGTAAGGAAATGCACTGCTATCAGTTCCCTTGGAGGTAGTTCTCCTCCCCCACAATACATGAAAAATGCAGACAAAATACCCTACTTTAGTACTCTCACTTTCACTTCTAAATATAAGGAAAAGAAATTTTAACATTAATGGCAAATGATAGTCATTACATCACACAAAAATACATTACATAGTCATCATGACATCACCATAATTAGTACTAAAATTGACTATAGTACGAAAGGTGGGGACTAGTAAAATTTTAAAATCAAGTGCACATTACACTGCAAAGCATTATTCTAACTCATACCTCTGCCTGAAATTGGTTGAACTTGAAAGACTTTTATTTCTTTCCCATTTGCAAAATATTGCCTTAGTGTCTAATATATGTACATTACCTCTAGTAAAAACTCAGATGTGCAGTAGCATAGATTTACTAATCATTACGTTATGAAAAAAGAATAGTCACCATCACATAACTTAGTTACTACTCAAATCAAAATTAAGGGATGTAAGTTGCACCAAATCGTTGCCCCACATCTCTACTCAACTCTGAGCATTACTCTCATTCAACTAGAAAATTAAATCCTCACAAAAATCACAAAATGTTATCAAATAGTTGACCTGCCAGAACATTCACATCAGTCCAGCACTACAGTTATCAGTTAATCAGCAAAATTTCTTTTCTTCATCCCAGTATTACCACCTTAAGCTCATAATTCAGCAGAACAAAAATAGAAGTTTTCAGATAACCTATAGATCCAATGATGCAGCATTATATGACTGGCACCTCACTAAAATATTACTCTTTCTGTTAAGCTCTCATTCCCAACTGCAGTGTCATGAATTGCTCAATATACCCAATGTTTCCTAGTTCAAAAATAGATAATATAGTTACAAGACATTTGTTTTTATACAGTTACGTACTCAATCAAAAAAAAAAAAAAAAAAAAAATAAAGGTCCTTACTGCAGAGACAGGCTCCCTAACCATTAACAACATAACATTATTCATTGTTTTATAATTTCATTATTATTTCATTATTACTTCATTAACTAATAAATAAACACCTGCTCTGCTTATCCAATCCAAAATTGATTCTACTGAAAAATGCTCCACAGTAACAGATCCTTATGCTAAGGCAAACTTAACTCTTATTACTGATCAGACAAAATTATCACTTAGAAAAACTATTATTTCAGTGTATTCCAACAAATTGCTTGAGATTCTAGCCTGAAGGGCAATATACATACAAATCTTGCTTATTCTTTCCACACACAGTACTCCTGGAAACTATGTCTAAAGCTGGAATTCACTAATGTTAGAAAAGGTTGTACCATGACACACTTCTATAGGTAGATAGTTATCTCCGTATACTGCTCGCACTGAACACAAGCACTTCTATTATACCACAATTAATATTCAGTTCTAGTATTCAAGATGGTTTTTACCACATATGCCTCTGCTGCTGCACTAAATTATATGAACTTCACACATGAGCTTATTACATCAGATGTTAATTATAGTTTTTAGATAATCTGCACCTTCTTCTCCACACATGCTGACACTTTTCATTTTCTGTTTACCTTACCTCTTTGTTTGACAGAAATTCTTTAACTATTGTACCAATTTACTTTGTTTCTTCCCCTTAAGATTCCACTACATATTACTAACACAACTAAATGTATATAAATAATACTGGAGAAGACTTTTCTAAAATATTCTTATACTAAAATATCCTACTGTACAAAATCACTTCAAAGTTGAAGACAGAATGTTTGTGATTCACTTATAAAGTGGATAGGAGGAGAGTTTGACTGCATCAGGAAACACGAAAAATGAGACAGACAGCTGGAGTAAGCATTGTCGCCACATAATGAATCCAACACAGTATGTTGAACCCCCTACTTGCTATTTGCACCAGAAATTAATTCCAAATATTAGATAAATGCTGAAATTTTGAATCACCAAGAAATTACACTCAAACAGCTATCCTGCCAATTCTACAGTTAACATTCCCTCTCCTTTCACACTCTTTGATAGCTTACCAGTAGCACCAATAATTTTTATTCTAGAAACATGCATCACCACTATACCCTCTGTGTCGTCAATAGATTCAAAAAATGCCTATGAAACATCATTCACTGTCCAGTATACCTTGTACACTTGCTGTTATTACAGGGTGCCACACTTCCTTTTTACTTACCATGTGATCTTCTTTATACAACAAATCCTCATTGGTCCTCTCACTGGAAAAACTTTCATCCTGCTTACCAAAATTATTATCAGACCCACTGTCACTTTCTCTATGCTTTAGATTTTGTACTCTGTCCACCTTTTTCTCCTTTTTAGTCAATTTTGAATCTACATTTTCATTTGCTTTTACCATTTTTTCCTCTACCACTACTGCACGCTTTGTTTCTACCTCTGTTTCTAAATCATTTTTAATCTGATCGATTTGGTTCTCAAGTTTAACCCTGTTTTCAGCACAAAATTTCCCAGCAGCTTTCAATTTCATTGTATCTGGAATCCACAAGCTTTGATGTGGGAATCAGTACATCCTAATCACACATGTACCATCATAGGCAGTAGCAAGATGGCTAGACAAAATTAAAATACACTCTTATCTTGAAAATGTGGCAGCTGAGCACATGGTCATGAGTGTACATGAATAGTTGACCACTGACTGTCATGAAGAATGAGGCTACAATGGCGTTTGATCAGGGAAGTAATGATGAGCCACAGGTATAACTGTCACACTCAAACATCCAGGAGTAACAAGTGACAGGGGCCTTTTTTTTGTTTGAATCAATGGTCTCCTGACTGGCTTGACATGGTCCATCATGAATTCTACCCTGTAACTATCTCTTCATCTCAGAGTAGTTCCTGAACTCTGTGTCCTCATTATTGGTGGATGTATTCCAATCTCTGTCTTCAGCTACTGTGTTTGCCTTTGTGGATTCCTTTAGTACCAAGGAAGTTATTTTCTGATGTCCTATTATCCTGTTGCTTTTTCTTGTCAGTGTCAGTGTTTTCTTCACCAGTTCTGTGGATAATGTCCTGATTTGTTACCTTGCCAGTCTGCCTAGTTTTCAACATTCTTCTGAAGCTTGCCATTTCAGATGCTGTGATTACCTTCTGTTCTGGTTGTCCCACAGTCCACAGTTCACTACCAAACAATGTTGTGCTCCAACTGTCATTCTCAGGAATTTCTTCCTCAAATTACAGCCAATCAAGTCACACTAGAACCCCAAACACTACAGTTCATCATCGGAAAACACTTCATTAACTGCATTTATGTAATGTATATATGCCTTTTCATGTTTCTACACTCCTGGAAATGGAAAAAAGAACACATTGACACCGGTGTGTCAGACCCACCATACTTGCTCTGGACACTGCGAGAGGGCTGTACAAACAACGATCACACGCACGGCACAGCAGACACACCAGGAACCGCGGTGTTGGCCATCGAATGGCGCTAGCTGCGCAGCATTTGTGCACTGCCGCCATCAGTGTCAGCCCATTTGCCATGGCATATGGAGCTCCATCGCAGTCTTTAACACTGGTAGCATGCCGCGACAGCGTGGACATGAACCGTATGTGCAGTTGACGGACTTTGAGCGAGGGCATATAGTGGGCATGCGGGAGGCCAGGTGGACGTACCGCCGAATTGCTCAACACGTGGGGCGTGAGGTCTCCACAGTACATTGATGTTGTCACCAGTGGTCGGCGGAAGGTGCATGTGCCCGTCGACCTGGGACCGGACCGCAGCGACGCACGGATGCACGCCAAGACAGTAGGATCCTACGCAGTGCTGTAGGGGACTGCACCGCCACTTCCCAGCAAATTAGGGACACTGTTGCTCCTGGGGTATCGGCGAGGACCATTCGCAACTGTCTCCATGAAGCTGGGCTATGGTCCTGCACACTGTTAGGCCGTCTTCCGCTCACGCCCTAACATCGTGCAGCCCGCCTCCAGTGGTGTCGCGACAGGCATGAATGGAGGGACGAATGGAGACATGTCATCTTCAGCAATGAGAGTCGCTTCTGCCTTGGTGCCAATGATGGTCGTATGTGTGTTTGGCGCCGTGCAGGTGAGTGCCACAATCAGGACTGCATACGACCGAGGCACACAGGGCCAACACCCGGCATCATGGTGTGGGGAGCGATCTCCTACACTGGCTGTACACCTCTGGTGATCGTCGAGGGGACACTAAATAGTGCACGGTACATCCAAACCGTCATCGAACCCATCGTTCTACCATTCCTAGACCGGCAAGGGAACTTGCTGTTCCAACAGGACAATCCACGTCCACATGTATCCCGTGCCACCCAACGTGCTCTAGAAGGTGTAAGTCAACTACCCTGGCCAGCAAAATCTCCGGATCTGTCCCCCATTGAGCATGTTTGGGACTGGATGAAGCATCATCTCACGCGGTCTGCACGTCCAGCACGAACGCTGGTCCAACTGAGGCGCCAGGTGGAAATGGCATGGCAAGCCGTTCCACAGGACTACATCCAGCATCTCTATGATCGTCTCCATGGGAGAATAGCAGCCTGCGTTGCTGCGAAAGGTGGATATACACTGTACTAGTGCCGACATTGTGCATGCTCTGTTGCCTGTGTCTATGTGCCTGTGGTTCTGTCAGTGTGATCATGTGATGTATCTGACCCCAGGAATGTGTCAATAAAGTTTCCCCTTCCTGGGACAATGAATTCACGGTGTTCTTATTTCAATTTCCAGGAGTGTACAATAAGGCCAGAAATTAAAACAAGTGTGAATGTCATAAATGGCCTATATATAGAAATTCTACATTGACTATTTTCAACATTAATGTCATACTGATGAGGAAAATAGTAATGAGTGACATGGTTTCTTTTAGATGTAAAGTAGATAACATTTGAGACAGTGCATTAATGAAAGCTAATAATTATGGCTTGTGACGTGCCCTGGAGTTTAAATGGTGTCAAAGGCAAACATCATGTAATATTTTCTTGCTGGAACATAATAATGAAATATGTTGTTGGATGAAGTATTTGCGCGCACAAGACAGTAAAGACCAGTACTTTTATCTTAATTTTTGATCTTCTCTTCAGAATGCAAATCAATGTACAATCTAATTTTTATTGATATCCATATACAGCTGTATTTGTACAAACAGAAGAACCTTAACTATAGTAATATTTGACATTTGTGTACCTACATTTTGTTTTCAATTTGTCACAGTATTTCAGAATTAATTTACTTAGTGTTACACCACTGGAGGCGGGCTGCACGATGTTGGGGCGTGAGGGGAAGACGGCCTAACGGTGTGCAGGACCGTAGCCCAGCTTCATGGAGACGGTTCTCCAGTTTTCCACAGCATTCAGACAGGACATCCAAGAGATTTGTATGCGGATAGCTGGACCTCCTGCCATGAACCTTGTTTCAATGTTGTCATGCTGTGTGCTGCACTCCATTTTTGTTCACAGACTTCCACACCAGATGTCCCTCTGGTATTAGCCCAGCCCTTGCACACGATGTCATTCATTATCAGCCCTTTTGGCAGCAGTCCAGTCATTGCCAGACCTGTTGCAGCTGTCCCACTGTGTTTGCTCTCTGCCAGTCCTGTTTTGGCTGACCCATGTGACACTGTCCCACAGCCGACTGATCAGCCCCTTTTAGAGTCACACAGTCCCTGGCAGTCACTGCCACTGCAGTTGCAAGTGCCACATCCTCCGCAGACCTCCCTGCCTCCAACCAGCTAACCACACTGGCTCCACAGGTCCTGTTGTATCTCTTTCCAGGCCTCACTTGTGTCTTCTTGAACTCTTTGCTGCCAGTGCTGCCTCTCACCAGTGGTGGCCAGTTGATATTCCCCTACATGGATACGATGTGATTCCTTCATTGGGGTCTAATTTTGTTTTCATTGACTTCTTTTCATGTTGTTTTGTTCCAGTCTGCTCTTTTGGCTGCTGAGTGACTCCTCCCTTGGGTGGTGCACTCCTCTGTGATGGTTGCATCATCTGCCTTAAGGGGAAGGAGTGCAGTATACCCAGTTGGGGAGGGGGGGGGGGGACTGATATTCACCCACAACAGACGCAGATATGCTTTTCAGGCAGGTACTGCCTCTGTCGTACCTCAGGAGGTTGTTTGTCAATGGAAGAGTTGCTGAGCTCTTTACCACCAAATTTCCTGTAACTACCACACTGTCTGGGAGTGTAAGCAACACCTACAAATGGTGCACAGGTCACTGAAAATAGCAACTCAGTTGCAGGTACCTACTTATGTCCACATGATCACATGTCCATATGATACCACACCTGTATTCCTCAGCTGACAGGTACTTGGGTCACCACTCAGCCCCTCAATGACCAGTTCAGCTCCAGGTGTCAACTGCTAGCCCCTCTTGAACCAATGCATCAGACTACAATGCCTATTGCTGCTGCCAACCGTCAGATGGTGCTGTCGTGAGCCTTTCCCAGGATCACAGACACTTGGTGCCTGTCAGCTGTTCAAGAAGACACAACTTTGGCTTGTCTGGATCACAGATTCTGCACTCCCATCATCCACCCCAGAAGGTCCCATCTCATTGGATCTGCTCCTCAACTGCCCACCATCTCATGGCCTCATGAGACCATATTGCTATGCCTCCATGAAATCTCCCTGCTCATCACCAATACCAATGATTGTGAACTTCATCATTGCGTGCACTTGCTAAACATTACCTCAGATGGACAATTCAGTTGTACTCATTTGTGGACCTTCATCCTCTAAAGTTATACTGACTTACTTCATGGTCACTACATTAACAGTTGTTATTCCAACGTGTGCATCTCAATTATTACCTTGGCACACCACTCAGTCCATGATGCTTTAGCCTTGACTCTCTCACTGAAACTATCAATTAAATAATCAAGATGTATCCATCCACAAGCACTGCAGCTCCATCCACCAGGATAGACTATCTTTTGGAAGCATGACAAATGCAAGCAGAGGAACTTTCTAAACAAGTTGAGGCCTCCCAGATACAGCACTCCACTTGTGAGTAGCAATGACAATTCTCTTCCAGATGAAACAACTATTCCCCCACCATTGTGAAGATCTGCTGCTATTGTAGACAAACTAGTAGCTGCTGCGTATCAGTTTTGAGAAGGGACGTGCTGCCAGACATCGGTAGGAGCTGCCGTGTATCTGTTTTGAGAAGGAAAGTGCTGCCAGACATCAGTAGTCAAGTAACTAATTGCTAATCATGCTGCCGGCCGGAGTGGCCAAGTGGTTCTAGGCGCTACAGTCTGGGACCGTGCGGCCGCTAAGGTCACAGGTTCGAATCCTGCCTCGGGCATGGATGCATGTGATATCCTTAGGTTAGTTAGGTTTAAGTAGTTCTAAATTCTAGCAGACTGATGACCTCAGAAGTTAAGTCCCATAGTGCTCAGAGCCATTTGAACCATTTTTTCTAATCATGCTACTGTCAACTGTTTATAATCAGGCTCCCTACCAAGTTACTATTCCACATTGATATAAGTGTCCACATCTCAATACACCCTTCTTCTCATTTTTGACAGCAACACCTGTATGCTGTGAGAGAGTGGATCTTTACTACCAACATCTACTTCACTCTACATCATAGCTGATAAGGTGTCAGTACTTACGCTGTGCTAGAGCAAGAGTTCTCTTCCATGTTAGCACAAGGAATCTGTCCACTGCCATATAAAGAGAAGGCCGTGGTGCACTCGTGTGTCATAACGCAGAGTGGGACAGGATTGGCAAGGTGCTGCACTGACAGAATCGAGGCGCATGCTTTGCAGTCTTCTCATACAATTTTACAGAATCTATTCAGTAGAAAAAATATTTTATGTTACTTGTATCTTTATGTATCAGCTTCATGGTGAAGTACTCATCATTTTGTTAATGGTCATAGTTATTGTGGTATTTTACATATAAGTAACATACTGCACGGAATTAAAAAACATTGCAATGAAAAATAGTGGTCCTTATGAATTTGAGTTTTGAGTTTGATGCATATTAGATCATGTAATACTGATTATGAAATGAAGCCAGCATTTTAAATTTTTCTTTATACTTGGCAAGGGATCAGTATTTGCCGCCAGTTTCAAGAAAAAGGATCTTGTGTAGAACTTTCACTTCTGATAACACTCATATGAGAATAGAATACTCATAACGTCCCTCATATCCCATAAACTGTTCAAGATATCGAAAGGAGATTTTGGCAGATAATAGCACATAAAAAGGAGAGAATTTTGACATATGGTTAACATACAGAACTTCCTTATCTATGGTGACATAGCAGAAGGTATAGTTTTTAGTTTATTTTTGTCAAACCAGTACTATAATTTTTTTAAGAGTCACTGACAGCTATTGAAGAGGGAATTTGAAAGTACAAAAAAGGTGACATTTCTTCTCTTATGTCATTGTAAACAGTGCAGTGAGGTTTCCCCTAAGTTGGTCACCAATTGCTTGTTTAATAAGACATGTTGTTGGAAGATTCTGTTGTAATAACCAGTGAGGTGACTTTGTGCAAATTATACTGTGTTTTGGCAAGAAAAGGAAAATTAAACCTTCTAACAAGAGAAATGTAGCTGTTACTCATAACTGATGATGCTTCTTCAAATGAGGGAAAGATATCATATCACGCAAAAATAAATAGCCAGCTCTCTTGCAATTTTGGTGGCGTCTCATAACCCATTGTGTTTCCAATAGTTATCAGCTGGCATTTAAACTTACCAAAGAATTTTGCTCCTGTTCTTCATCTGAGAAATATTAAAATAATTCGCAGTAAATGCTGTACCATCTTTTTGTTTCTATCCCCATTCAAAGTGAAGTGGTGAACATCATCTCCATAATTATCTTTTGATGTGTTAAAGAGAGAATATGTATAATCATAATCTTAATGTATTGTCTCAAGCAGTTCATAAAATAATGACTATCATGTTTTTGTACCCTATTTAACCATAAATAAATGGGCATCTAATTTGTTATTCCTAATAGACCAATTCAAACAATGCAAAATCCACAATGGAATGATGACATTATCATGAAAAAGATAGACTGCTACTCACCATATAGTGTAGATGTTGAATAGCAGATAGGCACAGCAGAAAGACTATTAAACAAGTAAGCTTTCAGCCAAAAGATCTTCTTCCAAAGTAGGCAAAACACACACACACACACACACACACACACACACACACACACACACACACACACACACACACACACACACACATATAACCACTGTTTCTGGCTGCCAAGGCCAGTGGCATGGTAGGGGTGGGAGTTGACAATGTGACACTTGTGGGGGGGGGGGGGGGGAAGAGAGAAGTAAATAGACTCTGGGTGTGTCAGCGGAATAGAGGGCTGTGTAGTGCCAGTGTGGGAAAAGGGAAGGGGATAGATGGGTGGAGGAGAATGACTTATGAAGGTTAAAGCCAGGATGGTTATGGGAACATTGGATATGTCACAGGGAGAGTTCCCACCTGTGCATTTCAGAACAGCTGATGTTCATAGGAATGTAGGAATGATCACAAAGGCACAGGCTGTGAAGAAGTCATCAAAATAAAGGACATTTTGTTTGGTATTTTGCTCAGTGACTGGATGATACAGCTGTTTCTTGGCCATAGTTTGTTGGTGGCCATGCATGCAGACAGACAGCTTGCTGGTTGTCATGCCAATATAGAATGCAGCACAGTATTTGCAGCTTAGCTTGTAAATCACTTGACTGCTTTCGCAGGTAGCCCTGCCTTTGTTAGGATAGATGATGCTTGTGACTGGACTGGAGTAGGTGTTGGTGGGAGGATGCATGGGACAGGTCTTCTATCTAGGTCTATTACAGGAATATGAGCATGGGGGAAGGGTTTGGGAGCAGGGGTTGTGTAAGGATGAATGAAGATATTGTATAGGTTCAATGGGTGGTGGAATACCACTGTGGGTAAGGGGGGAAAGATGGTGGCTAGGATAGTCCTCATTGCAGGGCATGACAAGAGGTAGTCAAAACCCTGGTGGAGAATGTGGTTCAGTTGCTCCAGTCCTGGATGGCACTGAATCACGAAGTGAACGCTCATCTGTGGCCAAATGGTTGGATTTTGAATGGTGGAGGGTGACTGGAGAAATAAGGCACAAGAGATCTGTATCTATACAAGATTGGTAGGGTAATTGCAGTCTGTGAACACCACAGTGAGACCCTTGGTTTATTTTGAGAGGGACTGCTCATCACTAACGACGCATTGGTAAAATGGACTTATTGGTACAGAATGGGTGGCAGCTGTCAAAGTGGGGGTATTGCTGGTGGTTGTGTGGATGTAAGTACTGATGTTACCATCTTTGAAGTGGAGGTCAATATCGAAGAAAGTGGCCTGTTGGGTGGATGAGAACCAGATGAAGTGAATGGGGGAGAATGTGTTGAGCCTCTGGAGAAATCCAGATTGTGAAGATGCCATCAGTGAATGTGAACCATGTGGGTCTTTATAATTCTGGGTGGTTATAAAGAATTCCTCTAGAAGGCCCATGAATAGGCTGGCATAGGATGGTGCCATATGGGAGCCCATTGCTGCACCCAATATTTATTTGTAGGTGATGCCTTCAAAGTAGAAGTAATTGTGGGTGAGAGTATGGTTGGGCATGATGACCAGAAATGAAGTTATAGGTTTGAAATCTGTTGGGCATTTGGGAAAGATAATGTTAAATAGCAGGAACATCATGGGCATTATGGATCTTAATGTAAATGGAGGTGGGAACAATAGTGATGAGCAGGGCACCATGAGGTAAAGGAACAGGAACTGTGGAGAGTTTTTTTGTCTATCTACTACTTAACATCTCTGCTATATGGTAATAGAACAATTTTGTATTTTTGCTGCAGGATAAGAAGTGACCATATAGAACTCTTTCATAACTGTGAAAATGCTGACTTGCAGAAGCTTGCCAACTGTTCATCAAAGGCTTAGGAGATATTTGTAGTAAGACGATTCACTCCCTCACTCTGTACAGGGATAGGAATGGAAATATGGTATGCTGTTTGTTGTTATTTTTCATATGCTAAAGAAACTGAAGTGCAGAAAGAATAGCCTTTGGTGAATTCCGTTGTTAGAGTTCCAGTAACAAAGAAATTTAATTCAATGTTTCTGTACTAGCACATTCTTTTTTCACTGTTGAGGACTCTTAAAAAAATTACAGTACAAACTTAAAAAATAAACAATAAAAACTATAGCTTCTGTAAAAATGAAAACATTGAATTATTGATGAAATTATTTAATTGGATAAATAATATATCTACTCACCAAGCGGCGACAGAACAAATGCATAAAAGACTGTTGTGATTGGCAAGCTTTCAGATCCAGTGGCTCATTCTTCATGCAGAAGGGTTGAAGGGGGAGGAAGAAGGGTGAAGGAAAAGGATTGGAGAGATCTAGGAAAAAGGGGTAGATTTTGGGAAAGTCACCCAGAAATGCGGGTCAGTCTTCCTTCTAATCCTGTATGGTAAGTCTCCCCTGATCTGCAGTTCTGGGTGATGTTCCCCAAATCTACCCCTCTTTCCTAGATCTATCCAGTTCTTTTCCTTCACCCTTCTCGCTTCCCCTTCAACCCTTCTGCCTGAAGAATGTGCCACTGGCTATGAAAGCTTGCCAATCACAACAGTCTTTTATGTGCGTGTTCTGCCGCTGCTTGGTGAGTAGATTTTTTATTTATCCAGTTAAATAAACTATAGTTTCTGCTACACTGCCATAGATAAAAAGTCCTGTATGTTAACTGTGTGGCATAATACTCTCCTCTTTGTGTGCTTTTTTTATTTTTTGCCAGAATCTTGTTTTCATATCTTGAATGGTTTATAAGATATGAGATATGTTTTGAACATTTCATCTCACACATGTGTGATCAAAATCGAATATATTACTATAGACCCATTTTGTGGAGATTGGGGAGAGATTCGATCCCCACCCAAATTCAAAGAAAAATTGAAAATTCTAGCTACATGGTCTAATATGCACCAATTGCAAATTCATAATGATATGTGTTTTCCTTGCAATGTTTTTGAATGCCATGCAGTTTATTACTTATATGTGAAATTCACAGTAACTATGAACATTAACAAAGTGATGGACACTTCACTACAGGGCACTTGCCTAGATTCTGTCAGTGCAGCATCTTGCGAACCCTTGCCATCTTTGCATTATGCCACACGAGTGCACTGTGACCTTCTCTTTAGGAGGTAGTGATGGTGGTGGTGGTGGTGGTGGTGGCAGTGGTGGTGGTGGTGGTGGTGGCGGTGTTGGTGGTGGAGGAGGAGGTGGTCTGTCAGCCTTTAGATAGTAGCTGGGTCTTCTGCTCCATAAGAAGAGGGGTCTTCTGCTCCATAAGAAGAGCAGTGAGTGACTATTGTCAGCTTACTGCCAGAATGATATCTGACTGCTATCCTGTGCTACAGATTGAGGAATTTTCTAGGCACAATTTTGGCAAGACAGGTTTCCCTCAGGTTAACATCATTTGAGTTTCTAAAACGTTATGACTGCACAAGAAGATATAACGAAAATTGTTGTTTGCACTCCATTCAGACTTTACAAATTTCTTCAGAAGCCATGTGACACCAAGAGGTTGTGATTCATGGACGAGGTAGCTGAAGATGTACATTATGTGATCAAAAGTTTTCAGACACCTCGCTGAAAATGACTTAAAAGTTCATTGCGCCCTCCATCGATAATTCTGGAATTCAATATGGTGTTGCCCCACCCTTTGCCTTGATGACAGCTTCCACTCTCGCAGGCATATGTTCAGTTGAGTGCGGCAAGGTTTCTTGGGGAGTGGTAGCCCATTCTTCATGGAGTGCTGCACTGAGGAAAGGTGTCTATGTCGGTCGATGAGGCCTGGCACGAAGTTAGAATTCCAGAACACCCCAAAGGTGTTCTGTAGGATTCAGGTCAGGACTCTGTGCAGCCAGTCCATTACAGGGATGTTACTGTCGTGTAACCACTCTGCTACAGGCTGTGCATTAGAAACAGGTGCTTGATCGTATTGAAAGATGCAGTCACCATCCCCCAAGTGCTCTTCAACAGTGGGAAGCAAGAAGGTGCTAAAAACATCCATGTAGGCCTGTTCGGTGATATTTCCATGCAAAACAATGAAGGGTGCAAGCCCCCTCCATAAAAAGCACGAGGAAACCATAACACCATGGCCTCCAAATTTTTCTGTTGGCACTACTCACGCTGACAGATGACGTTCACCATGCACCCTGCCATCGGATTGCCACATTGTGTACGGTGATTTGTTGCTCCATACAACATTTTTCACTGTTCAATTATTCAATGTTTATGCTCATTACGCCAAGCAAGGTGTCGTTTGGCACTGACCAGTGTGATGTATGGCTTATGAGCAGCCGCTCAACCATGAATTCCATGTTTTCTCACTTCCCGTGCTACTGTCATAGTACTTGCAGTGGATCCTGCTGCAGTTTGGAATTCCTATGTGATGGTCTGGTCTGCCTATTACACATTACAACCAACTTTATCTGTCCGCGGTCTCTGTCAGTCAACAGATGTGGTCGATCTCTACGCTACAGCTCTATGTTTCCACTTCACCATCACATCAGAAATAGTGGACCTGGGGATGTTTAGGAGTGTGGAAATCTTGCGCACAGACACAAGTACCATCCAATCACCTGACCACGTTCGAAGTCCGTGAGTTCCACAGAGCACCCTATTCTGCCTTCTCACGATGTCCAATGACTACTGAGGTGGCTGATATGGAGTACCTGACAGTAGGTGGCAGCACAATACACCTATGAAGAACATATGTTTTTGGGGTGTCCGGATACTTTTGATCACATAGTGAATACTTCTGTTACTTCTATATTGAGAACAATCTTGTAATATTGTCCAGCAAGCCAACACATCTAGCCCACCTCCAACAGCTACTCACTGCACTATGAGAACATGGCTTGCTGATTAACTCATCAGAATTTGTCTTTGATGTGACAGAAGTGAAATTCTGAGGGTACCATATCAGCATGTAAGGTATCTCATCATCTGTAGACAGTTTGAAAGCTATCCATCAGTTTCCACAGCCACCAGCAGTATGTGAATTGTGTCGTCTCCTGTGCTCAACAAATGTTTGTTAACAATTTGTGTGCAATCATACATTATTGGCAGCAACTCTCAATTAATTTCTGAAAGGTTCACCCAATCCAGGAGGCACTCAGGAAAAAAACGTACTTCACCAGGGTAAAAACTGAAATTATGGAGGCTGCATCTCCTTTGTAATACAGTTCTTGCAGTTGTGTTAGATGCAGCATCAACTGTCAAGGCATTTGTTTCTCAAAACCATCTGCTATATGCAGTCTCATAATTTGTTAAGTAAAAGAGTTGTACCATCAAAAGCAAACTGGTGCACTTATGACTATGAGCTCTACATTGCTTAGGCACATGCTTGAAGGTTGACTTTCTACCTTTATCATGGACTGTAAGCCACTTGTCTTTGCCTTCCATCAGAAACCATTAAATACATAACCATATCACTTTCAGCTGATTGTGCAGTTCGCTGCAGGTGTACAAAATGTTGATGATAGCAGCAAGACAAAACTCCTCTATCAAAACCAATCTATCATTCAAGAAGGAATGATATTTAATACAACAGATGAAGACAAGGAGGAAGAATAGGTGTCAGTTACTTTCACCATCTTTTGTGAGCCATTCAGAATTTGGAAATGGTGGGGCATAGTGGAAAATTTTGGATCATATCTAGAATGCAGCTGGACAAATACATAAGCCGAATACTGCGAGACAGCAGAACCAATGCCACTCACCAGGAATAACATCCAAATTCACAGTTCTGCTAGTTCTTGAGGGCTGTTCATAGATGACATAATACTAAAACATATAAAATTGTGCACAGAAATGGAAGCCCGAAGGTAACTTGGAAATAGTAGGTGGCATGCTTCTCTACTTGTGCTAAATGCATTGTTTGCTTCATTACAATTTTTGATTGCCTGTTTCTTTTTTATGAAAACATTGTTATTCATAGTTTGCAGGCAATGACTGCTATTCTTTTGTGATACAATTAAAACACTTGATGTAATATATACCCTTTGATATCAGGTAACAAAGGACAATCACATGACAGGCAAGTTTTTTTGTGTCAGAAGTTTGAAATCATTCACTGAAAATTGTTTGCTGCTGTACAGTATGACACAAAACATAATAGCACAGCTTATTCCCACTAGGACCAGACACAGGTTTACACAACACACAGTTTGTAATCCAGATAAATTTCACAAAAAAATTGGGTAGCACCAGATGTAGACACCATACATCTGTTCAGTGGATTTGCATATCTGGTAAAGAACGCACACTGGGCAGAAAATCAAACACTTATTAATATGTTGTCCTGAAGTATATGGCCTCAATCCTTAGACTCTTCAAGACTATAGATACCAACATCAGCAAGAATGTCAAAAACACCGTTCTATGAAATTGCTGTGATGATGCATGAAGACCAAATCTTATCCACTTACTAGAGAAAGAAAATAAAAATGTCCTTATTCTCTGTCAAGCATACAAGTAGAGAATAATTCAAAATTTATTCCAGAAACTGTACAATTTTGTAGGAAACAGAAACGTGAAATGGATATCCTGGATCAGATAGGTAGAAAATATTCAGTGAAAGTGGAAGTGATCATTACAAATGTTCTACAATATATTGTACTTTGCCAGTATAAGTGCATCTGGTCTTTAAGGGACAGTTACAAGATAGGTTATTAGCCATAAGCAGTTTTTGTAGCATCTCAGCAAAGAACTAGGAGCCGAAAATCATCAATAGGCCAATAACGAAGACAAATCAGTGAGCAAGAAATACAGATGTCAGTGCAAAGTGTTACAATACAAGAACAAGATGACTGTCATAAGTGGCACCTGTAAGAGGCGTGTGTTTCAAAAATGTATGAAACTAATCTCAGAGTGGGGCATTATTTGAATTCATATTTATAAGAAATCACAATTATTCTTTCTAGTGTATTCTTATCTTGTAATGAATCCAGTCACAAATGAAAATGATAACTACAACTGAAAATAATAAATGACTTCAGTTTGAATATTCTTTTCATGAACAAAAATTTTGTCTCAAACAACAGTGAGTTAAATCAGAGCAAAGGGTAGCTCTAGCATTGTGATCAGTTTGATCAGTGTCACAGTTTTGGGGAAATTAATAGTTCCAGGAGCAATCTCTGCATACTCGACATGAACAGAATTCAACCATGTGCCTACCATCCTACTGCTAATGGTCACATGGAATGACTCCAGTGCAAATTGAAAGTGTCATTCAGATGACATGCTACACAGCATTGAACTGATAGAATTCGTGTTGTCCTATTATGCCTCTGAACAACTTTCAAAGAGGATCTAAGTACAATACTGACTGAATTAGTTTATGTAAAAATTCTGTAACTGCTTGGACAATTATTCATCAACTTATTTTACAATTATCATTGAAACTTCAGATTTCACACAACATCTATGCTCTCAGATCTGTAAGATCAGCCTGTCTGTTTCAAAAGAACATACTGTGCATTGATCATTTATTTACTATGATTTGCACTCTGCAAACAGGTTTTCATCCAACACACCACAATTCAAGAACCTGTCTATCCTATGTACAATAACCTCTACACAGTATTGGCATGCCATGACAGAACATTCAGTGTTGACACCAGTACATCATGATACCCATCGATGGACTTCTGTTGTCCTTTACCCAGGCTGAGACTCACACTGGTTCAGAGACAACAGCTTGTGCTGAGACACTACCTGAATGTCATTCCACAAGGACAGTGGATTCACACATTCTTCTACCACAACAGATTCTGTGTCTGAGTGAACCTGCAGTCACCACTTGATCTGGGCATCACATATGCTTCTACCCAAATATTTTTGAAACTTAGAGGATGAGACAGAGTTGGGGGAGGTGGAGTTAGTTGGACAGTAAATCATCACTTATTCTTTATGTACTGTGTAGATTCTATGATTGTTGCTGTAGTCTATGGATTTCAGTGGGATGAGTGAGAGAGATGGTCACTTTCTCCAATTTGTAGTTAAACAATATACAAGAAATTAACCACTTTATTTTTTTTATTGAACAGTGTCTATACATGATAGATTATAAAAACTTCTTTAGACCAATTTAATATACATGGATAGGGATAGTGTTGACAGCATTTACATTGTAACAATATGAAGTATCAGTTGAATGAATGGAGAGTAGACAACTTTTCCTTCTCATAATGAAGAATCCAGCTGGCTGTTATCAACCCAAAGTCACCATCCAATTTTGATCTCCAAGTACTGATTATTCTCCACTAAAGATGCTCCCCCCCACCTCCTCTCACCATCTTATACCCATATAAAACAGTCTTCTGGTAGCAAATCTCAACTTGTTCACATATCTTACTCTGGTTCCTCCTTAGACATTTCATCATTTTTATCCACAAAAGAGCTATTACCAACTCGAATGTGGATTTTGGTTTGATCATTTTTTTTCCTCAAGCAACATTTTAAGTCTTGTACATTTGACTGAAATGATAATATTCCTGAAACATTTTGTTATCTGTCAGATACTTCTATCCACAAACCTTTTTTAAAATGACTTCACACTAGAATCCTGGCATTTCCTTTCCTGTTCCACTACTTGCAAATAAAGTGAGGGAAAAATGATTTCATATGCTTCCATATGAGCCTTAATTTCTCTTATGCTCTTGATACTTAAGTGAAATGTACATTAGTGCCATTAGAATTGTCCTTCAGTCAGCTTCAAATGCCAGTTCTCTCAATTTTCTCAACAGCATTCCTCAAAAAGAATGTCACCTTCTCTCCAGCGAGTCCCATTTGAGTTCCCAAAGCATCTCCATTATACTTATGTATTGTTCAAACCTAACAAATTTTTAGCACACCACCTCTGAATTCTTTCAATGTCTTCTTTTAATCTGGCTTGGTCAGATCCTAAACACTTGAGCAGTATCCAAGAATAATTCACACTATTGTCCTATATGCAGTCTATTTTACAGATGACCCACACTTTCCTAAAATTCTCCCAGTAAACTGAAATCAGCCATTCATTAGCTCACATTTTTCTGCATTTAGAGCTAGCTGCCATTAATCACTCCAACTAGAAATTCTTTCTAAGTGATTTTGTGTTCCCCTACAGTAACTCAACTTCGACGCCTTTTCGTAAATCACAGCATCATCAGCAAACAGCTGCAGATTGCTACTCACCCTGTATGCCAATTCATTATATATACAGAAAATGACAGTGGTCCTACCACATTTCCCTGGGATACTCCTGGCAATACACTTGCCTCTGATGAACATTCACAGTCAAGGACAAATTCCCCCATGAATCAATCTATCTGTCAGTGAAAATCTTTTCAAAATCTCTACAGCAGTTCCTGAGATTATCCATTACATAAAGACAGAAAAATGCAATGAGAAACTTTAATTTATAGCACAGATGTAATATTGATATGACAAACACATCATGTGGCCATAGACACTTTGTACTACCAGTGCAGAGTGGGTGGGGTGCTAGCTATGCCTAATGGCAACAGCCCAACTTGACCTCTTTGAAGATGTCCACACTGAAACTATTATAAGTGATCATGAGGCAGTTGTACCTACCAAAGTACAAAAGGCAACTAACAAAAGTAGAAAAATATAAATATTCAGAAAACAGGATAAAGAGACAGTAATGTCAGTTCTCAGTGAGGAACCTGAAACATTCAGCTCTGGACAGAAACATGTAGAAGAACTGTGGTTCAGTTTTAAAAGAATAGTTGACAACGCACTTGGTAGATATGTACATTACAGAACAGTTCGTAATGGAAGGGACCCCTCAAGGTATACAGTAACAGATGTAAAATGAAGTATAGGGCTGTAGATAATGAGACATATTGACTGAAATACATTTTTCTGTCAAGAGGGCAGTATGTGAAACCTTCACAGACTACCATAGCAGAATATCATCAAAATATCTATCATACAATCCAAAGAAATACTGGTCTTATTTAAAGGCTTATTAGTGGTGCTAAAGTTAGTGTGCAGACTCTCATTGACAAGGCAGAAACTAAAATTAAGGGGTAGCAAATCAAAAGCAGGCCTGCCAAACTATTTTCAAGTATTTCTTTATCTTAGAAAATTCAAGAGTATTGCCCCACTGTAAAGGTAAGTGAAATAGATATTATTGTCAGTTATGTTGAGAGACAGCTGGAATTGCGAAAATGAAACAAAGCTACAGGGCTCGATGGATCTCTTATCAGATTTTAGACTAAATTTGCAGATGTATGTGCCAAATATTTACCCATAATCTACTGGAAGTCCTTAAAACAAAAGACTGTGATCAGAAGAAGAAAAAGGTCACACCCATCTACGAAAAATGAATCAAAGTTGTACCAAATCTGCCATCCCATATCCTTGGCGCCCATTTGTTTTATAACTTTAGAACATATTGAGAATCCAAACATACTGAGGTATCTCACACAGAATGAACCCCTCCAGAACAACCAATATGAATTCTAAAAACACTGATTATGCAAAACTCAACTCACACTTTTCTCAAAGGCAACCTGAAAGCCATGGATCAAGACAGTCAGTACCTGCAGAATTTCTTACTTTGAAGCAGCATTTGACTCTAATACCAGACCTATGCTTCTTACCAAAAGCGTGATTGTATGAGGTATTATGTGATATATGTGGCTTGATTGAGCATTTCTTGGTAGGGAGGATGTAGTATGTTACCTTGAATGGAGGGATCATCAAGAGATGTAGAAGTAACTTCAGGTTGCCCTGGGGAAGTGAGTTGGGATCCTTGCTTTTCATGTTGTATGTTATTTGCCTTGCAGGCAATTTTTATAGTTACTTCAGACTTTTAGGAGTTATCTGTAATGAAGAACTGTCAGAAAAAAGCTACGCAAATATTCAGTTGAACCCTGATTGGATTTAAAAATGGTCCAAAGATTGGCAACTTGCTTTAAATGTTCAGAATTGTAAAATTATGCACTACACAAAACAGAAAAAATGTAGAATCTTATGACTGCATTACTGCCATGAGTTATAACAAACACAGTGTGACATAGTAGTTAGTATTGCTAGTTGGTGTACTGTGGGTCACTAGCTCAAACTCAACCTTTAGCAATTATTTGTTATTTAGTATTTATCATTTCTGGAATGTTCTTGAAATACTGTATGCTAGTAATATTTATATATTTTGAAATATTCATTGTTTCTGTAAATAACTTCAGTCCCTGTACTACAGTCCACTTCTGTACTGGCTGTACATTGGTGACTGTAATAAATGTGCTTTCAGTTCTAACTTTTGGACTTCATTGATGACCCTGCCTTTGGATTTGCTCTCGATAGTGGCTTCGAAATGATATTGTTGGGTAGAGGCAGTTGGTACCGCAAAACATCTACATCACCATAGCTCCATTCAGGCAGTCTAAATTCCATCATCCGCATGGTCAGTAAATGGAATGCAAGCAATACATTATTCATAAGATCCAAATATTCAGGAAACTGATGGATTTCAAAACAGCAAGTTAGCAGGACATCAGGCACCCATCAGTGTTTTTCAGAGATGCTGATCAGGACATGACAAAATGTCTGTTTGGTTTCAATGAAGTTGTCAAATAACATGTGGGATGACAATGGTGTGTTTGGAAAATGTGTATTTTTACTTGGATCGCACAACACATCACTTTGAGAAAAATGAAGAAAAGCTCAATGCTAGGACAGATTCCAGGCCAAACAGGAAGATGTTTGGTGACAAGATCTCTTAGCAGAAGAACGATTGGAGAATAGTGCTAGTGTCATGGGGAAGTGGCATAGTCATACGTACGGAACATTTTGCCTCTATGCCACATCATAAATCAGAATACTACAGAAGCTGACAAAATCTCACACTTTCTGAAAGGAGACACAGAAGACATGTACCAAGCTGTTCTGGCAAAGGTTGTCACAACAACAGACGAATTCATCAAGTGCTGCCAGTGAATCTAAGAAATGCAACAGAAAAAGAGTCAGATGAAAGAGATATGACCAACTGCCAAAAGTGGTCCCTATGCCAGTTGTGGAAGACTACCATGAGCTTGATTTTCTCATCTACAAGACTGTAAGGGAAGCATTGCAACAGGATATGGCAGCCCCATACATCAGGAAGTAACAGAGAATGTCAAAGACAAGGTATATTGATCTTTGGTACCAAAATACGCCACTAGCTAAACATGTAATGAAGAATGGACTTGGACAACTCAAGCTTATGCAAAGTGACAATCCAAAATTGGACCAACACAGGTACAAGCAACTTCTCTGCCAAGTACAACATACCACAGATAAACAGACTTTTGGAGAACAGAGAAAAATACCTCTGTGTTCTTACTGTGGGTGTCCTTGACATATTGTATGTTACTCCAGAGAGAGAAAATGTTTGTTGGGTGATTATTACACTGCAAGACATCAGCCTTCACAATAGCCCTGTTCATATCAGTCAGCTGCAGACAAATATAGCTGACCTGTGAGATGAAGTCCATCATCATGCCCAAGATGAGGTCACATACACCAACTCACTGTAGATATTCTGCTTCACCATACAGAGGTACCATCCACTCACCTAGCTGCAGAATTCAGGAAAACTAAGTGAGACAACCATCAATAGGAAAACTAAATGAGGCAACCACCTATGGAGGTGCAGCTGCCACAAATGAAAATCCTCCATAGACAACAGTCACAAAGATGTCAGGAAAGCTCATTGACATCATTATCACAAGCCAATCTGTCCAGGCATTAATCAATCTAGGTTCTTATTTTTCTGTAATATTCAGTGTTTGTTGTCATTAGCTAAAGAAGACTGTGCTCCACAATACAAATGTGATTGTGGTGAAGGTGGCAAATGGAAATGATTGGAACATGTATTGCAAGAATAACTGTCAACAACAGAATGCAACCTTTCAAATTTGTTGTTTTAGAGTTCCAAATTGACAAAGGTATTCCAGCATGCACACATGTTGTTTGTTGTTTCAGTGCCCCAAATTGATAAAGCTATTCCAGTATGGACACATAACAAAGATTGCTCAGCGCTGTTGTTTGACACTAAAGATGTTGTAACACTGCTGTCACCAATAACAAAGATTCCAGTCATCAGTTGAGATGCCAGTCAAACCACGAAACTTTTCTCAATTACAAAACACTAATCAGACTCACAAAAGAAATTTTCGTGCCAGTGACGATCGTAATCATTTTAGGTGGTCAGGAGAACTTTGGGTCATTAATTGTCATGAGCAGCCACAACACATCCCTAAAGGCACATGTATAGGGACAGACGAACAATGAGAGTTTAGTTTCTTTGACAAAAAATTATGCTCCACTACCACAACAGAAAATACAGGGGATGAAGTTAGTATCAAACTGACAATAAGATCTGGCCTGACTGAGGAACATCATCAGTGAGTGATGCTTTGTATTTTTTGAGATTAGAAGTGGAGAAAAGACAGACCAAGTAACCCATGGTAAAACATTATACCACCAATCTACCAGAACTCATAAGTGTATCACTAGTTCAACAATAGATAATCTGTAAGGTAGTGGTGAAGATGTTTCAAGATGACATCATTGAACCTACAGAGTGTCGCTGGTCCTCTTCTACGGTCCTTGCGAAGAAGTAGTACAAATTATGGTATTTCCGTGTCAACTATCAATGACTGAATGGAATCACATTGTTGACATCCTAGACTGGTTGAAAGCAGCAAAGTATTTCTTAACTACGGACATGCAGACTGGCTACTGGCAAACCATGATTGGCACAGCTGAACGGGGAAAAAGTGCCTTCATAACTCTTTCTGAAAGTTCAATTTTCACATTTGGACTGTTTAATTCTCCAGATGCCTTCAAATGTATGATGGACAACCTGCTTTGACACCTTGAATGGACAATGTGTCTTTGCTATGGAGAGGACACTGTTGTTTTTTCAAAGACATTAGAAGAATATCTAAACCACCTGACGACTGTGCTGAAGTATGTTTAACTGCAAGTCTCCACATGTATCCAAAAAAGTGCCTCTGCATCACCCAAGAGATAAATATTTTGGAGGATCTAATAAATCATGCTGTTGCAGTTGAAGATAGCAAGACAAAAGTTGAAGTTTTAAATTTTGTATTCAAGAAATAATTCTTGCAGGAGAATCGTTCAAACATACCTTCATTTGACCACTGGACAGACTCCAGTATGAACATAGTAACTAGAATCTGTGCTGTAGAGAAACAACTGAAAGATTTGAAAGCAAGTAAGTCACCAGGTCCAGATGGAATCCCAATTCAGTGTAGCAAAGAGTACTCTATGCCATTGGCCCCTCCCTAGCTTGCAGTTTTAATGTATCTCTTGCCCAGCACAAAGTCCCAAGTGACTGGACAAAAGTGCAGGTGTCTCCTGTATGTAGGAAGGGTAAAAGGAAGTGCAGGTGACTCCTCTACATAAGAAAGGTAAAAGAACAGACCCACAAAGACCAATATCCCTAACATCATTTTACTGTAGAATACTTGAACATGTTCTCTGTTGGAACATAATAAACTTTCTTGAGACTGAAAACCTTATGTTCATGTATCAGCATGGTGCTAGAAAGCATTGCTTGTGCAAAACTCAACTTGCCCTTTTCTAACATGATGTGCTGCAAATTATGGATGAAGGGCAGCAGGCAGATTCCATATTTATACTTTTCCACAAACTATTTGACAAAGTGCCCAATTGCAGGCTGTTAATGAAGGTATGAGCATATGGAATAAGTTGACAGATATGTGAGTGACTCGAAGACTTCTTAAATATTGAACTCAGCATGCTGTCCTCAATGGTAAGTGTTCATCAGAGACAAGGTCAGGAGTGCCTGAGGGAAGTGTAATAGGACCGCTGTTGTTCTCTGTGTGCATTAATGATCTGGTGAATGGGATGGGCAGCAATCTGTGGTTGTTTACTGATGATTCAGTGGTGTATGATAAGGTTTCAAAGTTTACTGACTGTAGGAAGATACAAGATGACTTAGACAAAACTTTTAG
This sequence comes from Schistocerca gregaria, assembly GCF_023897955.1. Lineage (NCBI taxonomy): Eukaryota > Metazoa > Arthropoda > Insecta > Orthoptera > Acrididae > Schistocerca > Schistocerca gregaria. The sequence goes on from NC_064926.1 coordinate 492,968,954, forward strand.
TTGTGTGAAAAATGGCAGCTAGCTCAAAATGTGGAAAAATGTAAGTTGATGAGATGAGTAGGAAAAACAAACCTCTAATGTTTGGATACAGTGTTAATAGTGTACTGCTTGACACAGTCACATCATTTAAATATCTGGGCGTAACATTGCAAAATGATATGAAGTGGAACGAGCATGTGAGGAGTCTGATAGGGAAGACGAATGGTTGACTTTGGTTTATTGGCAGAATTTTAGGAAAGTGCAGTTCATCTGTAAAGAAAACCACATATAGGACACTGGTGCAATCTATTCTTGAATACTGCCCAAGTTTTTGGGATCCATACTAGGTGGGATTGAAGGAGGACATCGAAGCAATTTAGAGGCAGGCTGCTAGATTTGTTACTGGTAGGTTTGAATAGGATGTAAGAACAAACAAAAAACCTTATAGGTCAGGACACCACAGCTAAAAAATCTTGTACACAATGTGAAGGACACTCAAACAATTTAAAGTAAGAGATAGTAACTGGTCTATACTAAAACTGAGTGAAAGGCCAAATCTGTGATAGCTATTTTGGATTTGGGCTTTCATTGAATTTTAATGTAGACTATTTTACCATCTATGATTTTAAAGTGTTTGATTGTCCTTTCACACTATGTATACCACATAAGTGTTATGGAGATGCATCAGGAACTCAAATGGGGATCACTTGAGGGAAGGCAACGTACGTTACAAGGAATACCATTGAGAAAATTTAGAGGACCAGCATTTGAAGCTGATTGCCAAATGATCCTACTGCCCCCAACATACATAGTGTATAAGGACCACGAAGGTAGGATATGAGAAATGAGGGCTCATACAGAGGCATATAGACAGTTTTTTTTTTCACTTGGTCTATTTGCGAGTGGAACAGGTACACTCTGCCATGCACCGTACAGTGGCTTGCAGAGTACCTATGTCGATGGAAATGTAGACTGGTGATAAAGTCCATCCTGAGCCAGAGAAAATAAGAGCAGTCACAGATTTTCCAACTCCCTGACACAGTCGAGATGTGAGAAGTTTTCTTGTAATATGCTCATACTACCAATAATTTATAATTGACTTCTGTACCAGTGCACATTCATTGCAAGAAGTACTGCAGGGGGACACCAAATTTTCCAAGAGAAAGTCCTTTTCTTGTCCTTAAGGAGGCACTAACATCTCCAGTTCTGGCGATGAATGATGAGAAAGCTGTGACAGAACTTTGCAACTTTGGAATACGGGCATTTCTGGTTCAAGTCCAGGAAGATGCTGAGAAGGTGATAGCTTATGCTTCCAGAATACTCTCCCAGTCTGGGATGAACTACTCTACAAATGAGAAAGAGTGCTGTGCAGTTGTTTGTGCCTCCAACAAATTCTGGCCATATTTATTTGGGAAACCATTCACCATTGTGACAGACCACCTTTCTCTATGCTGTATGACTAGCCTGAAGCATCTGTCAGGTTGACTAGCAAGATGGGCACTGAAGCTCCAGGAGTACAATGTCACAGTGGCATACAAAAGTGGGTGCAAACATAAGGATGCCAACAGCCTTTCCAGGAATCCTTTGATGGACCACAGCAGCGTGGACGAAACCTCAGGCATTTCTGCACTAAAACACATTGCTGCTCAACAGAAGGAAGATCCAGCATTGCTGAAAACCGTAGAAGCCTTGTAGAAGGAGGAACTGACCAAAGGAGAAGTCTTATTAATTAATGGAGCCTTGTATAAGAACAACTGATCTAACCGGAGCATTCCAGCATTGCAGTGTAACAGACGTCTTTAGGCTCTTACATGCAAAGGATCTTGACTTTCAGAGATGGTTCAGCTTCCTGGAGACAACATGTGTCAGAAGTGATCTGCTGATGGTTTGAATCGAGAATAAACAGTATTAGTCAAAAGACAGTAAAGTTTCAGATAAAACTGTTCATATCAAAATGAATAAAAAATCCAGAAATAAGCTCAAAATGAAGATAAGGACAAATAAAATCCACCAATTTCTGGCCTACAATAACCAAAAATGAATGTATATTTCAATGAGATACATCTTCTGATACTTGGGTGAAAGAAGACTGCTCATTGATTTATGAACTCTACTCATAACACTACAGTCAAAGTGTACAGAATAAACTGCTATGCAGCATAGCACCATGGGTAGGTGGGTGGACAAGCAAGATTCCTTTAGCCTGCTTGGCTGGACATAGCATTTCATAGATGAGAGTAAAGCAACCTGCCCAATCTCCTGATAATGTGTGGCAGCTTGCCTGCCTGGCAAACAGGTAAGCGTGGGTAGGTTAAAAGCGCCAGATGAAGGGTACCAAAAAAAAACTGGAATTATTTTTTAAAAGCTGTTTATTTTCAAATTGTCTGCAAAACAACCTTACCTCTTCAAAATTCTCTCAATTACAACTAATAAATTTGTTCCACTGGTGCTTCCACTGTTCGAAACATTTTTTGCAGTCATCTTTAGCAATGGCTGACAGCTCCTCCCTCATTTTTTCTTGACTTCTTCAATGTTGTCAAATTGGTGTCCTTTCATGCCTCTTTTCATGTGTGGGAGTAAGAAAAAGTCATAGAGAGCCAAGTCAGGTGATAAAAGTGTGTGGGGCAGCAGAACCATACCACTGTTAGCCAAATACTGTCGAACAGATGTGGCTGTGTGTGCAGGTGCCTTGTTGTGGTGGAAGAACCAATCTTCTGCCTGCCACAAATCATGTCTCTTTTTACAAACACTGTTGTGCAATCATCTTAAAAATTCCAAATAAAAGATCTGATTGATGGTCTAACCTGGGGGAACAAACTCTGAATGAACTACACTCTTGGCATCAAAAGAGCAAATCAGCATTTGATTTGAGTTGACTTGATGACATTTTTTTGGGGCAAGGTGATGATATCTTCTATTGGCTTGACCATTGCTTTGTTTCTGGGTCATAACCATAGCACCATGACTCATCACCACTAGTGACCTTTGTCAGAAAATCATGTTCAGTTTCAAGCTGTTGTTTCAAAGCATGACATGTTTTAACTCAACATTCCTTTTCATCGCCAGTCAGAACCCGAGGAACAAACATGGCAGCAAACCTTTTCATTCCCAAATCTTTGGTGAAGTGAGCTCTGAGATAACCTACTAATCTCTGATAGTTGATCAATTGTCTGTCAGTGGTCTGTGAGCACACGATCTCATATGTTTCAATATTTTCGCAGATTCAGGCAGCTGACGGATGTACAGAAGGAGGTTTGTCACCATTTTTAAATCAAGCAAAACACTCATACATGTGAGTTTTTCCTGTACCTTCATCTTGGTAAGCTGTTTTCAACATCGACATCAAAACAGTTTCAGCAGCATTTTTACCAAGTAGAAAACAAAATTTTGCAGCTCCACATTGTTCACTTAAACATCCCATCATAAAGAATGAAACAAGAACAAACCTGCACTAGCAGAAACATCACTGCAGATGAACAGAACAAACCAGGTTGATAACACAGGAAGCACTGCACTGGCAAGGAATTGTGCTATACACATCTAAGTGACAAAAATGCATACCACACATGGCAATAGTGTTTTTTTAATCTGGATCTTATGACACTGAAATGGTTGCTTGTCATCCCAGCCCATCTACAACCAGCTGTTCAGAAGGTTTTTCCACAATGCTTCAACTTGTGATTACCTAGGATTTGTTCAGACTTGGCAGAATCAGACACAGGTATTGCACCAGGTCTATACCAATCTATTAGACACTAAATGAGTCACTATAAGGAATCCCAATGTGTGAAGCATGCGGCCACAATTGCCTCCAGGGCATCTGGTACCATTACCACCTGCATCAGCACCATTCCACTGAAATGGACTGGACCTCTTGAGGAGCTGCCCAGAGTTGACAGAGGTAAATTGATGGATAATAATCCGCATTGACTGTCTCACTCACCATGTTGTCACTAAAGCTGTACCAAGTGATAAAGACCCAGAAATTGAAAGGTTTCTTGTAGAAAGCATCATTTTGGAGCATGGAGAAACCCATGTGATTATCCCTGATCATGAAAAAGTTTCACAGTCGAGTCATATTAGAGGTGATTCCACAGTGAGAACATCACCCACAGGATGACAACTGCTTACTATCCACAGATAAATGTCCTCACATAATGCTTTAATAAGGTACTTGCAGATATGTTCTCAATTACATTGATGTTGTTGACTGGGGCTGCAACCCTGCCATTCACGACATTGGAGCAGGACACTACAGGCTTTACACCATTCTCTCAACTCCATAGTTGTGAGGCCAATACAACAATAGATGCACTGTTCCCATCTTGGGTGGATGGTACTCAGGATGACTACGTAAAACACCTCATCTGTAGGATTGAGGAAGGAAGACAACTGGTGCACATAAGGACCCTGGACACCCAGGAGGACTGAGATCTTTACAGTGCTGAACACCTAGCAGTGAGATACAGCCCATGAGACTTATTTCGGATTTTTTCACCTGTGCAGAATATAGATATATCAGAAAACTTACTAAAACACTGCTTTGGGCTATATTATGTCCTTTGTCACTTGTCAGGTAACCCATATGAAGTCGAGGATTATAACCCTTCATCAAGAAGATGGGATCCTTATGAAACCTTGCTACAGTTCAGAGGTGCAGACTGGTGAAGGGAGGTGCAAGTAAACTCAGTACCCACTCAACCATTGTGAAGCTCACCATAGGGAAAAGGATATAACAACATGACCAAAATGTGAGACTGCCAGGGTGCTTTAGTCAGATATCTGAAACAATAGGTCACTGTTTCTGCAGAAAAGGGAGCTATGCAGCGATCTCTGGTGTACTCAATTGAGCTAACAACACAATGCTGTTTGGCATGCTGCAGGTTGCCTGTTCAAATCTGACCATCGATAGTTATTTGTTATGTAGTATTTATTATTTCCAGAATGTTCCTGTAATTTTGAACATATGTAATGATTGTATATTCTGGATATTTGATGCTTGTATAAGTATCTGCACGTTCTGTCCAGGAGTTGAGTTATGTCCTGATTACATTGATGTCACTAATGAATGTACCGTATGTTCGAACTGTTGTACTTCATTAATGACCATGCCTTCAGATTTGGACTTGTTTATGGTTTTGACATGACAGTATCATCAAGTCATAACTGGAATCAGTCAACTCATACAAAAACAGTTATGTAACTGTTTGTATACTGTAAAACAGAATTGTCACACAGGGTCAGTTGTCAATAAAGCAGGTGACAGACCTCACTTCATTGGTAGAAACTAGGGAACAGCACTCAGTCTACAAAGGAGATCGCTTAGAAAACACTTGTATGACCAGTCCTAGAATATCACTCAAGTCATGTTGTAATATCAAGTGACACTGAACGTAAACAAAAAAGGAAAGTTTCAAGAACTAGTTTTAATCAATAACCTATGAATATACTAAAACTCCCTATGTATCATTCTTGTAGGAATTCTGAGGATCTGATTAAACTTACACCACCACACACAGAGCCCTTATGGCAAGCATTCTTCTTGTGCTCTCTATGTGAATGAAATTAAGAGCAGCCCTGATAACTGGTACAATTAGAAGTACCCTCTACTATGCACCTCACGATGGTTTGTGCAGATTATGGATGTAGATGCAGACTAAACAAGTTAGTGTGAAGAAAGAAGAAAGAGTAGGATTTAATATTCCATCATTGTTAAAATCCTTAAGAGGTGAAGCCCAGGTTCAGATTGGGGAAAGAAAAAGAAACTGGCCTTGTCAGTTTTGGGAAATCTTGGAAAAAAATCTGAATGGCTGTGATGATGATTTGAACTGCTACTCTCCTGGATGTGAGTCTAGTGCCTTACAACTGCACCACCTTCTACTGCTACTTTTATGCAATCAGGCACAGAGGACTGCATGGAGCTACGAGGCTCTTCTCTGCTGGGTTCTATGTCCTGCTTTCTGCTGCTAGTCACCCCCCTGTGCCAGTCTGCAACAACTCCTCATGGATTCCATATCTCCACCTTCTCTTCCATCTGCTTAGTGGTCTCTTTCTTCAGAGAGCATCATCCATGAATTTCTAAGGCCATTGGTGTTTATCCATTGGAGCAATGTGCTCTATCCATCATACCTACAATTTTTGTCTGTTTTAGATCTCATCCAGCAAACAATTATGCCAGATCCTTCAAACTGTGATGCTTTCATGTTGTACCAGACCATCAGTCTTCCTTGACTCTTTCCATCAAAAATTTAAATAATATTTAGGTAATTTTTTTTACTTTTTTTTGACACTCAATGTTTCATAACCACATGGCCCTACGGGTTGGATCAGAATTTTGCATAGCTGGAGTTTTGAAGTTCTTTGAGAAGCTGCCACCTGACTCAGGCTGAAGTCAGAGCAATTTGTGGCTTGGATTCTTGCTCTGATTTCTGCTTCATACGTTGCATCCTCTCTAAAGATAACCACAAGATACATTCTAAGATAAAGAAAAAAAAGACCATCGAGGACTTATCTGAATGGGACAGGAATTGGTAGATGTGACATATGTACGTGTACAGACAAAAAATTATAACAGTTTCAGAAAAAAATTGATGATTTATTCTGGAGAAAGAGCTTTACAGACTGAGTAAGACAATAACACATTGGTCCACCTCTTGCTATTATGAAGGCAGCCATTTGGCTTAGCACCGATTGACATAGTTACTGGATGTTCTCCTAAGGGATATCATGCAAATTTCTGTCTAAATGATGTTTAGATCATCAAAATCCTGAGGCTGTTGGATGACTCTGCCCATAATGCTCCAAATGTTCTCAATAGCGGAGAGATCCAGTGACCTAGCTCACCAAGGTAGGGTTTGACAAGCAGGAAGACAAGCAGCAAAACTTTTGGTGTGTGTGGATAAGCATTATATTGCTGAAATGTGCCTTACCATGAAGGGCAACAAAATGGGGCATAGAGTATTGTTGACATATCTCTGCACCATAAGGGTGCCATGGATGACAACCAAAGGGGTCCTGCTATGATAATAAATGACACTACATACCATCACTCCTGGTTGTATGGTGGGCGACAGTCAGGTTGCTATCCAACTGCTGACTGGAGCATCTCAAGACATGTCTTCACTGATCATTGAGACTCAATTTGAAGTGGGAAAATCAATGAGATTATATGTCAAAGAGAATCTGGACAGTAGTGGGACACCAACCTCGCTGTCACTCTCCACATGACCCGACAGTTGGTTGTGATGGTCTGGGGTGCCATTTCTTTTCATAGTACAACCCCTTTGGTTGTCATTCATGGCACTCTTACAGCACAGCAGTACATCAATGATATTCTATGCCCTGTTTTATTGCCCTTCATGGCAATCGATCCTGTGCTTACATTTCAGCAAGATAATGCCCGCCTGCACATGGTGAGAGTTTCTACTGCTCGTCTTCATGCTTGCCAAACCCTATCTTAGGTAGCAAGGTCACCAGATCTCTCCCTAGATGAGATCATTTGGGCCATTATGGGCAGGGCCCTCCAACCATCTTGTTGTTTTGACAATCTAGCAAGCCAATTGGACAGAATTCGACACGATATCACACACAACAATATTTAGAGAATAAGACGTTTTTTCAAGCAAAAATTATTTTAGTTTACTTTTGTGTAGTTTATTATCTCATTGGGACTTGATTTCACTTCGAAGTGAGAGATAATCCTCATATGGGGTCATTTTTGAGGTAACTCATCAGGCCACACTAAAGTCTTTGCAGAGGCCTGTTTGAAGCAATGGGGATACTAACCACTGCTTCCAAATACGCTTATTCTGTAATGAAGTCTGTTCTGCAGATACAACCACAATGGAGGGGTATCTGTTGAGAGGCCAGACAAAGGTGTGGTTCCTGAAGAGGGGCAGCAGCCTTTTCAATAGTTGCAGGGGCAACAGTCTGGATGATTGACTGATCTGGTTCTGTAGCACTAAGTGAAACTGCCTTGCTGTTGTGGTACTGCAAATGGCTGAAAGCAAGGGGAAACTACAGCCATAATTTTTTCCAAGGGCATGCAGCTTTACTGTATGATTCAGTAATGATGGTGCCCTCTTGGGTAAAATATTCCCAATGTAAAATAGTCCCTCATTTGGATCTCCGAGCGGGGACTACTCAGGAGGACATCGTTATCAGGAGAAAGAAAACTGGCATTCTACGGATCGGAGCGTGGAATGTCAGATCCCTTAATTGGGCAGGTAGGTCAGAAAATTTGAAAAGGGAAATGGATAGGTTAAAGTTATATATAGTGAGAATTAGTGAAGTTCAGTGGCAGGAGGAACAAGACTTTTGGTCAGGTGAATACAGGGTTATAAATACAAAATCAAATAGGGGTAGGTTTAATAATGATTAAAAAAATAGGAGTGTCGGTAAGCTACTACAAACAGCATAGTGAACGCATTATTGTGGCCAAGATAGACACAAAGCCCATGCCTACTACAGTAGTATAAGTTTATATGGCAACTAGCTCTGCAGATGATGGAGAAATTGATGAAATGTATGACAAGATAAAAGAAATTATTCAGGTAGTGAAGGGAGATGAAAATTTAATAGTCATGGGTGACCGGAATTTGAAATTAGGAAAAGGACAAGAAGGAAACATAATAGGTGAATATGGATTTGGGGAGAGAAATGAAAGAAGAATCCACCTGGTAAAATTTTGCACAGAGCGTAACTTAATTGTAGCTAACACTTGGTTCAAGAATCATAAAAGAAGATTGTATACATGGAAGAACCCTGGAGATACTAGAAGGTTTCAGGTAGATTATATAATGGTAAGACATAGATTTAGGAACCAGGTTTTAAATTGTAAGACATTTCCAGGGGCAGATATGGACTCTGACCACAATCTATTGGTTATGAACTGTAGATTAAAACTGAAGAAACTGCAAAAAGGTGGGAATTTAAGGAGATGGGACCTGGATAAACTGACTAAACCAGAGATTGTACAGAGTTTCAGGGAGAGCATAAGAGAACAATTGACAGGAATGGAGGAAATAAAATACAGTAGAAGAAGAATGGGCAGCTTTGAGGAATGAAGTAGTGAAGGCCGAACAGGATCAAGTCGGTAAAAAGATGAGGGCTAGTAGAAGTCCTTGAGTAACAGAAGAGATAATGAACTTAATTGATAAAAGGAGAAAATACAAAAATGCAGTAAGTGAAGCAGGCAAAAAGAAATACAAATGTCTCAAAAATGAGATCAACAGGAACTGCAAAATGGATAATCAGGGATTGCTAGAGGACAAAATTAAGCATTTAGTGGCTTATCTCATGAGGGGTAAGATAGATACTGCCTACAGGAAAATTAAAGAGACCTTTGGTGAAAAGAGAGCCACTTGCATGAATATCAAGAGCTCAGATGGGTCCCAGTTCTAAGCAAAGAAGGGAAAGCAGAAAGGTTGAAGGGGGATATGGTGGGTCCATACAAGAGCAATGTTTTTGAGGACAATAATATGGAAATGGAAGAGGATGTAGATGAAGATGAAATGGGAGATATGATACTGCGCGAAGAGTTTGACAGAGCACTGAAAGACCTAAGTCGAAACAAGGCCCCGGGAGTAGATAACATTCCATTAGAACTACTGACAGCCTTGGGAGAGCCAGTCCTGACAAAACTCTGCCATTTGGTGAGCAAGATCTATGAGACGTGCGAAATTCCCTCAGACTTCAAGATGAATATAATAATTCCAATCCCAAAGAAAGCAGGTGTTGACAGATGTGAAAATTGCCAAACTATCAGTTTAATAAATCACAGCTACAAAATACTAACGCAAATTCATTACAGATGAAGGGAAAACCTGGTAGAAGCCGACCTTTGGGAAGATCAGTTTGGATTCCGTAGAAATGTTGGAATACATGAGGCAATACTGGCCTTACGACTTATCTTAGAACAAAGATTAAGGAAAGGTAAACCTACGTTTCTAGCATTTGAAGACTTAGAGAAAGCTTTTGACAGTGTTTACTGGAATACTCTCTTTCAAATTCTGAAGGTGGCAGGGGTAAAATACAGGGAGCAAAAGCCTATTTACAATTTGCACAGAAAGCAGATGGCAGTTGTAAGAGTTGAGGGGTATGAAAGGGAAGCAGTGGTTGGGAAGGGAGTGAGACAGGGTTGTAGCCTCTCCCCAATGCTATTCAATCTGTATATTGAGCAAGTAGTAAAGGAAACAAAAGAAAAGTTCGGAGCAGTTATTAAAATCCATGGAGAAGAAATAAAAACTTTGAGGTTTGCCGATGACATTGTAATTCTGTCAGAGAGAGCAAAGGACTTGGAAGAGCAGTTGGACCGAATGGACAGTGTCTTGAAATCAGGGTATAAGATGAACATCAACAAAAGTAAAATGAGGATAATTGAATGTAGTCGAATTAAGTCGGGTGATGCAGAGGGAATTAGATTAGGAAATGAGACACTTAAAGTAGTAAAGGAGTTATGCTATTTGGGAGAAAAATAACAGATGATGGTCAAAGTAGAGAGGATTTAAAATGTAGACTGGCAATGGCAAGGAAAATGTTTCTGAAGAAGAGGAATTTGTTAACATCAAGTATAGATTTAAATGTCAGGAAGTCATTTCTGAAAGTATTTGTATGGAGTGTAGCCATATATGGAAGTGAAACATGGACGATAACTAGTTTGGACAAGAAGAGAATAGAAGCTTTGGAAATGTGGTGCTACAGAAGAATGCTGAAGATTAGATGGGTAGATCACATAAGTAATGAGGAGGTATTGAATAGAATTGGGGAGAAGAGGAGTTTGTGGCACAACTTGACAAGAAGAAGGGACCGGTTGGTAGGGCATGTTCTGAGGCATCAAAGGATCACAAATTTAGAATTGGAGGGCAGCGTGGAGGGTAAAAATCATAGAGAGAGACCAAGAGATGAATACACTAAGCAGATTCAGAAGAATGTAGGTTGCAGTAAGTAGTGGGAGATGAAGCAGCTTGCACAGGATAGAGTAGCATTGAGAGCTGCATCAAACCAGTCTCAGGACTGAAGACCACAACAACAACAACAACAACAACAACAACAACAACAGTATCACAAGTCTCAAAACTTACAATTCAAAAATGGCTTTGTCTTTTTTAGTGTCTTCCCCCCCCCCCCCCCCTCTTCTCCCCTCCAGATAAACTTCTGTGGACACAGATGGGCATATAGAATACTTCTGGTGTTTCCTAACTGTCCTTGTATTATTACTCGAAACTGATCCCCTTCTGATTCGTCCTTTTGTGAACTATTTTGCCAGTGTGTGTCTTATCATGTTTCATTGAATGCTGATCTTACAAAGAATTGATCTCATGTTTTGAAGAGCTTCAGCTTCAGCTTCAGGCTCTGTAATGGTTTTCTTTTCTACGTTTTCTTTCTGCTTCTTGTTATCTTCAGCCCCAGAAAAAAGAAACTACCATTCCAAAAACTTAACATGTAGTATTTTATTGTGTTTGTGAAAAGAACATTCTACAATTTCATTTTATACATCAAAGTGAAAATGTATTTGCAGTTGAGTTATTAGGGGCTATCTTGCATAATATGTACTATGGGCTCTATGTAAATAATTATATGGAAATTGTGTATTATCACCAATACTATTTCTATTATTGAAGTAGATAATTATAATGGCAAGTTCCATTAATTCTAAAAATTGAAAAAGTCTTTGGCTCAGAAGTCACTTCAAAAGTGGCAAAGTAGAATAATTTATGTGCATTTTGAGCTTCATTACAGAAATATATGATGTTGCATGTGAAGGTTCTTCCTATTAGAATTTATTGCAGTGTATTTATATACTTCAACTCCTCTATAACACCTGGTACTTAAAATATTCTGTGCATGGACTGTATTAAAATTAGTATGTCAGTATTCTGAGACTTGTACAGAGCATAACTGAGCTTCTTGTGTATAGACAGTAACCATGGAATTTCCTAGGAGAATTCCTCATAATTTGATATATATGTTTCTTTTTAGAACTGTTTATAACATAAACTGAAATACATAATTATTTGTCAATAACAGTGGTGAAATTTTTAGTTAAAAATTAAAATTAGGGCTTATAAAAGCCTGATTTAATCCAATTTTGGCAACTGTAAAAATTACAACCTATTGCCTGTTATATAAGGTAGGAGAATTGTGTATAAGTATGCTGTTAGTAGTTCATTAGCATCAATTTCATCCAAAAACTGAAAGAATATTAGGAATGGCAGGTATTATGCATCTGTCTTCTCACTGGTTCAGCCTTGAAATGAAAATATTTAACTGTGATTAAAGAATAGTCCTTTCTGTAAATTTTGTTGCATTTTTGCTACTTTTTCAGTGATAAAGTGCAGTTTGTCTTTCATACTGTTGCATATATCTGTCAATTTTTTTTAACTTCTTAGTGTTGCAGAGTAGTTTTACCTATATCAACGAAAACAATCAATTTTTGAAAATCTAATGTAATTGGCTAGATAAAATATGTACTCACCAAGCTACATCAGCAGCAGCAGAACACATATGCAAAAGTTTTAAAGATTTTTCAAGCTTTCAGATCCAGTGGCTCCTTCTTCTGGCAGAAGTGTCAAAGAGGAAGGAAGAGAGCTCAAGGAAAAGCTCTGGTAAGGTTTTGGAAAAGGTACAGAGTTCAGAAAAATTACCAGACAGGATGAGAAGGAAAGAGTCTTCTTTGCTTCTCATCCCGTCCAGTAAGTTCCTCTGACCCAGGATTCTGGCTGAACTTTTCGAACCCTACCTCTTTTTCTAAACCTCACTAGTCCTTCACCTCCATCCTACTTCCTTCTCCTTCAACACTTCAGCCAGAAGAAGAAGCCACTGGCTCCACAAGCTTGTAAATCTTAATACCTCTGTACATGTGTTCTCCTGCCACTGCCTGGTCAGTGATTTTTTATTTATCCAATTACCATGTAGTTTTACCTATGTGTAAGTACTGTATTGTCTCTGAAAACATCCAGCAAATTGTTACTCAATTTTTAATTACATGAAAGCATGCTTAACAGTAGTTTTGCATATTTTTATCTACACAGAAAAATTAAGTTATATTAATAATATAAATGACTCAAAGATGTTTAATTTTGTGATCAATAAAGTGTCAATATTACACAGCATTTGCAAAAGATCAAGTGGGCTAATTGTGTGATGTTTTTCAGAAATCACTTTAAACCTGTAATTTTAGAGTATTTATTTCATTAAATTAATGAGAAGCCACATACGAACAGTATAGTATCAAATATCTTCAAGTACATGCTTTGTTTCTTTAGGAACTTGCAATGTACAGCCTCCATTATTTTATGAATGTATTCCAATCTCTCTCCTCCTCTCCAGGTTTCATGCTGATGACATATATTCCAGAATACCTTAAATGTATAAGAGACACCACCAGAAAATATCTTCATTTTTAAAGAAAATAATTTTTAGTGTGTCATCAAGCAACAAAACAGCAAACTATAATTTGATAAAACATCATTGCTGTGATGAATTTCATGTGCAAAGATATGTCCTGTAACTAGAACTGAACCACTAAGTTAATACACAACTTTAACATGCACAAAACCCATACTGGTACTCAAATTCTGCAAAGGCTCACATCACCTTTTCCCCCCTCTCCCCCCTTTTTTCCCTTGTTTCCACAGTGTAACCATAATTGTAGTTAATCGTTAGTCTATGGACAAAGAAAATTTGTGATGACTTTCTGAGTCTATATTCATTTTTACACTACTGATGTATTGTACTAAACTCTGAAGAGTGTAGAGGAAATAGAATAATCTGTTCTGAAAGTAAAGAAGGACATTAGTTATATCTTACATTGTCAGGGAAGGAGAAAATTATCAAATATAGATTTATATAAAAAAATTGGTTCTGTTAAATAGCTTTGAGTTATATTTATAATGGAGGATTCATCAATATACTGTATGGTGGCATATTTTTTTTTTTTTTTTTTTTTTTTTTTTTTTTTACTCTGGGTGATCTGAAGTTGCTTGCTTAGTCAGCTGAAACAAGTCATCAGATTTTAATGTTTTACAATGTGCAAGATCTAGAGGACAATGAAAAAAGAAAATTCAACTTTTTGAAAAGTTATAGGGAAAAAAAGAGTGAAACTTCAGGGTGGAGAAGACTTCCTCTCCAGGAATTAGGACTTTTTCAAACTCAGTGGGTTGAAATAATATGCAAGTTATCCACAATTACAAATAGGGCACTGCAGCTGTCATGGCCTCAAAATAATGTATTAAACCAGAGAGACGACAATTGTTTTGGTTCTGTCCTGGTCCTACCAGCCAGCTTCTGTGCAGTTTTGGGACGTTTCCTACATTCATGTATTTGAAGGGCGTTTGAAAAGTCCGTGCAAAGTCTGAGAGAGCACCAGCGACGCGTATTGAGGTCATGTTTAGTTAGTAGCAGCTTTGGAAAGAATGCACACCAAGTTTCAGCCATATTGATCTATTTCTTTGTGTTTGGCATATGTGTGAATCAAGGAAGTCAAGTGATTGACAAAAAATGGATGAAAAAGGATTTCATGTGGTTATTAAACATTAATTTATGAAAGGCAAAATGCACCAGGAGACTGAAGAGTAGCTTGATAAACATTACGGTGACTCTGCACCTTTGATTAGAACAGTTTATAAGTGATTTCAAAATTTTTGGAGTGGCTATATGGGCACAAGTGATGCTGAACATTCTAATTTGCTGATCCCTTCCAAATAATAGGAGTTGCCCAAAAATCATTGATAGAATCCATGATATGGTGATGGACGACAGAAGAGTGAAGGCACGTGAGATTGCTAGTGTTGTGGGCATCTGGCATGAATGGGTACATAATATTTTGCATAAACACTTGGACATGAGAAATCTATCCACAAGATGGGTTCCGCGATTGCTCACGCGTGACCAAAAACGGAATCGTGTGAAGTGTTGCAAGGATGGTTTGCAGCTGTTCAGGAAGAATCCGCAGGACTTTAAGCATTGTTTTGTCACTGTGGATGAAACATGGATACATTACTATACTCCTGAGACCAAACAACAATGTACACAATGGGTTACAAATGAAGAAACTGCACCAAAAAAGCCAAAGACCATTCCTTCGGCCAGAAAGGTTATGACAATTGTCTTTTGGGATTCACAAAGGATAATCCTCACTGACTATCTGGAAAAGGGTAAAACTATTACAGGTGCATATTATTCATCGTTATTGGACCATCTGAAAACCGAGCTGCAAGAGAAACGCCAACGATTGGACCTCAAAAAAGTCCTTTTCCATCACAACAATGCACCAGCACACACCTCAGCTGTTGTGGTCGCAAAATTAATAGAAACAGGATTCCAACTTGTTTCACAACCCCCCTATTCTCCAGACTTGACTCCTTCAGACTATTACTTGTTTCCCAATTTGAAGAAATGGCTGGCAGCTTTTTATTTTATTTTATTCAAACGAGGAGGTGATTGCAGCAACTAATAGCTATTTTGCAGACTTGGGCAACTCCTATTATTTGGAAGGGATCAGCAAATTAGAACAGTGTTGGACAAAGTGCATAAGTCTAAAAGGAGTCTATGTCAAAAAATAAAAATGGCTTACCCCAAAAACATAAGTAGTTTTTATTTTTGCACGAGCTTTTGTTTGTTTGGTTAGAACAGCTCAGTGTTGGTTAAACCTTCAGTGAGAACAGCACCGCTAGTTCCTGCTATTAATAAGGCAAGTACATCGTTCGCTTGTTACTTATTTTTATGAGCTTCAAACAGGAGCAACAGCAGTAATGGGCAGGAACTGTGATTGTTGTGTACAGATGCGAGCTGAGTTGGCGATGTTTGCTCACAGCTCCAGGATGCTTTGGCTTCCGTCACACAGCTTAAGGCTGCTGCCAAGGGGCATCACTGTGGGGGATTGAATGCGGGGATGCGAGGGATATCAAGCACGTCCCACATGTCCTCCGATCAGTCAACTGTTGTGGCTGCCCCAGGTACTGCCTGCACTGAGGTTGACCCCTCATCCGTGGTCGAGTGGGAGATCATTCCAAAGTCTGGCAGGCAGCGAAAAACTTTCCAAGGGGCCGATCATAGGGCATCCCTGGTTCATTTGATAAACAGGTTTCAGGCATTATATGTGGCTGACAATGTCTCTGGGCCGGATGCAGTCATCGACCCTGTCCCAGAGGAAGCTTCTTGGACCGCAAGGTCTGGGCATTCACAGAGAGTGGGTTTTATGGTAGTTGGGAGCTCCAATGTTAGGCACGTAATTGGGCCCCTTAGGAACATGCCTGCCAAGGAGGGGAAGGAAGCCAGTGTGCACTCCATGTGCATTCCGGGGGAAGTCATTCCGGATGTGGAAAGGGTGCTTCCAGATGCCATGAAGAGTACAGGGTGCAGCCAACTGCAGGTGGTGGCTCATGTTGGTACCAATGACATGTGTAACTTTGGATCAGAGGAGATTCTGTCTGGTTTGGGGAGGCTAGCAGAAATGGTAAAAACTGCCAGTCTTGCTTCCAAGATTAAGGTGGAGCTCACCATCTGCAGTATCGTCCATAGAACTGACTGTGGTCCTTTGGTGCAGAGCCGAGAGGAGAGTGTGAATCAGAGGCTCAGGTGGTTCTGTGACCATGTAGGCTGCAGATTCATTGACTTGCACCATTGGGTGTTGGGTTTCCAGGTTCCGCTTAATAGGTCAGGAGTCCACTACACTCAGTAGTTGGCTACACAGGTAGAGGTGGCTGTGTGGAAGGGACTTGGCGGTTTTTTTTAGGTTAGAGGGTCTCAGGGAACCACAGAAGTGACGTCCATCTAAAAGTGGGCAGGTAAAACACAGTAAGGTAGTTGTAGAAACGATTGGTATTGTAGTTGTAAATTGTCATAGCTGTGTTGGGAAAGAACCAGAGCTCCAAGTCCTGATAGAAAGCACTGAAGCTCAAATAGTTGTAGGTACAGAGAGCTGGCTAAAGCCGGAAAGAAGTTCAGCCAAATTTTTTCAAACGATCTGACAGTGTTCAGGAAGTATAGGTTAAATACAGGTGGTTGTGGAGTATTTATTGCCGTCAGAGGTAGTTTGCATTGTAGCTAAATTGAAGTAGATAGTTCGTGTGAAATAGTATGGGTAGAGGTTATACCTGACAATCAGACTAAACTATTAATTGGATCATTTTACCGACCCCCCAACTCAGAACATATAGTTGCTGAACACTTCAAAGAAAACTTGAGTTTCATTTCAAATATGTACCCCACTCATTCAATTATAGTCTGTGGCGACTTTAATCTACCCTCAATATACTGTAAAAATTATACATTTAAAGCCAGCAGCAGGCATAAAACATCATCCGAAATTGTACTGAATGCTTTCTCAGAAAATTATTTTCAACAATTAGTTCATGAGCCCAGTCAAAGCCTAAATGGTTGCGAAAGCATACTTGACATTTAGCAACAAATAATCCTGGACAAATAGTGAGTATCGGGATGAATACAGAGATTAGCAACCACAAGGCAGTTGCTGCTAGGTTGAATACCGTAACACCTACAACCATCAAAAAGAAATGCAAAGTATATCTATTTAAAAAAGCTGATAAAAATGCTCTTAATGCCTTTTTAAGAGACAGTCTTCACTCCTTCTGATCTGAGCATGAAAGTGTAGAAAACTTGTGGAATGTTTTCAAAGAGATCATCAGTAATTGAGAGATATATACCACATAAATTAATAAGTGATGGTACTGATCCCCCATGGTACAGAAAATAGGTCAGATCATTGCTGCAGAAGCAACAAAAAAAAGCATGCCAAATTTAAAAGAATGCAAAATCCCCAAGATTGGCAATGTTTTACAGAAGTTTGAAATATGGCGCATACTTCACTGTGAGATGCTTTTAATAATTACCACAACTAAATTCTGTCTTGAAATCTGACAGAAAACCCAAAGAGATTCTGGTCATACATAAAGCACACCAGTGGCAAGATGTAATCAATACCTTCACTGCACGATAACAACGGTGAAGTCACTGATGACAGTGCCACTAAAGCAGAGTTATTAAACACAGTTTTCTGAAACTCCTTCACCAAATAAGATAAAGTAAATATTCCTGAATTCCAATCGAGAACAACTGCCAAGATGAGAAACATAGAAGTAGATATTGTTGGAATAACGAAGCAGCTTAAATCACTTAATAAAGACAAGGCCTCCGGTTCAGATTGTATACCAGTCAAGTTCCTCTCAGAGTATGCTGATATCATAACTCCATATTTAGCAATTATATACAACCACTAGCTCACAGAAAGATCTGTACTTAAAGACTGGAAAATTGCTCAAGGCATACCAATACCCAAAATGGGAAGTAGGAGTAATCCACTGAATTACAGGCCTATATCACTAACATCAATTTGCAGTAGGGTTTTGGAACATATATTGTGTTCAAACATTATGAAGTACCTTGAAGAAAACAATTTATTGACACGTAGTCAGCATGGTTTCAGAAAATATTGTTCTTGTGAAACACAACTAGCTCTTTATACTTATGAAGTAATAAGTGGTATTGACAGGGGATGTCAAAATGATTCCAGATTTTTAGATTTCTAGAAGGCTTTTGACACCATTCCTCACAAGTGTCTTCTAACCAAACTGTGTCTATGGAGTATCGCCTCAGTTGTGTGACTGGATTCATGATTCCCTGTCAGAAAGGTCACAGTTTCTGGTAATAGATGGAAAGTCATCAAGTAAAATAGAAGTAATATCCGGCGTTCCCCAAGGAAGTGTTATGGGTCCCTCTATTGTTCCTGATCTATATTAATGACATAGGAGACAATCGACTGTCTTAGATTGTTTGCAGATGATGCTGTCATTTACCTTCTTGTAAAGATCAGATGATCGAAATGACTTGCAAAATGATTTAGATAAGATATCTGTATGGTGTGAAAAGTGGCAATTGACCCTGAATAAGGAAAAGTGTGAAATTATTCACATGAGTACTAAAAGAAATCAGCTAAATTTCGATTACGTGGTAAGTCACACACTTCTGAAGGCTGTAAATTCAACTAAATACTTAAGGATTACAATTACAAATAACCTAAATTGGAATGATCACATAAATAATATTGTAGGTAGAGCAAACCAAAGACAGTGATTCATTGGCAGAACACTTAGAAGGTGCAACAGGTCTACTAAAGAGACTGCTTAACCACACTTGTCCGCCCTATTCTGGAGTACTGCTGTGCACTGTGGGATCCACATAAGATATCAGGTGGGACTGACGGATGACATTGAAAAAGCACAAAGAAGGGCAGCTCATTCTGTATTATTGCGAGATAGGGGAGATAGTGTCACTTACATGATACGTGAATTAGAGTGGCAATCATAAAAACAAAGGCGTTTTTTGTTGCGACGGGATCTTCTCGTGAAATTTCAATCATCAGTTTTCTCCCCCAGCTGTCAAAATATTCTGCTGGTACCAACCTACATAGGGAGAAATGATCATTACAATAAAATAAGAGAAATCAGGGCTCGCACAGAAAAATTTAAGTGCTCATTTTTCCCGTTTGCCGTTTGAGAGTGTAACAGTAGAGAAACAGTTTGAAGGTGGTTCACTGAACCCTCTGCCAGGCACTTTATTGTGAATAGCAGAGTAATCACATAGATGTAGACTTTTCAAATGCCTCTCATATGCTGGCCATGGGTTATACTTCATCCAAACAATGTCCAAAACTGAGCTTTTGAAATACATTTATGTCTACATTGAAAAAAATAGAAGGAATGAAAATAAGATAACAAATCGATTACTCTGTGTTTCAGACAGGCACAATAAAAAGGCTGTGATACATTTGAGATTTCAGCCGAAAGCCCTACTTCTAAAGCACACAAATTCACTCAGTGGTCTTGTGTATTTGAGTTGTGAATGTGTGTGTTTCTACTTTAGAAGAAGCCCTTTTGGTCAAAATCTCAAATGTGTATAGCAGTCCTTTTTGTTGGGCCTGTCTTCTACTCAAGTGTCTCCTTTATAACTGTTTTTAACAATTTATCCTATTTCTCTACTTTGAGAAGTATTAATAGGGCAATTTTTGCCAGTTATTTTTGTTAATATCCGAAAGGTTTTGAGGTATATTTTGCAAAATTGCACAAACTAAGTGTCGTCCTCAGGCACACTGTGACCTGGAACATTGATATTTCGCTCACAGTGGACCATATCTAACGTAACATCATGGTTTTAGTACATTTTGTCATCATAAACATTTCTGTGCTAACTAATTCTGGTGGTCAACATTGCCCATATCAGAGGTCTTGTGATGTGAGATCTAGGGAAACGACACACCTTCTTCCTGAGAAAAGAAAACAGTCTAATAGTTACCTCTGCCTGTGAGGCATGAGCTTTGACAGTTAATCTGTCCATTTGGGGTGTCACCAAATTTGAAGCAAAGTGAGCACAATTTTCAACCACTAAAAGCACAAAAGAAGATCCAGACATTATAGTAAAGGAATGAAATGTGTTTGATGCATCAGTGGCAACCAGTCGCAATAATATTTGTATTACAAATATACAGTAGACTATATTGAAGAATATAAGTGTCTAGAAGAGGACATGTCAGATTGTAAAATTTCATGGGAGACAGAGACAGATAGCGAAGAAGCGTAGTTAGGGAACAATGGATGCCAGTCATTCGTTTATTTGCCAGGCCCACCAAAGAGCCAGAGGTAGGGTGCTACATCGCTATAAAAGCTAAAGGAAATCACTGCATTTCAGGACTAAGGGGAAATGAAAAGACAGAGCTTCAATACAGTTCATAAATACTGCCTTACAGTGCAAGACTGACATTGTGTCTACAATATTTATGTAATGTGTTAGATAAAGAGGGGAATGACCAGTATTTAAAACTTCATATTCTAATAAATATGTAGCTGCAAAATACAGATTGGTGCATTACAAGCCAAATACTGCTGAGTCTACAGTACACAATGTGAATATACATATGAATCGAATGGTCGAAGTTTCCTACCACTCGGCAATTGCGAATTTTGAACACAACATAGACGTTTATACATGAAAGATTGCAATTAAATAAAATCTACAGGTACTACACTACTGGCCATTAAAATTGCTACACCAAGAAGAAATTCAGATGATAAACGGGTATTCATTGGACAAATATACTATACTAGAACTGACACGTGATTACATTTTCACGCAATTTGGGTACATAGATCCTGAGAAATCAGTACCCAGAACAACCACCTCCAGCCATAATAACAGCCTTGATATGCCTGGGCATTGCGTCAAACAGGGCTTGGATGGCGTGTACAGTTACAGCTGCCAATGCAGCTTCGACACAATACCACAGTTCATAAAGAGTAGTGACTGGTGTATTGTGGCTAGCCAGTTGCTAGACCATCATTGACCAGAAGTTTTCAATTGGTGAGAGATCTGGAGAACGTGCTGGCCAGAGCAGCAGTCGAACATTTTCTGTATCCAGAAAGGCCTGTACAGGCCCTGCAACATGCGGTCGTGCATTATCCTGCTGATTTGTAGGGTTTCGCAGGGATCGAATGAAGGGTAGAGCCACAGGTCATAACACATCTGAAATGTAATGTCTACTGTTCAAAGTGCCATCAATGCGAACAAGAGGTGACCAAGACGTGTAACCAATGGCACCCAATACCATTATGCCAGGTGACACGCCAGTATGGCGATGACGAATACGCGCTTCAAATGTGCGTTCACCGTGGTGTCGCCAAACGTGGATGAGAACATCATGATGCTGTAAACAGAACCTGGATTCATCCAAAAAATGATGTTTTGCCATTCGTGCACCCAGGTTCATCGTTGAGTACACCATCACAGGCACTCCAGTCTGTGATGCAGCGTCAAGGGTAATGTCCATGCTGCTGAAAACGTTGTCGAATTGTTCGTGCAGATGGTTGTTGTCTTGCAAATGTCCCCATCTGTTGACTCAGGGATAGAGACTTGGCTGCATGATCCATTACAGCCATGTGGATAAGATGCCTGTCATCTCTACTGCTAGTGATACAAGGCCATTGGGATCCAGCACGGCCTTCCGTATTACCCTCTTGAACCCACCGAATCCATATTCTACTAACAATCATTGGATCTCGAACAATGAAAGCAGCAATGTCGCATTGCAATAAACCACAATCACTATAGGCTGCAATCCAACCTTTATCAAAGTCGGAAACATGGTGGTACGCATTTCTCCTCCTTACACGAAGCATCACAACAACGTTTCACCAAGCAATGCTGGTCAACTGCTGTTTGTGTGTGAGAAATCGGTTGGAAACTTTCTTCATGTCAGCACATTGTAGGTGTCGCCATCGGCGCCAACTTTGTGTGAATGCTCTGAGAAGCTACATTTGCATATCACAGCATCTTCTTCCTGTTGGTTAAATTTCTCGTCTGTAGCACGTCATCTTTGTGGCGTAGCAGTTTTAATGGCCAGTAGTGTATCTTCGGGACTTTAAATGATGAGTACAATAGTAGAAGTGCTTTTGAAAATGTTGTATATTTCACAAAACACTTGTTAGCGTCGATGGTACAGCAATTAAATAAAATATAAGCTGAATAACAAGGAAACAATAGATTCCTACTGCACGTAATTAGTTATGAACAACAACATAGCTCATGAAATATTCACTTCTAAATGCATACTATGTCATCACTGTAGAAACCACAGAAATCTCACATGTTCACAAGTTGAAACTAAAGTATTTCTATCTCGCATGATGACGCACAAACTGCCCCCACTCTCCAAGTCTTTCCTGCGACCATATGTCCATCGCGCTGTCATGTCCAGCATCTCTGTGTCCTATGCAACCGTCTCTTGCACCAAACTGCCCAGAACTGCCTCTCCATTCATTTCGGCAGTCACCTCCCTTAGTAATGTGTGCTGTGATTGGCGATAGCACTCCCGTCATGTCTCCAAGCCACAAACTTTTAGAAGCACTTTCAAAATAGTGGATTTACATTTAAATAACTTTAAATTAAATAAATATTCCTACAGCTGGACCATAAACACGCTCTAACACACGTTACTAAATAAATAAACAAACTAAATGTACTTATATGAAAGGAATAGGACTGAAGGTAAGCCAGTAGCCTAATGTCTCCTTGCTACCTAAAACACATTAAATATTTAACCAATTTCTTCATGCATAGTTTATATCAGATATAGACAAAGATGTAGATGAATGCAGATATTTATGAGCATGATGCTAGCATTTTTTCATGTCACTGCAGAGTACTTACGGTCTGATGCAATCGATAGTAATCGGCCACTTTGACCACCAATAACTCATGTACTATTCAAGTTACATGCCTGTAACTTATACGAATTTAGGTTTACACTAATAGCTTTCTAAATACATGTCAAACGACAAAATCAGATGGACGATTTAGATTTTGGAAATTCATTGCTGGGTGTTACTTGTGTAACTTACAGTCAGATGCTAATAAAGATATTGAAAATCTGATTATGCCATCAGAATCATCATGCAAATAATAGTAATGTACAGGTTTCTTTTTGAGGTCTCATGATTCATCTGGCTACTATTAATTTTTATATGAACTGTGGAATGCCTGCCATGATAGTTTCACAAAGTCCGCCATCTTTGGCACTCTTGGCATGTTTCCTTCATCGACACAGCATCACCATGGAATTCCTTGCCACATGGCTGGAGCATGTGCTGGGGCTACTCCTCATGCTCAGCTAACGTTCGACACCACGTGGTTGCTGCCAGGCAGCGGCCCGCCGAGAGGCCCCCGCCCGGCCATGCCAACTCCTAACTTAGAATATTTCCAGGGCACCACAACTTGCCCGTTACCTCACACACTTCCACTTATTAACATTCTGGATAATCAGAATGGTCAGAAGCAGCACACTTCATTTCATACAAGTACATGTAAAACAAATTTCAAAGAACAGAATTCAGTGATTAAAGCTCCAGGCCAATAGTGTTTACAAGATTTTTATAGTGGTGTAGGAGCAGCATGAATTTCGAAATAAACTTAAACTAACACAAATTATGAGTGAAACTGCATCTTAAATAAATGCCTGCATTTCAGTTATGTGTAAACAATTTTATTTTTTGGACAAGAAATAAAAATTTTAAATGCACTTTCGCTTATGTGCGATTTTGTAAGCTCTTCCTGTGCTACTCAGCACTAAGATACTTGCTTGCACTAATTTTTCTGTCACACTACACACATTCACATGGATTTTAGCACAAAGCATTGATCAACTCACATCAGTCTTTTGACCAAGTGCCTCACAGAAATTATGTCTGCCTCTGAATTCTGAGCTCTCCTGTTTATCATGACAAATCTGTCTTACAATGAAAACCAAAAGTAGAAACCCCTCAACAAACCATTTCCCAAAACCAGCCAGGATCCTCGCTAAAGATTTCATCCAGCAGAGAATGATACTTTAGGAACAAAGTCACAAGGCAAACGACTGAATCACAGTAAGCTCAAATCCCCATGAGTTCTATTTAATTGACTTTGATAAATCCTTCCTCCTTCCACGCACCAAAAATTGCATGCACATACAATTACAAATGTAATACCCTTCAAAAAAATGACTCTGAGCACTATGGGACTTAACTTCTGAGGTCATCAGTCCCCTAGAACTTACAACTACTTAAACCTAACTAATCTAAGGACATCACACACATCCATGCCCGAGGCAGGATTCGAACCTGCAACCGTAGCAGTCCTGCGGTTCCGGACTGCAGTGCCTAGAACCACACAGCCACCGCGGCCAGCTAATACCCTTCAAATTGACCACTAAATTCTTTGCCACACTCTTATACAAAGCATAAATCAATACATGTTTTACTTAAATCCACGAGGCCACTGACCTCCATGCACCCTCAGAGCCTAAATTTCCCCTTTTTGCACACGTACAATGCCACAAATTACTAGTGAATCCCCAAATAAACACATAAATTATCCCTCCAAAATTACTACCACTAATTACAGATTAGAACAGCTATTCATTTCTGCCCTTTCTCTATATACCCTTAGCAATTTTAGACTTCTCATTTTTCCACAGATGCGTTAGCAATGACCATAACATTCTACTGTACCAACGCCAATCAGTCTCATTAGAATCACACTCCTCCTTCATATACCAATTTGTATGAACTTCATCACACAAACTATATCCATCCACACTATTTACTTCAGCTCTCTCTAAGTTTTCTTTTAGTTCTTCCACACATTTCGTCAATTCACTACCCACAGCATGCACACCTTTACTGTTTTTCCCCTCCAAAATATCAACACTTGCAGCTGCAACAAAATTACACATCAATTCACTGTTAACACTTTATCTTCCTGAAATAAAACATCGATGCCTAAGCCATCAGCACCATAAATATTCATCTCGGCAACCTTATCTGTTGATACACCATTTAAATCACAACATAAATTCACATCAGAAACCTTACTTTCCGCTGTCGACAAGTTAACTTTACTTGAATCATACACAACTTTGTCCTCTGCCACTATATTACACAGATTGCTGCTACCTTGTCATACAATTTTGAAACTTCCTGACTTACTACATTCCGCTGTGATTGGACAAAAATC
Source organism: Schistocerca gregaria (assembly GCF_023897955.1). Lineage (NCBI taxonomy): Eukaryota > Metazoa > Arthropoda > Insecta > Orthoptera > Acrididae > Schistocerca > Schistocerca gregaria. The sequence goes on from NC_064926.1 coordinate 492,994,493, forward strand.
AACACGCACTGCCATTTCTACACACATTAACCCCAGATCCTACTTTACATACATTCTCACATTCATACTGCGACAAACATTTTAGATCTACACATTCATCAATACATTTTGTTTCACCTTCATTCGTGACTAGAAACATGTAAATTTCTTCCTCCGAAGTATCAATGCCAGTAGCTTTTACATCATTACATAAATTACCATTACTCTGTTCCTTTAAGCAGAAATCATCTACCTCCACTGATGCATTTTTAATTTCAACTGCTGGCAATACCATTGCTAAGCCGCCTTCACTAACATCGACACTTTTCGCCAGTTCACAAAAACTTGCTACTACAACACCTTCCTTACTGCAATTGATACTGTTTGCTGATACCTCTTCAGAACTCTCCACACGATTTGCTTTCACAAAATTCATCCCCTTTTTAACTTCTTTTTGAATCATCGAATCTTTCCCATTCATCACCATTCACACACTCATTCCTTACACATCCATAACTTACATCATTCCCCGCAAATTTATTCCCATTGCTTTTACTTAAATCTCTCACAAATCTCTGCTTCCGCCATTTGCACCTGCTTTTATTGAAAGAGCCACCTATATAGCCTTCCTCTTTAACATACTCCATATTACATATTTCTTGCATTTCTCCAAACCTATCATCATTTCTACCATTACCATTATCTCCAGTCCTTTTCATTGCCAGTTCAGATCGCCATCCTCAGTCCTGAGATGTGGTAAACGTCAGTTTCCTGATTGGTTGTTATGCGAGTGCACTTCGCATGAGTTTCCCCTGTCAAATCTGCGTTCTTTACTTTGATCCCATTCATGGGAGTTATCACTCCTGTTCATTTTCCAACCATTCTGCTCATTCCACCTACTATCTCCTTGAGAATTCCTTTGCTTTCTCTCATGATTATTTTGGTGGTGATTATTTGGATTCCCATTTTGATAACTACCACCCGGTTTGCTCTGACGTTTGAACTTCAAATCCCTCACTAATTTTTCTACAAATTCTAGAAAATTGTCCATGGAATCACATGGACTATCGACAAGATCCCAATCTTCGAGTAATTGCCTTTTTAACGTGGTGGTTTCTGTTAAAACCCTCAATGGATTTTCCACTCACATAAGTTTGCCAAGTTCATGCAAGCAAAAATCTCTCATCATCCCATTACCATACATGTAACTCAGCCAATTTAAGAATTCATTTTGGATTTGTTTTGCCTCACTCCATAATTTATTCAAAAAACATTTTTTGAACTCTTCGTAAAATTTGCATGAACTATATTTACATTTGCCCAAGACTGTGGGTCTCCCTCCAAATGCTGTTTAATGTATTTTATTTTTGCTGCATTTGACATGTCGTGAACAAAAGCATCTCTACATGCAGTCAAGAAATTTACTGGGTGATATCTTCCATCATTTGTGTAACATTTGACAGACCTGGTATTTGCCCAAGGGATACTTATAACTGGCATGACCTGTTGGGATGCTAACGAATTCAAATCACTTTTTATCTGTTGTGTTTGTTTTTTAAATTCATTTTCACTACTGATTCTGGACTCTATTTTATCTTTAATTTTGCCCACTTCTCTTCTCCCCCTCACCTACATGATTGGCAATGTCACTAATTGCTAAACTTAAATCACTTTTATGAGCATCTTGCACTTTTATACAGTCGCTTACCTTGCTCCCAAGCCCTGTCTGTATCTTATCCATATTTTCCCCAAGATCTTCATCCACTGATTCGATTTTAGATTTTACTATTACAACTTAGTCTGTAATTTTCCCCATATCCACTCGGGCACATTTTATTTTATCATCAATTGCTTTTTCAAGGTTACCCATAATTTCTTCAACTTCCCCTTGCATTTGCTGAGATATCATATCTCCACCACATTCATTCCCCCTTGCCTGAATTCCTACTAGTTACAGTTTCATGCTATGATTTTGGGCTAACTGGCTCACTTCTGTTTTGAGAATTACACAGACTAGGTTGTTTTACATTCGAGAGATCTATAAGTGGAGCTTGAACTTCAGAGTAAACCACTATTTCATTATTTGCTCATGTACTTATCTGATCTGAAATGGTTCCCTATGCCATGGTGATGCTGTTGGTTGTAGTGTAAGTTGACATTGAAGACTGCCCTGGAGTACTCAAAGAAGCTGCTGGCGTACAGCTGTTGATCTGTGTCCACCACTAGATAAATGATGTAGCTGTAGCTGCCACCGGTTACTGTGTGTTCCAATCATCTAACCACTACTGCTAACCACTACTGTTCCCTGTACTCAACTTATTTAGACTCTGTGCCCCCACACAAACTGCCTTTAACATGATAAATTAGGACCTCTACCGATAGCATGTGTTAATTGTGAAAATTACTGTATAGTTTCACTATCTTCACAAATCTAACCGATATCACACCGTGTTTTGTGAGAGGTTCACTCTACAGAAATCTCTTCTGGTTTTGCAAAGGTTTTTACGCTTCACATAGTATGCTGAATAACAGAGAGCAAAGGAATTACCACTTTACAGGGCACAAATCTCGGACGAGCCCCCAATTGCAGGCTTTCAAAATAATAATGAAAGGATGTGAGGTGGTGGTGTGGTGTCCCTCAACTACATTCCCTCAGACTCAGAGTTGAAATATTAAAAGTTTTGGCTGGTTTTGTTGACTAGGGGCTGGGATATGTAGTTGCTGCATTACAAGCCAAATACTGCTGAGTCTACAGTACACAATATGAATATACATATGAATCAAATGGTCAAAGGTTCCTGTCACTCAGCAATTGCACATTTTGAATGTAATACAGACATTTATAAATGAAAGATTGCAATTAAATAAAATCTGCAGGTACTATCTTAATGACTTTAATTGATGAGTATGGAAACAATAGATTCCTACTGCTCATAATTAGTCATGAACAACAACATAGCTCATGAGATATTCACTTCTAAATGCATATTACATCTTCACTGTAGAAACCACAGAAATCTCACACATTCACAAGTCGGCACTCAAAAGAATTTCTATCTACCCTGATCACGTGCAAACTGCTCCACACTCTCCAAGTCTTTCCTGCAACCATATGACCATTGCGCTGTTGCGTCCAGCACTTCGTGTCGTGGGTGACTGTCCGTTGCACAACACTGTTCAGAACTGCCTCTCCATTCACTTCAGTAGTTGCCTCCCTCAGTAACGAGCACTGTAGTTGGTGATAGCACTCCCATCATGTCTCCAAGCCAACACACACTCACAAACATTTTGAAACACTTTTCAAATGCTGGATTTACATTTAAATAACTTGCAAGGAATAGAACTGAAGGTAGGCCAGTAGCCTAATGTCTCCGTGCTTTCTAAAACACATTAAATATTTAACCAATTTCTTCATGCATAGTTTATATCATATATTTATAAGTATGATGCTACCATTTTTTCATGTCACTGTGGAGTACTTATGGTCTGATGCAATCGATAGTAATCGGCCACTTTGACCACCAATAACTCATGTACTATTCAAGTTACATGTCTGTAACTTTTACGAATTTAGGTTTACACTAATAGCTTTCTAAATACATGTCAAACGACAAAATCAGGTGGACCATTTAGATTTTGGAAATTCATTGCTGGGTGTTACTTGTGTAACTTATAGTCAGATGCTAAATTTTTAACTAATGAAGATACTGAAGGTCTGGTTATGCCATCAGAATCATCATGCAAATAATGGTAATGTACAGGTTTCTTTTTGAGGTCTCATGATTCATCTGGCTACTATTAATTTTTATATGAACTGTGAAATGCCTGCCATGATAGTTTCACAAAGTCCGCCATCTTTGGCACACTCGGCATGTTTCCTTCATCGACACATCGTCACCATGGAATTCCCAGCCACGCAGCTGGACCACACACTGGGTCTACCCCTCATGCTCAGCTAAAGTTTGGCACCACGTGGTTGCTGCCGGGCTGTGGCCTGCTGAGAGGCCCCCGTCCGGCCATGCCAACTCCGAACTTAGAATATTTCCAGGGCACCACAACTCGCCCGTTACCTCACAAGCCCCACCTTAAAGATGGCTACGCCAGTACCTCTATCCATATAAAACCTACCAAACACCAGAAATACCTCCACTTTGACAGTTACCACCCATTCCTTACCTTCCATACAACCTAGCCATCTACGGCCATCACATCCGTAGTGACGAGCAGTCCCTCTCAAAACACACCGAGGGTCTCACTGAGTCCTCTACAGACCATAATTACCCTCCAAACCTTGTACAAAAGCAGATCTCCCATGCCTTATCTCTCCAGTCACCCATTGCCTTATCTCTCCAGTCATCCATCACCTCCCAAAGTCCCACCGTCTGGCCACAGAGGATCATTCTCCTCATGACTCAGTACCATCCAGGACTGGAGCAACAGAATCACATTTGCCACCATTCTCTCATCATGCCCTGAAATAAGGAATGTCATAACCACTATCCTTCCCACCCCTCCCTTAGTGGTATTCCATTGCCCACTGAATCTACACAATATCCTCATATATCCCTACACAACTCCTTCTCCCAGTGCCTTTCCTCATGACTCATATTCCTGTAATAGACCTAGACGCAAGACCTGTCCCATACATCCTCCCACCACCACCTACTCCAGGTGGATAACTTCCCTACTTCAGTTTACTTCCTTGCAGCCAAGTATTTTATAGCAGATTGATAAAAGAAGCAATTCATCCGCGTTGCTGCAAATCTCAAATCATTTTACATTCTGCAGATATTCAGACATCTTTCAAGCTACAATTGATGACTACAGCTTCATTAATGTAATACTCAAACACTGATTAAATATTCCCCTTATAACACGGCTTCTTAATCAGCTTCTATTCTGTACCAGTGAGTGTATTAATTCAAATGATCAGATTCGACCCACTATTCCTAAAATACCCCCAAATAACTGAAACTAGGTTTCTTTCATTCATCTAACTCTGTAACATAACTTTCAGGCTCTGTGACTTTTGTGCACATTCTGCAGATATTCAGACATCTTTCAAGCTACAATTGATGACTACAACTTCATTAATGTAATACTCAAACACTGATTAGATATTCCCCTTATAACACGGCTTCTTAATCAGCTTCTATTCTGTACCAGTGAGTGTATTAATTCAAATGATCAGATTCGACCCACTATTCCTAAAATACCCCCAAATAACTAAAACTAGGTTTCTTTCATTCATCTAACTCTGTAACATAACTTTCAGGCTCTGTGACTTTTGTGCACCTGCTGACACCAATGTGAGCACCCACCCTACAAAAATTTCATCATCTATTTAAGCCTCAAACTCTGTAATATGTATATGATAAAATGAGGATCCTACTGTGATAGGATTCATATCAATTGCACGTGCACTTGGGGCAATGGGTAGGAGCGGAGCTGCCCCCCTCCCTCACAGCTTTGAGGGAAAGGAAAAAAATAATAAAGTGTAGTCAGATGTTTTTATTTTAAGTCAGTATTGGGCAGGTTTTTAACAGGATCAGAACTGGAACTTTTTTAATCACTAATTACAAGTCACCATTTATCTTCAAAAATATTAAAAATTCTCCATACCCTTAGGGCTTGCACTTAGCAGCCTGCCACCTCCCCCCCCCCCCCCTATCCCCCCTTACATAAACTATTGTATGGGCACTCTAAATGCATATTATATGCTCTTTTGTAGGTAAGTTCTGTTCAGCAGCCAATATTGATATGGCTTCTACCAATCTGTCAGTGAGAGTAACGATCATAGGCAAGTAGTGTATGTGAGCAATATCAACCATCATCTTCTGAACAGATTGTGAAACTCAATTGTAAAGACCTATGTAGTCATTTTGCTACCAAAGTTATTAATATCTTTTTCTATAGTAGCGTCTTCAAGGTCTAGAGAAGCAAAGTATGTTTTCAGTCCATAATTGGCCTACATAATCCTTATACAGGGGTCCCAGAAATGTTGCCACAGACTTGTAAGGGAGGTGGATCACATCGTAAGGATTAAGAATTTCATAGCAATCCAAGGCTGCAAATACCAGGAGTAAGTTGTAGCAGAATTCAAAGATCAGAAAGGAAACAAGAGAGTGATTCATTTGAAACATTTATTGAGTATAATTAGTACACATGTCATACAACATGAATACAGCTCTAATGTTATAACAGATGCTGAAAGTCTGCGCTATCAGACAACACGCATGACTGACACAGATAGAGTGTTGGCTGCCTGACAAACTCAAACACACCGGGAGTTTCTTTGGTTTTAGCTGCTGTGCAAATGATACTTGTGACAAGATGCATTTCAGGCTCCACAGGATTGTGATACATAAGGTGTTTCATGGCTCCCAACAGAAAGAAATCAAGGCTCAATAAATCCACTGAGCATAGGGGCAGGAGAACCAGACCACCACACCCAATCAATGCAGGAAAAACCTGTTCATGAAAAGCCAAACCAAAATGAGCAGGTACCCCATCATGTTGGAACCACAAGCTCTGTCTCGTATTTGCTGGAACATCTCCAAGCAAGCTGGGTAGAACTTGTTCCAGAAAACTGATAATCCACAGTGGTCAAGCAAGATCGTAAAAGGTACAGCCCAACTAAGCATTCGCTAACCAAACTCGCACTTACACTAACTGAGAAGCATTGTTGTGCCACATGGCGCCAAACAATGTGGCAGTTTTTTGGTGCCCACAAACGCTCATTTTAGCTATTGAATATGTCACCCCTAGTGTATGTGGCCATATCAGTTAACAACACATAAGCTAATAAATGTGCTTCTTGGCCACTTTGTTGCAGAAACCACTGTGTGAAACTCACATGAGCAGATGGTCACTTGGGTGCAATGAAAGGAGTGTAAGGACTAAGTGTTCAAAACATGCTGGACACTGCAATGAAACAGACTTAAGTCTGAGGCAATGGTACATTTGCCGGTGCTTGGATTAGCCTCTATGGAATCCAACACACTTTCTTCCATAACAACTCCATGCCCTAATTGTGGCCTGCCCTCAATAGCCCTGCCACTTCTTAATGACACATACTAATACAAATTTTGATGCAGACACACAAAGAAACTGTGATGTCTGCTTGGAAGTGTTCTCAATAAAAGCATTCAGCATTTCATCCATTGTACACAGCTATTCCATACATGTAGTACATGTCTGCAAGCTCACTGTTCATATACTGTTCCATGCTCCTCATACTTTGGCTCTCATGTACAGCACCACATAGTAGCAATCCCTTCTAATACACTCACATAGAGCACCACCTAGAAGCATTAGACAATGTTTGTGGCCATGGATTATTGTGCAATTTTCAGTCTTTATGATGTGACCCATCTCACAAAATTTCTGGGAAATCTGTGTATAAATTGCTGTCTCTTGTTTATCATCCAATGCATTCTTTTCTCACATGCCTCCCCCATCTCCCCCTTCCAGATATATATTTCTCACACACATTACACACTTTGATTTCATTCTTTTCTTTCTTTATCTGCCAGTTTTATCTTACATATACTGTTTATTCCATTTACTTCCTTTTTATATCTTGTCTTTGACCTATTACTAACTAAAATTTGCCAGTATTAATCAAAATTTAGAATCGCTTATTTCTATCAATAGTTCATAATTTTGGAAATTAAAAGCTCCTTTTGATAGAAATCTAACAATGGAAAATCCAGGATGGAATGTAACAATACGAGAGAAGGAAAGCTGCTACTCGCCATATAGTGGAGATGCTGAGTCGCGATAGCCACAATAAAAAGATTCGCACAATCATAGCTTTCAGCCATTAAGGCATTTGTCAGCAGTATACACACAGACACACACACACACACACACACACACACACACACACACACACACGCAAGCACAACTTGCACACACAGCTGCAGTCTCAGAGAGCTTGGCAGTGTAGTTTCAGCTCTCTGAGACTGCAGATGTGTGTGCAAGTTGGGCTTGCACAAGTGTGTATGTGCATGTGTCTACTGCTGACAAAGGCCTTCATGGCCGAAAGCTATGATTGTGTGAATCTCTTTATTGTGCCTATCACGGCTCAGCATCTCCGCTATAGGGTGAGAAGCAACTTTCCTTCTCTCGTATTGTTACTTTTGATAGAAATCTGTTAGTTTCATATCATTGCAGTTTTGACTCCTTTATATCTTGCATTGCTTGTGACTTTGCATTGTGATTCATATTCTCTCCCTTCACTAATTCCGCTTTGGGGTGGTGAAAGTGCTAAGCACTTCTGTAGCCTGAAATGAAGTGGTGCAAGTCAGTCACAATATTGGCCATTCTTTCATAGCTTTTATTTTATTTCACAGAAGCCTAAACACTTAGATCAAGAAACAGCTGCTACACGTTCACAAGATTTTCTTATTATAATTTTGGTTACTACATAGTACTACTTTTCTTATGAATCACATTTTAGTTGTTCCCAATTTTTGTGAGTGTTGTTTGAGCAAAATGTCATATGCTATTTAGCCATATAACTCTGTATCACAAAACTAATAAAGAATATGGAACAAAAGTGATTAATAGACTTTACAGTTACTTTTCATCATATTTTTTTTATGTTCATACCACTATGGAAAAATGTTGCATTTATTTTTGTCAGAGTTTGTCATTATCATCCAAACAAATTACAGCTTCTGTGGAGGAAAGATTTGTTGTAGTTACACAATTAACTTTGTTCTAGGGAGCAGGCTGCACTGCGCTTCTTGTGGCAGTGGTGTCCAGGAAACTGGAATTAACTAGGGCAGAAAAGCACGTCCATAATTTTATGATGGACACGCAACTGACAAAAAGGGTAAGTATGAATCCAAAGTTAAAAGCTACTGTTGACAAGTGTCTGAAACTGTTTGTTGAACTTAGAAATCATCATTTAGTAAAGTTCCATTTCTTATCATGTTCACTCCATTCTTTGCATTAGTCAGTGGCTTTAAAAAAAATTCAAGATGGTTGAAAGAAAAAAAGTTTTATTCATTTCCAGTGTAGTAGGAATTCAGATCTAAGCATTTTCCAAAAATCTATTTTCACTCAGCTATCACTTGATCACTTGATACTTTTTCTTTGTATATTTTATCTTCATTTCATGAAATATTTTGGTATCATTTGACATGAAATGATTAAGCACAATTTTCTACATTAACATTCTTTGATTACAGACAAAACTTTCAAATGTAGCTAAAACCAATCTCTCTCTCTCTCTCTCTCTCTCTCTCTCTCTCTCTCTCTCTCTCTCTCTCTATCTATCTATCTATCTATCTCTCTCTCTCTCCTGCAGCTTGACTAGGGTCAACGATCTACATGAATCCCTGTCAAAGACCCAGTCCAAAACCTGTCCAATACACCCACCTCGCAGCACACCCTACTCAAGTCCCACAATAGGATTATCCTGTCACATCAGAGGCAAAGCCATCTTTGGAAACAGTCATGTCAGCTCTGTTTTTATTTCTGCAGAGCATTTTATGTGGACATGATCATCTGTCAGCTGTTCAACTGAGTGAAAGGCTACTGCAAGCTGTGGCCAAGAGCAGAGTTGACCAGCCAGTGTCTGAGGGGTGCTTCCATCCCTAAAACCAGCTTCTCTGAATTACATAGAGGGTAGTTGGATTTAAAACTCATCTTCTGTTTCTGTAATGCTCCTGGCATCAATATTTGCTAGCCCCCACCCCTCACCCACCTCTACTCTGCCTCAGAACCCATATTCACTCACACTGCACTCCTTTATCTGTTGTGTCATCCCCCTTCCAGTCCAGTATTCCACATTATCATTATTGAGTGCTGCACAAACTTGCCCATGTCGGTACCTGTGCCCATGTTGCATTCCCATTCCACACACGTGCTGTCTCGCTCCTAGGCATCAGCCACCCTCACCAACCCCTGCTCCCACTCCCTGCCTCCTTTCTCCCCTTGCCCAGTCCATCCAACACAACACTGATCCTATTCAAACCACAGAAAACTGCAACCCAGCACAGTGTACTCAACCAACACAATATAGCTCTACATGTGTGTATGGGCACATTCAAACTTGTTCTCTAGCTCAAAAAAGCTTTGTCTTGTTGATGTGACTGTAGACAGTTATATAGCTTTTCTATAATTTCATGTGCTGAGCTCATTCCTATGCTGTTTACAACCCTCAAGTTATAGATCTTTGAAGGAGAAACCAAATAAAGCAAGGGGCATAAAATATCCTTCATGTACAACGTATCATGTATGATACAACTTTCTTTCTGTAATTTTTATATATGATATTTAAGAAGTAGCTGTTACTGTCCCTACAATTTGAAGTCATACATGGACATTTTTTTATGATTTTGTAGCTCACCACAGATGTAATAGCAACAAAATCTTCTCATACTGCTTCTTTTAATTTCTCACTTATTCCAGGGATGTGTGTATAGACATTCAGCATCTGGACACCTCCATACAATCTTGATTGAAGTCCACTAGACTGTTGTATGAGAGCTATGCAGTGGAAATTCTTTGAAGTTTAACATTCTTACAGAGCCACATAGATGAAGATGTGTCTTGCTGCTAACATTGCAGCTAAGGGTTATCGATAACAGCTAGCATTACAATGATTTCCTAAAGTTATTGCAAACAGCTGTACCTTATGTTTTTATGAACAATTTTATTAGTTCTTTTCTGTTTGACTTTTCTGTCCTTGATAATGAAAGTTATCGTTTTTGGCCCTGCAGTTCTTGTTGGTCCTTAGCCTGCTCTAGGACATAATTCCATTCATCTCTGTCTAACATCTTGCGCCTCCATCCTCTGACACCAAAAACTTTTAAATCTTCTTGTATGCCATCCAAGTATCGAAGTCTTGGTCTTCTCCTGCTTCTTTGTCCCACTGGCATTTTCAGTAGAGCTATTATTGTTAGGTTCTCAAGTTCCACGCGAAAACCATTTGTGGCCCATTACAGGGGGTTTCTTTTAACGAACTTTATGATTTCAAGGTCTTTATGTAATCTGTGCAGTTCAAAATAATATTGTCAACACCATGCTCCATCTTCATTAGAAGCCTCATAGATTTTGCACAATACCTTCTGTTCAATACTTCGTATTTGCTCTTCACACTGTTGTGACAGTGTCCAAGTTTCTGAGTCATGTGTCAGTACTGGGTGTATTTAAGTTTTATACAGTTGATATTTTGTTCTTTTGGACAGATTTCTGGACTTATGATGTTCACTTCCAGTCCCATTTCTATTGCTACTGCCACTAATGCGCTATATGTTTCTTTAGCAGCTGGTTATGTTCTTGCAATAAGATCCATATCATCTGCATAGGCCAGAAGCAGCACCATTCTGTTTTATATTATGACTTGTGTTGATTTGAGCTGTTCTTATTACCTTCTCCAGCACAATGTTAAAAAGCATACACCAGAATACATCCTCTTGCCTCAGTCCACAGTTAGCTTAAACTTGTGACATGTATTAAATTTTATGGTATGTCCAGTTCTTCATGTCTTCAATAAACTTACTTCTTTTTATGGCATCATATGCTGCTTTAAAAGCAACAAATATATAATTCTTGGTAGAGCACTTGCCCGTGAAAGGCAAAGGTCCTGAGTTCGAGTCTCAGTCTGGCACACGGTTTTAATCTGCCAGGAAGTTTCATATATAATGTGTTTGTATAATGTATTCCCTTGCTTTTTCCAGTATCTGCCACAGTGTGGATATTTGATCAATAGTTGAGTTACCAGATCTAAAGCCTGCCTGATATCTCTCAATTGCTTTTTCTGCAAAGGGTTTACAAGGGAACAAAGCAGGGAGGAGAATATTTTATATGTGGTGTTCAGTAATGTAACTCCATGATGCCCCCTTTCTTATGTATAGTACATATTATGCCAATATTCCAATCATCTGGGTTAACCTTTTGTGGCCATATATCTGAGATAATGGCATACATGGATCTAACTAGATGTTCTCCACCGCACGTAATAAGTTCAGCTGAAAGGTTGTCATTGCCAGGTGACATCGTTGGCTAGTTTCTTTATTGTTATCCAAATGTCTTACATTGAGAGCATCCCATTGTCCTTCTCTTTCACGTGTTGGTTTCCAGTTAGTTCCCATGCTTCGGCATTCTCCGAGTATAATAATTCCTTGAAGTACCCTGCCCAAAGATGTAACACTCTTTCTTCTGTGATGCTATTTGTTCACCATTTTTCCTCTGCATTGTATAGTTTTTTGTTGAGATTCTTTTGTAAGGCCATTGACATTTCTGGGAAATTTCATGCTTCCACTAGCATTATTCAGTGATTCAGTCTCTCACAACTATCTTTCAAAAAAGTTTATCTTATTTCCTTTCAGAATCCACTTACCTACACAGCTCTTTTCTCATAGTCATCCCCTATCATTCTTGTTTTTCTGGACTGCATCTCTTTACATGCTTCGTTCTTCGTACTTTTTGCCTCCTCATGCTCATCATACAATTAATTCCTTCTGGTCTATTGTCTCATACCAATCCCTTCCTCTTCAGCAGCCTGTACTTCATTTCTGATTTTAGTCCACTGTTCATTTACGTTGTAAGTATAGTTCTGCAGGATTCCTGTGAATTTATTTTCTAAATTAATAGCTAGGTGTTCATCCTTCCACTGGTCCTTAATTTTTTAGATGATATACTTATTTTGTCTTTCTCCTTTAACTTTATGTGCTTTTGAAATTCTCCCTCTAATTTTTACTATGAGGAGGTAATGATCAGAGTTTATATTAGCACCTCACATCAGATCCATGCCTGGAATCTATTAATAAATGATCAGTTTGGTTTTTAGTATTTTTGTCTGATGACAATTGTGCGTGTATTCTTATGCTGAAATCATGTGCTAGAAATTGTCATGTTAAGTGCTGCTGCAAAATTTATGAGGTGGATTCAATTGTTATTACCCTCTTTATGGAGGCTGTATTTACCAGTGGTGGGGGACAAGACCCATTTCTGCCTCATCTTGGTATACATATCTCCTACCACCATTTTTATATAATTTATTCGACACTGTCGATAAGCTTGCTCCAGTTCCTCACAAAAAGTCTCCTCTGCTGCTGTCTTCTCCACACTAGGGGCATGTGCATTTAGGAGACTGTAGTTAAAGAATTTCCCCTTTATTTGCATACAATATATCCTTGGACTTACTTTAATTACTTTAAATCCTATCAGTAGTTGTTCAGTGCTTTGATTGACTATAAATCTCACCAAAATGTGTGTTCACTATTCTGACCAATGTAGTACATAGCACACTGCTGGTTCTGGATGGTACTCTGTCCATTCCATCTTATCTCTTGCAAGGCCACGATGTCCACCATGTGTGTTTTCACTAGTCCAGTCAGGCTTCCAAGGGCTCCAATTCTATGTAATGTCCATACATTCCATGATCTAAATGTCATATTCCTTGTTACTTTTTCCTTAGGGTCTGTCTGGCTGTATTCCATTGAGCTTTCATAATAAGACTTTCTCCGGGTATGGGCAATCCATTTATAGCCCAATCCCCTATTCTTCGGAGGACCAGTTCTGCTGCTCTCATCTGCTGTGAACCTACTTCAAAGAAGCTTTCAGTCTTATTGATGTGACTGTAGACAACTAAATAGCTTTCCCATAATTTCACGTGCTGAGCTGATCCCTATGCCATTTATGAACATCAAATTATTGATTTTTGAAGGGTAAACCAAATAAAGCAAGAAACACAAAATATTGTTTATATGCAAAAGTAATTTTTATACCTAACATCAGTTAAGAAGTGGCTATTGCTGTCCTACAGTTTGAAGTCATACATGGATTTTTTAAAATTAATTTGTAGCTCACCACAGATGAAATAGCAACAAAATCCTCTTATATTGCTGCTTTTAATTATTCACTTAATTCAGGGCAATATATGTAAGCAATTAGCATCTAGACATCCCCATATGGTCTAGATTAACGTCCACTAGGCTCTTTTATGAGTGCTATGAAGTGGACATTCTTTGAAGTTTAACATTCTTTCAGAGCCATATAGATGAAGATGTGTCTTGCTGCTAGACTTTGCAACTATGGGTTAACAGTCACTGCTAGCTTTAGAGTTATTTGTTAAAGTGGTTGCAAACAAACTGCACCTTATGCTTTTTATAAACAAATTTTTTGTAGTTATTTTTTGTGTGATTTTTTTTGTCCCTGGAAAGTGAGTGAGAACCCATTAAAGATAAGGGTCACTTTTATCTCACTCCTGTAACTGAACCTGGTTGTGACATCCAACAAAACCTATTAAAAGTCTATTATCATACTGTTGTGACCTTACCTATTTACTACCTTTGCCCATATTTCATCTCTGTCATAGTTTCACACCATGATGATTATTTACCCATTAAAAGTGATCTCCTAATTTTTTCTCACCATGTAAGGTAATAGAAGTATTAGCAGATGTATATAATGAAGATAAAACTCACTGACAGGACAGCACCACACTCTGTGACATGGAGGAAGAGGGAGGAGGAGTCATAGAGACTTTCAAAGGGTTATGTGTTTATTGTGCTCTTATCTGTATTGAATATTAGGTGGAAACTGTTCCATTATTATTGTCACATTTTACTTTTGCAGCTGAAAAACGCAGCAGCAAATGTGCTGAGAGAAACGTGGCTCATTTACAAGCACACGAGGCTAGTAAAACGAGTCAACCCAGGACGTGTACGCACGCACCAGCGAAAGTTCCTCCTTGCCATTTATGCGTAAGTAACTGTTCTGAAAATAGTTAGAAAAGCATAGGCCACAGAATTCTGGAAAACAAAGCCAAGAACTTTAATGTTTAATTTAATAAGTTGTACTATGTTAGACTTGATGAAAAGAATACAAAGTGTGCTGGTAATCAGTGAAATGAAATGTACTGATCTTAAAAGATTACTAACTTTTTAAAATATTATTTTATTGGTTGTTTGTGCACATACAATGTGTCCTATATCTTATTACATACATGGTACATCTGGCGATTAAAAATGTTCTGTAGGAGGTCATAGTAAGTGAAACTTCCTGGCTGATAAAACCAGGTGTCAGATCTGGTCACAAACTCAGAATATTGCCTTGATTAGGTAATGCTATTATTGACAGAGTTATCACATATCTGAATATCTCATTTTAGTGTGCATCTACATCCATGCTATACAAAACACAGTGAAGTGTGTAGCAGAATGAGTTCCCACTGTACTACATTCCAGTCTTGTGCAGAGTTCAGGAAGAAAGTGTGCTTAAAAGCCTCTGTGCATCTTGCAGTTGGTCTGATCTTGTCTACACAGTCCCTGCAGGATCAATGTATAGGGGGATGTGGTGTATTTCTAGATGTTTTGGTTATTTATTTTTCTCAAAATTTTGTAAGTAGGCTTTGGTGGAATCATTGCTTTCTATCTTCAGGTTTCTGCCAGTTGAGGTTTTTCAGTATTTTTGTGACATTCTCCCATAAACAAAAAAAACCCTGTGAATATTTATGCAGGACTTTGTATACATTCAATATTAACTGTTACTCATATGTGTGCCACATACTTGATCAGTATTAAGTTAGAGCTTGTACATTCTGCAGTAGAGTGAAAGATTCATTATGACACATAGTAACAGTTAACAAATCGCAATAGTACAGCTTCGTAACTATCAAGAAATACAATTCTTTAGGCTTATTGAGGGGAGAAAAAAAGATAAATAATCTTGCACACACAGTTATTTCCTCTGAAGTAATACTGTAGCATTATCTTCCAGTTATATGATGACTTCTCTTGGTAAAGATTAGACAACACACAAATTTTTTACTGTTATCAGACTGATTGCTTCTTGCTCTTTCTTTGATTTTATTTTCTAATATGCCAACTGCCTATTTTGGTTGGTTTTAAAGAGTGTTTCTTAATGCTTTTTACTAGCACCTAGGTTGTGTTGATGGGACAGATTAGGTAATGATTTGAATAAGAACCCAATATCTGGATGTGAACTATTCTGTGCTACTGGAACAAACACACAAGACAATGTGTTCCATTCTCCCACATTTTTTGGTGAAAGGGTAGTAGTACTTCACAATAGTTGTGTTAATTACTACATTTGTAATCAACTAATGAAGTGTTGAGAGCGATACTGTCATCAGCATATAACTTTGTGCAGTAGAGTAAGCAGATTGAAACACTAATATCACACTAATTTCCACATCATAAAATGAAAAATCTTTTAAAAAATTATTGAATTTTTAAGTATCTGGAAAGATGCTTATTGAAAGCCCTTGGCTAAATGTAAATGATGGAAGGAGTAAAGATAATGCTGACCACATAGTTGAAGCATTGATAGACACATAAACAAAATGTTGCTAAGCTTTCAGGTGAATAAACATCACAAACCTAATCACTGATAATTACTGACTTAAAACCACCACTGAACATATAACTGTCTTGCTTGATCAACACTAGCAATCAATAATACAAAGACTCTACTTGTATATTAACAACACCAACCATTTCATAGATTGTCTGAAATCTGTACCTGTCCCACTCCCATCACACACCATTTCCCATCACCATTTGATTACACTCCCATCCATACCATCAAATCCCATGTACAAGTTCTGTCTGTTGCTGAACATTACCTCAACCAGCACCCATCTGATTCCAAACCTATGATGTCCTTCCTGCTCACCTTATACTTATGAAAAATTACTTTACCTTTAAAGGGATATGTACAAATAGGTCAGAGGCACAGCCATGGGAAGACAAATGGCTCCTTTCTATGCCAACTTTTTCATGAGAACCTTCAGCCCCTGGTTTGGTTTAGATACATTGATGACATCTTTGCCATATGGACTCATGGTGAGACTGACCTGTTACAATTTTTGGAGTGTCTAGATGCATTCATCCAGTTAAATTTGACATGGTCTTATACTGAATCCCATGCCACTCTCTTTCATGTACTCGCATTCTGACAGTTCCCATCCTTTCCACACCAAATGTTCCCTGACATATAGCCTTGGTGTTTTAGGAAAAACATATATGTTCAAATGAGCGGTCTTTACAACAGTACACCACTATTCCCATCTCAATCTTCACTGTAGGTAATTACCTCACCAACCTAGATCAAAAGCAAATTTCCCGGGCTACCACATCCAATCCTGGTACTGCTGATCACTCCAAACACACCTCAGGAGTACGCCTCTTGTCACTGAGGACTATCCTGGCCTCAAAAGTATTAATCAGGTACTTTGACAAGGATATGGCTTTCTAAAATCATGCCCTGAAATGAGGTCCATTCTGTCTGACATTTTGCCTGTCACACCTAGAATAGCTTTTCATCATCCCCATTCTCTACAAAATCCTAGTCAGATGCTATAATTCTTCTGCACCCATTTCCTTCCCCAATTGCTCATTAAAATTTGACCATCCTTGCTGTAAGATTTGCCCCATGGTTCCTTATACCACAACCTGTACCAGCTTTGTACCATATCTTTCACCTTTAAGCTCTCAGGTTTTCATACCTCATCTGATGCAATCCCCAACAATCAGTGTCTCCTTCTCATCTTGTTCACTAAGTCTACCGTGGCCTGTAGTTATGGGCAATGTCTGTGTAAATCTTGCCATGGCCTGAACTTCACAACCCCTTTACTTCATCCCTTTTCTTTTCCCTTCAATCTTTCTGCCAGGAGGAGGAGCCACTGACTCCAAAAGCTTGCATATTTCCATAATTTCTATAAGTGTTTTCTTGATATAAACACTTATTTTATTTGATTCCTCTTTGAAGAAAAGTACTTGTATTATTAGTAACAAACATTTTCATGAGACATAATACCTCTTTCTTATACATTCGCTCCAATTTAATTTGTTCTCTCATATGCTCATATTCACTAAAAAAAATCTATTAAAGTGACACAGCTTATCTTTCAACTTTCTTCATGTTCTGTCATATTTGGTTAGCACCAGTAAACAGTGTAGACAAACAGAATTTTATGGATATGCCAAAGGTACTGTCCTTGTGAAAGAAAGTCTCGATGTACTTGACAATGGCCATAAAGGCCAAAAAAGTCTGTCTTGAATAAAGATTAATTATTATAAGCAGCTATTTGGTGCATATATTCTGATAGTCATGTCATTATCAGACATATATTATACTGCTGACCCTAAAGAAGAAAAAAATAAAAAATAAACAAAAACCTTTTTATTTATCAATTGATACTTCTTATTAATCCCTTGTGAATCTTATCATACAAATGGAACATACTGTGAAATGCACTGTTTATTTTTCATGTTTCTATTTAAATGAACACCACGAAAACAGAAAAAACTAAAACATTATCACCATGGCTATTTCTGCTGAATGAATTTTTTCCCCTTCTTTGGAAATAGCCCATAAAAGGAAATTTGTTGTTATAATCTTACTTTTTCTCTGCTTTAAATAAATCTATTGACATCTCAATTATTATGATAAAATGCCTTAAAATATATTAATTTAATTAGATAGATAAAAATCTACTCATCAGGTGGCAACAGGAACACATACATACAAAGGCATTTAAATTTGCAAGTTTTCGGAGTCAGTGGCTCCTTCGGGCCAAAGGGTTGAAGGAGTAGGAAGAGGGGTGAAAGAAGAGAAGTAGTAAGGTTTAGGAAATAGGGATAGCACAGAAAAGTTGCCTGGTTCAGGGGAGACTTCCCAAATGGGATGAGAAGGAAAGACCAACTGTTGGGAACTGCACTGGATGAGGTTTGAAAACCTGAGAAATTAAAAATGGAAGATAGTTTAATACACAAGATAGGTTTAGTGCCAAAACAATGTGCATGAATTAATTAGAGCAGAAAACTAAGAGCATTGTTTCTGGCAGAGGTGGAGGGGGGGGGGGGGGGGGGAAATCGAAAATAAAAGATACAGAAAACTAAAAGGGTGTGAAAAAATGAAGAGTTACTGTTAAGAAATTCTGAGACCAAAGAATTTAACATAAATTAAGACCAAATGAGTGGCAAGAACCAAGAACAATGCCAGTTCCCATCTGGGGAGTTCTGAGAAACTAGTGTCTGGGGGAAGAATCAAGATGGCATGTGTGGTGAAACAGGCACTGACGTCCCAATTGTCATGTTGTAGAGCATGCTCTGCAGCAGGACATTGTGTACTGCCATACACATCCTCTGCCTATGCCCATTCATCCTCACTGACAACTTTGTGATAGTCATGTCAATGTAAAAGTCTGAAAAGTGTTTACATAACAGCTAGTATATAACATGGGTCATATCACAAGTGGCTCTTCTCCATTTGATAATATATGTTTTGCTAATTACAGTGCTCTTATAGGTGGGGGGTAGGAGGGTGCATACAGCAAGTCTTACTGTGTGGATGGTCACATGGCTAGAAACCATAGGTAGGGAAGTGGGTGCAGAAGGAGAAAAGAGTCTGACAAGGACATTGTAGAGACTTGGGGAGCAACGAAAGGCTATTCTAGTTTGACTAGGATAATACTGAGTGACAAGAGGTGTACTCCTAAGCTTTATTTTGGAAGTATCAGCAGTACTAGGACTGGACCATCAACATCCTTGATGTGAAATGTCCAAATGAACTGCATCTGCAGTGAGAGCTGGAGCCAGAGTTCCACTGTTCTGTGAACATTAATGTGCTAGCTGCACAGAGACCAAGTTCTGCAGGAATTAATTGAGTGGGGGCACAAGAGGATGGGACGATGCTGGCATCCACTCCCATATTCACAATGAAGTTCAGGTTATCGTTGTGGTCTTAGATGTAAGAGGCATCCACAAGTTGCGGTTACCATATTCAGTAATTATGGACTGAACAGCAGTGTTGTGAGCAATGGCACCTAGAGCAGCTAATGTGTAAGTTTGGGTAAATGCAGGCGTGACAGCAACTACTCACCACATCACCAAAGGTGATGTGGAACCAGCAGCATGATTACTCTGGGTGGGGAGTGAGTCAGTTGTCACTTGCACCAATTGTAGTGCTACACTGTGGTTGATTGCTCATCCAGATAGTGAGTCGGCAGGACTCTTCAGTGTTAAGAAATCTAGTGCTGGCCACTAGGTGGCTGCACGCTACTTTGCTGTGGCAAGTCAGCTCTTAAGCAACCTCTATCAGATGAGTGCATAATCAGAATAAGGGAATGGAGCCACTGCTACCAACTTTCTCATTCTCCAGAGCAGAGCAGTAGGGAGTAGTTGCTTGTGTCTGATAATTCTGTAGGCCTGGTCTGCCATCCAAAGCTAGCTCTTCAAAGGATAGATGGAGTGAGAGAGGAAGTGCAGCTGGAGTTCATGTGGATGCTTGATGAGCACAATATCCACAATGGCATCAGGCATGACTTGTCCCACCTGTGCCCGCAGGTGCCTCCACATCTGTAAAGATGATTTTTTGCCAAGATGTTCCTTGTGGATTATGTGGTGAATAGCTTCTCCTGGTGGATGCAATAGACATTTGATGATTCTTCCATTTGTTGTAGCATATTTGAGCTCTGCTGGCAGGCTCAATAGTAGGTCACTGATAAGATCTGTGATGTAGGTGGCTGCACTGGTATCTTCCTCATAGATGGTGAAGAATCTTGATTGATGGCACCATATGAAGTGGGACGAAAGTGTGATGCATTACTCCTATGGTGATAGGAGGGAGTGGGGGGAAGGGGGGAGGGAGGCAAGGCTTGCCACAAGGCTTGCACTACACAGCAGGTGTAGATGAAAACCTCCCTGTGCAGATAGAATGACCATGGCCATAGAAGGATGAAGCCGTAGATCGGAAGACTGAACAGTACCTTGGCACATAAATATGGAATAACTGTCCTTCATCTGTTGTGGGTAAGATGCCGAGGGATCTGGTAGATGCATCAAGACAAAAGCTGTTTCAACTGGCATAAGCTGTGATCTGGAGTGGTAGATGGGATGTGGTAGCCGCCATACACTGCCATTTGTAATGCAGCTGTGGTATATGGGTCTAGCCATTGTGGCACATACGAGCTTAGGTTCATTGCATGAAGGTAGTGTGACTTGTAAATACAAAATCAGGTGAAACTGGTACTTACACTATTGATGTTGGCTGTGCTTCATGGTCATCCAATAAGTAGGGATGAAAAGCAGGGTCCAAAGTACAACACAGTAGGCGATACATTTTCCATTGGTTGATAATGAGTAACAATAATACATGAAACAAAACTAATAATTCTGAAACAGAACTAATAATTCACCAATGAAAACTGATTCTGGGTCACCACTGTGGATGATATCTGTCTATGCTTAATGGAGATAAGAGAAGACACCACTTTAAATACAGAATGTTTGTTATTGTTGAAGTAACACAACATGTAAACTGAAACACGTGTGAAAGCAAAAACACAAGAGCATTGACAGAAGTCAAAGATCACAACTCATCACAGGAGTAGTTTGTTTTATTATCTATAGTCACCACATATTTAAAATTTTTTTTGATCTTGGAATGTACACTTTGTGTTTATTTAAGGCTCCATTTCATGGCATTATTATTTATACAATTTTCAAATTCTTAGACAGTTTGTTTGGTATTTTGTGCTAATTCTTTGTTGGTTCTGCAGCAGACTTTATTTTGATTCATCTTTATACAAAGTTATTTGAGTTTATCTTCCATTATCTCCCATGTCATTCATGAAATAAAGGAACAATAACAGGCCCAGTATCACTCACTGGCATATGCGTGCTTGTATCATTTTTCCAATATGTCCATGTTTTCTAACCTTTTTATTGTATAGCTACCTCTGTTTTCTACTTTTGAAATAAGATGAGAAACAGCTTACAGATTTTCCATGGAAACCATAAACAGCCATTTTTATGCAGAATTAGGGCCACAGTACTATAAGAATGGAGTTTGGGAGTATTACATTTTAAGATTCAAAAATTCTGGTATTCTACTGATGACAATAATTTAGAATAGAGACATCGTTTTAATTAGAGTGTTTTCAAAAAGATGAGATATTATCTGGAAAAGTGAGACTAAGGGCCTTCAAATGAGACACATTGCACTCAGGTGAAAAAAGTGATGGAATAGCAATACACACATTTACAAC
Source organism: Schistocerca gregaria (assembly GCF_023897955.1). Taxonomy (NCBI): domain Eukaryota; kingdom Metazoa; phylum Arthropoda; class Insecta; order Orthoptera; family Acrididae; genus Schistocerca; species Schistocerca gregaria. Next base: position 493,016,508 of record NC_064926.1, read on the forward strand.
AGTGGCAGTGTCATGTACACAAGGTATAAAAATGCAGTGCATTGGGAAAGCTTTCATATGTATTCAGGTGGTTCCTGTGAAAAGGTTTCTGATATGATTATGGCCACATGACAGGAACTAACAGACTTTGAACATGGAATGGTAGTTGGAGCTAGACACATCAGACATTCCATTTCATCAATTGTTAGGGAATTGAATATTTGAAGATTTCATGCATAACCTCTCACCATGGACAGCACAGTGGCCAATGAATTTCACTTCATGATAGAGAGTAGAGGCATTTGTGTAGAGTTTTCAGTGCTATCAGACAAGCAACACTGCATCAACTAACTGCATAAATCAATGTGAGACATATGATGAACATATCTGTTAGGATAGTGTGACAAAATTGGGGTTATGGGCCATGGCAGCAGCCAACAGATGAGAGTACCTTTGCTAACAGCATAGCATTGCCTGCTGCACCTCTCCTAGGCTTATAACCACATCAGTTGGACCCTAGATCACTGGAAGACCATGGCGTAGCTATACGAGTCCCAATTTCAGTAGGTAAGAGCAGATGGTAGGGTTTGAGTGTGGCATGCACCAAAGTTGTCAACAAGGCACTGTGCAAGCTGGTGGTGGCTCCAAAGTGGTATGGACTGTGTTTACAAGGAATGGACTGGTCCTCCGGTCCAACTGAACCAATCATTGACTGGAGATGGTTATATTCAGCAACTTGAAATCCATTTTCAGCCATTCATGGACTCCACTGTTATGAATGACAATGCACCGTATCACCAGGTGACAAGTTATTGTGATTTGTTTGAAGAACATTATGGACAGTTCGAGCAAATGATTTAGCCACCCAGATCTCCTGACATGAATCCCATGGAATATTAATGAGATGCAATCATGAGGTCAGTTCATGCACCAGCACCTCTTTCACAATTATGTATGGCTATAGAGGCAGCATAGGCAGCATGGCTCAATATTTCTGCAGGTGACTTCCAGCAACTTGTTGAGTCCATGTCACATTGTGCTCCTGCATATGTTATGCAAAAGGAAGTATGGAATGATATTAGCCGATATCCCATGATTTTTATCATCTCTGTGTAATTTTAAATCCAGTATTAAGGATCTGAATTGAGAAGTGTACTTTGTTGTCATGAATTATAAATTTTTTATATTTCTTTCAATAAAACTTCTGTCAATAATAAAGTTCTGAAATATACAGCTTGAATAAGAATTTGTAGGTTTCACATGTGCATGATTTATGTATTATCTGTAAAACTGAGTAGAAAAGGAGAAAAAAGTGTTTATTTTAGGAATGGGTTATAGCAAATCAGACACTCCATCTTGCTACATTTCAATCTCATTTCACTGCCATTAAAACATTCATTAGCAATCTTCAAAAGAGATAGATTCTTAGTATTTATTTTTGTTTATAAGTGAGAAAATTATTTAAAACTCAATCTACTTCCTTTACAGCTTGAGAAAAGTGAAGATGGACCAACGAAAACTCATGGATAATGCCAACACGATAACTGATATGGCAAAGGTAGAAACAATTATTTTATTGTTTGTCTTATATAACTCTTAAAGTAAAATAAATCAGTCTGTGCAAGTAAACTAAATGCACAGAAGTAGTCTGCTGAAAGTCTAATGTAAAACTAGGATTGAAGCTGAAGAGCATTAAAAAGTATAAACAGTCATGTCATATTTTCTTTGAGTTGCCCCTTCTGCTGGGAAGCACAAGTGTGTATTTCAAGAATTTTCATTTCAAAAAAATTCATTCATTCATTCATTTGCATATCATGTCCCATCAATCCCATCACAAAAGAGAGACTTCACAGATGTGGAGTGAGTCAAGTTGTACATTAACAGGCAGAAGCAGGCACAGCAGGCTACTTCTGTAAAGTATATTAACTACAAATTACGAGTAGTGTTAATCAGATCATACTGATAATTATCAGGAAACTCCTAAATTACTTGATATGCACTTGTGTATATTAGGAAGATCACAATTACCTCAAAAAAAAAAAAAAAAAAAAAAAAAAAAAAAAAAAAAAAAAAAAAAAAAAATTGCACAGTGCATCCTCTTTTCGTCTAATACATCAAAGTAAGCATTGGTGTAAATTTACATGGATGATTATTAGCTGTCCATATACGGGCAAAGGGAAGATCTGTTCAACACAAGGATTAGAATTTGCAGAATTTACATCCCAGAGTCTCAATATTCTGATAAATTATAAAACAAGTAGATAAAGACATATTTTAAAAAATATGAGACAGAATTTTAAGCCAATTCTCTTCAGCAATGAGCTGCCTTTCCTTTCTAATCATCCCAAAACTATCCCTGTTTCCTCCACAAGGAAGGAATCAATAGTTCCAGAAGCTAATGTGTGGATATACTTGCACTATATGTCTATTAGGCACTACTAAACGTTTCACCTCCTCATAGTAAATTCTGACCAGTAGTTGCTTTGTGACTCTTTCTTCTAAGCTAACAGTTACTTTACTGGCACAGGTATACTGCAGTGTGAAAGAAAAGTTCACAGTAAAATAAAGTAATTGTTCGGAACCAAAAAGAAATAATAATGTTTTGCACAACTAATTTACTATGCATGCACGTTAACACAAATAAAGGGCAGTGGCCATATAGTAACACAGGTATGGTGATATTGATACACAGTGGTGGAAACTTCTGCAATAGTTGGTTAGTTCAGTTGGCTGGATAATAATTTCAGTCTCAAGATGCAGAAGTGTGTCCATCTAGAAGCAGACTGTTCCCTGACTGTCAAAGTCTGGTCCGGGTCCAGGTTCAGGCCTATGGGAAGTCAGCACTAGGCATCCATATTCGAGTATTGCGAACAGACAGTAATGTATAGAGCACTGATGCTGGTGATTGGTAGCACACTCTGGGAGCTTAGTTGAGGGCTCGATTACTGATAATAATGGCTTATGATTCATAATTAAATGGAATTTATGGCCATACAAAAATGGAAATATGTAATTATTTCAGAATGAAAGCAACAGACAGCCTATTTTTTTCAATTTGTGAGTAATGTCTGTGGGCCTACTTTAATGTTTTGGACACAAATGCTATAGTTTTTCAGTACCATTGGCAAGGTTGTGAGACAGCATGGTCTCAATGCCACACAGTGAGGCATCCATAGCTGGTGTTAGTAATAAATGGGGCTAATACATCTGTAAACAGTGCAGAGACTGAGGGCATGATTTCAAGTTTTGAAATTTCTTCTGATGAGTGTCCTACCACTGAAAAAGAACCACATTTTGCAAAAATGATTCAACAGGTAGACAACAGAAACCACGTATAAGATAAACTGGGCATAATAGTTAACCTTGCCTAAAAACATTAGGAAGTCTTCTACTGACCAGGGGAAGGTCATTTTGCATAATGCTGCAACCTAATCTTGTGTAGTCTGAAGGCTGTCTTCACTGCAAATGTAGCCAAGGTACATAACACAAGATGGGAAGAAAAGAACATTTTGAAAAATTACACTCAAGGCCTTTGTTTATAAGTGCCATGAAAACATACACACATTCATAAATGTTCTTAGTCAGTATGCTCCATTATCAAAATTTCATCTGGATAGTTTATTCAGTGGTGGATGCCTGTAATGACCTGCTCCAAAAAATTTTGAAAAATGACCAGCACTCTAATGACTCCAATTGGTAATGTGTTGTACTGATAATGCCAAAGAGGGGATATTCAATACTAAAATTTTCCTGGACCCACCATCTAACCCACCACCTGGACCATAAGCTTCCATGAGATCAGTTTTTAGAAAAAAGTTGACCCCCAGAAAATTTAGAAAATATTTAATCAGGGCATGATGCGGAATGGCCCTATTTCTGCTTGTGCCTTAACTGAAGGATTAAAATTACCAAACAAGTGTAGGGAGCCATGAAGATTTTGTACCACCATGAAATGGGAGGCCCATTGGCTGAAAGAGATGAAGGGGAAACCACTTGTTGCTGTTCTAATCTGTGCAGATCTACTTTCCCTGGATCACAGAGTACTTTAAAGATGTATGATGCTGCTGAAGGTTTCAACACTATGTATGTATGAAAGTTCGGAACCTTGTCTAACCTCAAACAATAATGTAAATAGAGAGCTGATGATGACTCTTGCTTGACATAGCACTGAAGGTTGAACAGGAAGCACAAAATGTTGAATAGAAAAGCCAAATGCAGAGTAACCATCCGGTACAAAAATGTTTGCTACTGATGGGTCTGCAACCACTAGGAAAGGCAGTTTCCAACTAATTTGGTTACACATCACAAAAGTTGCACTTCTACATCTGCATCAATACTCCACAACCCACCATACAGTGTGTTGGGGAGGTTACCCTGTACCAATAATAATTCCATGTGCAAGTAGAGCAAGGGAAAAATGACTGTCTATGTACCTCAGTGCCAACAGCCTAGCTGCAGTGGTAACACTGGTTCCCATCAGATCACCAAAGGTAAGCGCTGTCGGGCTGGGCTAGCAGTTGGATGGGTGACCATCTGGTCTGCCGAGCGCTGTTAGCAAGCAAGGTGCACTCAGCCCTTGTGATGCAAAATGAGGATCTATTTGATTAAGAAGTAGCGGCTCCGGTCTCGGAAACTGACGTACGGCTGGGAGAGTGGTGTGCTAACATGCCCCTCCATGTTAGTGATGCCTGTGGGCTGAGGATGACATGGCGGCTGGTTGGTACTGTTGGGCGTTCATGGCCTGTTTGGGAGGAGTTTTAGTTTTTATTTGCCTCAGTATGAGCCCTAATTTCTCATATCTTACCTTCAATGTATGCTGGTGGCAGTAGTATCATTCGGCAGTCAGCTTCAAATTCCAGTTCCCTAAATTTTCTCAATGATGATCCTCCCTCCTTCCATCTAGGGATTCCCATTTGAGTTCTCAAAGCATCTCTGTAACACTTACATCTTGTTTGAATGTACCGGTGACAAATCTAGCAGCCCACCTATGAATTGCTTCGATGTCCTCTTTCAGTACAATTGGAACGATCCTAAACACTTCAGCAGTATTAGATCGCACCAGTATGCTCTATGCCGTCTCCTTTACAAGTGAATTACACTTTCCTAAAATTCTCCCAGTAAAGTTACCTTCCCTACCACAGCTCTCACATGCTCATCCCATTTCATATCAGTTTTCAACCTTATGCCCAGATATTTAAATGGCATGACTGTGTCAAGCAGTACACTACAAATGCTGCATCCAAACATTACAAATTTGTTTTTCCTACTCATCTGCATTAACATTCCCCCACATTTAGAGCTAGCTGCCATTGAACACACCAACTACAAATTTTGTCTAAGTCATCTTGTATCTTCCTACAGTCACTCAACTTTAACACCTTAGCACACACCGCAGCATCATCAACAAACAACTGCAGGTTGCTGCCACCCCATCCACCAAATCATTGATGCATATGGAGAAAAACAGCAGTCCTGTCACACTTCCCTGCAGCACTCCTGATGATAACCTTGCCTCTGGTGAACACTTGCTGTTGAGTGTTCTATTACTGGATTCTATTGCTCAAGAAGTCTTTGAGCCACTCAAATATCTGTGAACTTATTTCATATGCTCATACCTTATTTAACAGCCTTCATTGAGCTGTTGTGTCAAATGATTTCTGGGAATTTATAAATATGGAATCTGCCTGTTGCCCTTCATCCATATTTCGCAGAGTATCATGTGAGAAAAGTGCAAGGTGAGTTTTGCATTAGAAATGCTTTCTGATTAGTGACCATAAGCTTCTTGGTCTGAAAAGAAAATTATCATATTTAAACTGAGAATATTTTCAAGGATTCTGCAGCAAACTGAACAGATCATCAGTTGTTTCTCTACATCAGGAATGCTTATTACTACTTCATCCATACGGGAGTCTGTCCAATGGTCAAATAAATATATGTTTGTACAATTCTCCTGTGTGAATATTTTCTTGAACATGAAATTTGAAACTTTGGCATTCGTTCTGCTTTCTTCAATTGACATATCAAACTGATCAACAAGGGACTGAATGGAAGTCTTTGCCAGATCTTTTGCTACGGTATATGGTGGAAGCTGTTGTAGGCTCCACACATAGATCTATTCACAGGTGCACAAATCTCTACTAACCTTTGCTTGTTGTCGTTTGTGCATTTTCTTTTGAACTGAAAGTGCAACAACCCCTGCTTCCTCAGAATCTTGTGAATTTCATTATTAAACCAAGATGGGTCTCTTCCATCCTTCATCCACTAACTAAACACATAACTCTCCAGAACACAATTTACACTATGCTTGAATTTTGCCCATAATCTCTCTACATCCATCTTACTAGAACTAATCAACGTCATTCACTTTTTTAAGTGAGATACTCAGAACTGTTTATCTGCTGTATCTAGCAGCAATACTCTCCTAGCCAACTTGACTTGACTGATTTATTAACTTTTGTAACCATAGTTGCCACCTCCCCCCCATGAACCATGGACCTTGCCATTGTTGGGGAGGCTTGCATGCCTCTCAGCGATGCAGATAGCTGTACTGTAGCTGCAACCACAACAGAGGGGTGTCTGTTGAGAGGCCAGAAAAATGTGTGGTTGCTGAAGAGAGGTAGCAGCCTTTTCAGTAGTTGCAGAAGTAACAGTCTGGATGATTAACTGATCTTGCCTTTTGACATCAACCAAAATGGCCTTGCTGTGCTGGTACTGTGAATGGCTGAGAGCAAGGGAAAACTACAGCTGTAATTTTTCCCAAGGTCATGCAGCTTTACTGTATGGTTAAATGATGATGGGGCATCCTCTTGGGTAAAATATTCTGCAGGTAAAATAGTCCCCCATTCGGATCTCTGGGCAGTGACTACTCATGAGGAAGTCATTACCAGGAGAAACAAAACTGGTGTTCTACAGATTGGAGCATTGAATGTCAGATCCCTTTGCCAAGCAGGTACATTAGAAAATTTAAAAAGGAAAATGGATAGGTTCAAGTTACATATAGCAGAAATTAGTGAAGTTCAGTGGCAGGAGGAAGAAGACTTCTGGTTAGGTGAATACAGGATTATAAATACAAAATCAAATAGGGGCACTGCCGGAGTAGGTTTAATAAAAATAAAAAATAAAAAAAAATAAAAAAAAAACAGGAGCACAGGTAAGCTACTATGAACAGCATAGTGAATGCATTATAGTAGCCAAGACAGACACAAAGCCCACGCCTACCACATTAGTAAAAGTTTACCTACATCTACATGGGTACTCTGTAAATCACATTCAAGTGCCTGGCAGAGGGTTCCATCAAACCACCTTCACAATTCTCTATTATTCCAATCTCATATAGTGCGCGGAAAGAATGAATGTCTGTATCTTTCCGTACAAGCTCTGATTTCCCTTATTTTATCGTGGTGATCATTCCTACCTATGTAAGTCGGTGTCAACAAAATATCTTTGCATTCGGAGGAGAAAGTTGGTGATTGGAATTTTCTGAGAAGATTCCATTGCAACAAAAAACGCCTTTCTTTTAATGATTTCCAGGCCAAATCCTGTATCATTTCTGTGACACTCTCTCCCATATTTTGCAATAATGCAAAACGTGCTGCCTTTCTTAGAACTTTTCTGATGTACTCCGTTAGTCCTATCTGCTCAGAATCCCACACTGCGCAACAGTATTCTAAAAGAGGACAGACAAGCATAGTGTAGACAGTCTCCTTAGTAGGTCTGTTACATTTTATAAGTGTCCTGCCACTAAAACGCAGTCTTTGGTTACCCTTCCCCACGTCATTTTCTATGTGTTCCTTCCAATTTAAGTTGTTCATAATTGTAATGCCTAGGTACTTAGCTGAATTTAAAGCTTTTAGATTAGACTGATTTATCATGTAACCAAAGTTTAATGAATTCCTTTTAGCACTCTTGTGGATTACCTCACACTTCTTGTTATTTAGCATCAACTGCCAATTTTCACACCATTCAGACATCTTTTCTAAATCATTTTTCAGTTTGTTTTGATCTTTCGATGACTTTATTAGTCAATAAACAACAGCATCATTTGCAAACAAACGAAAATGGCTGCTCAGATTGCCTCCAAAGTCGTTTATATAGATAAGGAACAGCAAAGGGCCTATAATACTACCTTGGCAAACACCAGAAATCACTTATGTTTTACTCGATGACTTTCTGCCAATTACTATGAACTGTGACCTCTCTGACAGAAAAGCACAAATCCAGTCACATAACTGAGACAATATTCCATAAGTATGCAATTTCACTACGAGCTGCTTGTGTGGTAAGTGTCCACATCCTTCCGGAAATCCTGAAATATGGAATTGATCTGAAACCCCTTGTCAATAGCACTCACCACTTCATGTGAATAAAGAGCTATTTGTGTTTCACACGAATGATGTTTTCTAAACCCATGCTGACTGTGTGACAATAGACCGTTTTCTTCTAGGTAATTCTTAATGTTTGAACATTATATGCCAACTAGCTCCACAGATGATGAAGAGATTGAAGAAATGTATGATGAGATAAAATAAATTATTCAGATAGTGAAGGGAGATGAAAATTTAATAGTCATGAGGGACTGGAATTTGATAATAGGAAAAGGAAGAGAAGGAAAAGTAGTAGGTGAATATGGAATGGGAGTAAGGAATGAAAGAGGAAGCCGCCTTGTAGAATTTTGCACAGACCATATCTTAATCATAGCTGACACTTGGTTCAAGAATCATGAAAGAAGGTAGTTTACATGGAAGCAGCCTGGAGATACTGGAAGGTATCAGATAGATTATATAATGGTAAGACAGAGATTCAGGAACCAGGTTTTAAATTGTAAGACATTTCCAGGGGCAGATGTGGACTCTGACCACAATCTATTGGTTACGAACTGTAGATTAAAACTGAAGAAACTACAAGAAGGTGGTATACTGAGGAGATGGGACTGAAAGAACCAGGGGTTGTAGAGAGCTTCAGGGTGAGCACTATGGAACGATTGACAAGAATGGGGGAAAGAAATACAGTAGAAGAAGAATGGGTAGCTTTGAGAGACGAAATAGTGAAGGTAGCAGAGGATCAAGCAGGTAAAAAGATGAGGGCTAATAGAAATCATTGGGTAACAGAAGAGATATTGAATTTAATTGATGAAAGAAGAAAATACAAAAATGCTCTAAATGAAGCAGGCAAAAAAGAATACAAAGTCTCAAAAATAAGATTGACAGGAAGTGCAAAATGGCTAAGCAAGGACAAATGTAAGGATGTAGAAGTGCATATCACTAGGGGTAAGACAGATACTGCCTACAGGAAAATTAATGAGATCTTTGGAGAAAAGAGAACGACTTGCATGAATATCGATAGCTCATATGGAAATCTAGTAATAAGCAAAGAAAGGAAAGCAGAAAGGTGGAAGGAGTATATAGAGGGTCTATACAAGGGCGATGTTCTTGAGGACCATATTATAGAAATGGAAGAGAATGTAGATGAAGATGAAATAGGAGATATGATACTGTGTGAAGAGTTTGACAGAGCACTGAAAGACCTGAGTCGAAACAAGGCCCTGAAAGTAGACAAAATTCCATTAGAACTACTGACAGCCTTGGGAGAGCCAGGCCTAACAAAACTCTACCATCTAGTGGGCAAGATGTATGAGACAGGCGAAATTCCCTCAGACTTCAAGAAGAATATAATAATTCCAATCCCAAAGAAAGCAGGTGTTGACAGATGTGAAAATTAGCGAACTATCAGTTTAATAAGCCACAGATGCAAATTACTAACACGAATTCTTTACAGCTGAATGGAAAAACTGGTAGAAGCCAACCTCGGGGAAGATCAGTTTGTATTCCGTGGAAATGTTGGAACATGTGAGGAAATATTCACCCTATGACTTATCTTAGAAAATAGATCAAGGAATGGCAAGCCTATGTTTCTAGCATTCGTAGACTTAGAGAAAGCTTTTGACAATGTTGACTGGAATTCTATCTTTCAAATTCTGAAGGTGGCAGGGGTAAAATACAGGGAGTGAAAGGTTATTTACAATTTGTACAGAAACCAGATGGCAGTTATAAGAGTCGAGGGACATGAAAGGAAAGCAGTGTTATTTGGTGAGCAACATAACTGATGATGGTCGAAGTAGAGAGGATATAAAATGTAGACTGGCAATGGCAAGGAAAGCATTTCTGAAGAAGAGAAATTTGTTAACATCGAGTATAGATTTAAGTGTCAGGAAGTCGTTTCTGATAATATTTGTATGGAGTGTAGCCATGTATGGAAGTGAAACATGGATGACAAATAGTTTGGACAAGAAGAGAATAGAAGCTTTTGAAATGTGGTGCTACAGAAGAATGCTGAAGATTAGATGGGTAGATGACATAACTAATGAGGAGGTATTGAATAAAATTGGAGAGAAGAGAAATATGTGGCACAACTTGACTAGAAGAAGGGATCAGTTGGTAGGGCATAATCTGAGGCATCAAGGGATCACCAATTTAGTATTGGAGGGCAGCATAGAGGGTAAAAATCGTAGAGGGAGACCAAGAGATGAATACACTAAACAGATTCAGAAGGATGTAGGTTGCAGTAGGTACTGGGAGATGAAGAAGCTTGCACAGGATAGAGAGCATGGAGAGCTGCATCAAACCAGTCTCTGGACTGAAGACCACAACAAACAAATTATTTAAAGAGACTAGAAGAAGCTGCAGCAGCAGAAGAAGAAGGAGGAGGAGGATGAGGAGGAGGAGAGGGAGAAAAAGAAGAAATCTCCTGCAGGGTGCAGTAGGTATACTATGCAAAGTTGACAACCAAACATCCTGCAGAGGTCTCTTCAGATACCTTGGGATTCTTACTTTGCATGCCAGTATATTTACTCACTAAATTTTCTAGAGACGAGTTACAACCAAAAATAGATGGGACTTGCCCCCCTTTATTTGTCAGTTTGAGATCTGTTAGAGAACACTTCCAGAGCACTGCAAACTATTTTAAGAAAGCATTACAATCAAAATAACAGTCTGCATGGTATTAGAGTTCTGCCAATGATAACTAGGGTCCACAGCATTAACAGTTTAAACCAAACCAATATGCTGATCGGTGCATACTTCATTGATTGCCTAAAACTAACTCAGAATTGTTGTGAACCATTTGATATACAGGCACTCCCGATAAGTGCCATCTGGGTAGTGGCGACATGATGGTCGACAGTAACGTTGCTCAAGCTGTTCAGTTTCCATAGCGACATTGACTGGTGCCACCACATTCATTTCCTCCCTGTAGCAACCACTGAGGGAGAGAAATGCAGGTGATGTGGGGTCCAGATGACCTGCCATTGGGAGTTATGGTGAACCGATGCCCATAGGTACCCCTGCAGAAGTCTAAGGTGGGACAAAGCTCAGTGGAAGCCACATGAGTCACTCCAGGATTGTGGGGTGCCTCCAAGGGAACATGGAGACTTCTGACCAAATAGCGGAGGCAAAGTTGGTTTTAGTGGCACTAAAGAAGTCTGTGAATCTAGGTTGGGTGGTGTCTAAACTCAAGGGCCCTGACTGGGGATATCCTCAATGATGACAATGAGCCCACAGTGGACAAAACACCGAAAGTACGTATATTATGAACATCTGATTACAGCCAGAACAGAACTGTCTCCTGGATGGAGAGTGCTGCTGTTTATACAAACATCAAATATTCCAGAATATGCAAACATTACAGCATTTGGGAATCTTCTGGAAATGATAAAAATAAATAACAAATAATTTCTGGTTAATGAATCTGAATGAGTGACCCACAGTATTCCATCCAGTGATGTTAACTTGTACACCACACTGCAAGCAGCAGTGCTCATGTCAATATTAAAACAAAACAGAATATTACATATTTCAAAGCAATTCTTAAACTCTAACTTCTTAATAAGTACTACACCAGTACAGACGATTTTTTAATGGCTAATTTGTTGTCTGTTTCTGCCTTTTACAGTTGCTATTGATACTGATATTTTAAATATGATATAAATTTTATTATTTTATTGATGACAAAAGTACAACTTTTGTTTCGTGTTTTATGCTGTTAAGTGGTAACATTCAGGTATCGACTCAGGTAGCAAAATATGTTGCTACTACTGAAGTTGTTACAATTATACACTGTAAAATATTTGTAAAATTGTTCGATTATGTACAGAAAAAGATTAATAAGAGGACTGACAAAGCATTATACTGTGCAGTGAATATAAGTAAGACACTCAAATGTGAAAGTCACCTGCCAGCTTTCCCGTGAGCGCTAATGCACTGCTTCCTGGACTCGTGTAGGTGCACTGGCCCCAGATCAAATCTGCCCACTGGATTAATGACGAGGGCTGGTGTGCCGGCCAGCCTGGATGTGGTTTTTAGGCAGTTTTCCACATCCCCCTAGGTGAATCCTGGGCTGGTCCCCATGTCCCGCCTCAGTTATACAGCTCACAGAAATCTGAACACGTTCCCACTATTCCATGGATTACACTAGACCAGATAGCTGGGGTACTAATTCCATCCCACAGGGTATGGGGTGGCGGCAGGAAGGGTATCCGGCCACCCGTTCACAGTAACATTGCCAAATCCATTCCTAACCATGCCGACCCTGCACAACCATGGGGTACACACATAAGCGGAAGAAGAAAGACTCAAATGTGAAAGTCCCGACTGTTAACTGTGGCAAATAAAACAGGTACACTCATCACCCAGCACAAAAGCTATAGTATGGCCAACATAAATCCCCTCAGGACTCAGAATCCATTTGCTGAATATCGGCTTGGCAACCCCAGGTTCCTGAGCTGGGGGCTGGTAAGCACCGGCAGTCACCATAAGCTCTGGGCATTCTTCAGTGACCACTCTGCAGCATGGCAGTGAAATGTTATGTGTCGCAGGGAATGGGGATCTTAGATACCTAATCCTATATGATCCTACAAGTGCCAGACTATTGGTCACACAAAGCTGAGTTGTGGGGGTGAAGCAACCTGAGGGAAACATGGAAAGGCAACCCATGAAGCTGGGAATGACTGTCCATCTCCAGCAGTCTGCGTTAACTGCTCCTGGAGACACCTAGTCTGGAGCCAAGGCTGCTCTGCTTTTGTAGAGGAATGAAAACTTCAGGAACTGAAAGTGACCAAGTGGATCCACTATGCAGAAGCCAAAACGTAATATAAGGTGATGGAACACCCTGTCTTCACCACTTTTTGTGCTTCTGTGGTGCAAAACTCTGAGGTCAATGCTTTGATGCAGACGACGTCCAGTGTACAGCTATTCACCACCAGCAACTGTACTTGCATGTGTACATGCCAAAGCAAAGTGCTTAAGGATAAAGCAATCCAAGCATTTACAGAAAATGCTAGCAAAAGTACTGCAGTGAGCATCAAGAAGACACACAAAAAGCAATGTGTCTCTCGATGTCCCAGTTCCCCCTTATCCTCAAATGGACAGGGTGCAGGGAAAGGATCATGACGTTCGAGTCAAAAGCTGTGCCAGGCACCATCAGACATCATTCTGATATGTCTCAAGGATGAGGATGACATCATGGAGCTAGATGCCTCAGATCCAGGCAGCCCCCAGTGCAATGATTCCCTTACTACAGTGGAACATGAATGGGCTCAGCCCTCATGTGGAGGAACTGAAACTCCTAGCACAGGCGTGTCCCTTGTGCTTGTGTTTACAAGAAACACATTTTAAAGGTACTGATGTCCTTGTGCTATGGGGCTGTACCCTATACTGCATGGATTACCTACTGGGGGAAAGAACCAAGGGAGGGGTCACTGTGTTTGTCACTGATGCGCACCCCTCCTCTGCTCTCCCCCTGGCTACTGACCTGTAAGCAGTTGCAGCTAAAATTAATATGTGTCAGAAAGTCACTGTTTGTTTGCTGTATTTACCTCTGCAAGATGCAGTAGACTCTGAGACAGTCACAGAACTTATAGAACAACTCCCCTGACCATTTCTCCTCCTGGGAGACTTCAATGCCCATCATGTCTTGTGGGGCTCGACCTCTACTTGCCCTTGTGGTCAGGTTTTGGAGAGCCTCTTGACATCTCACGAGCTGTACATCTTCAACACGTGTAGTCACACTCATTTCTGCACTGCTCCTGGGACATTCCCAGCCATCAACCTCTCTTTCTGCTCTCCAGTCCTCGCAGACTGTGTTCGGTGAGTCATTGATGATCTTCATTCCAGTGACCAGTTCCCACTGTGCCTTCACCTACTGGATAGAGCACTACCCAAAGTATGGTCAGTAGCACTAACAGAACACTGTTCAGCCAGCTGGCTGTGTTCAAACAATACAACAGCATCCCGGGTTGGGTGGACCACATGACACAAGTGATGCAACATGCCGCTGACTTACCCGTTCCCAAGTCTGTCAACTGTCCTAGGAGGCAATCTGTGCCTCATGGACTGCTGAGTGCCATTCTGCAATCTAGGATAGGCATGTGGCTCTTCACCAGTTTAAATGCTGCCCAATAGCAGACCACCTCAGATCCTTTCGACTCGCAAAAGCCGAGGCTCGAAACATAATTAAGGAGAGCAAAAAGAGGTGATGCCAAGAGTTTCTCAACTCCATCAACAGTTCCACTTGCCCTACAATAGTATGGGAAGCCATCTAGAGGATTTCCAGTACAGCTGTTTACCAATAGCAGCAGGATTGAAACAGGGATATCTCCAAATGACGCCCAGAGACATCACTCAGACACAGGAAGATACTTTTGCAAAAACTACTGTGCATTCCAGCCAGGATATGACGTGTCACTGCTACCGTGTGACTGTCAAGAGGAGCCAGTTAAAATAGGGATCCAAATGCTCTGAAGCCTACAATTCCCCTTTCTCCATGTGGGAGCTGGAATCAGGCCTGTCTGAGGCACACAACATTGCATCCAGTCACAACCATATCAGATATTGTGTGCTTTGACATTTTCCACCAACACAAAAGGAAACGTCCTTGAATCTTTTAATTTTATATGGCTGACAGTGTTGCAGTAGCTAAATGAGTATCACCTTATCAAACTGTATAGGGAAGACTCTGGAGTGAATTGTTAAGTGTCATGTGGTCTGGTTGTTAGAAACCAGGGAACTCGTTAGGTGCTCTCAGTGTGGATTCTGGAGATTTCAGACCACTGTCAACAATCTAACCCTGCTAGATGCAGCTATTCAGAAGGGAACCCTGTATCAGCATATTCTTCAATATTATTAAGGCTATGATTACTTTGAGACATAGTATTCTCATACAACTCTATCAGTGGGGCTTTCTTGGCTGCCTCCCCATCTTCATAAGGTCTTTCCTGTCTCAGCAGTTTTTTTAGGGTCTGAGTTGGTGACTCGCTGTCATATAGTTTTGAGTGGGAGAATGGTGTCACTCAGGGCAGTGTTGTAAGGTTAGAGGAGTGGGCTGCAAAGATGGGTTTTCAGTTTTCTACAGGTAAGTGTGTGTTTGGGGGGGGGGGGGGGGGGGGCATGCGCACACATTTTAATTGATCTTGTCATATTTTTCATCTACCTGACTTGGATATGTGGGACACCATCCTACATTTTAGAGTCACGGTAGAGTTTCAGGGCCTCATTTTTTCTCCAAATTGGTGCAGTTGCCTCGTCTGAGAGACCTGAAAGTCTGAACTCTCAACGCACTGAACATCATAAAATGCTTTAGCCACAGGTCTTAGGGAGCAGACAGGGTGTGTCTGCTCAAGTTTAATGGGACTTTCATGCATTTTTGGCTCAACTATGGGTGCACAGTGTATGGATCAGCTTCTTATTTGAAGATCATTGACACTCCACCATCAGGGGATTCAGCTGCCTATAGAACCAATCCCATGGTTAGTCTCTGTGCTGAGGCTGGGGAGCCACCACTCATCATCTGGCAGCTCCTCATCGTGTGTCAGGCGTGCAAGTTCCTTGCAGCTCCGAATTCGCCCACATATCATACCGTTACTCATCCACCTCTGAAATGCCTTAACTGTCCACAAGTGCCGGCTGGTGTGGCCAAGCGGTTCTAAGTGCTACAGTCTGAAACCATGTGACCGCTATGGTCGCAGGTTCACATCCTGCCTCGGGCGTGGAAGTGTGTGATGTCCTTAGGTTAGTTAGGTTTAAGTAGTTCTAAGTTCTAGGGGACTGATGACCACAGCAGTTAAGTCCCCTAGTGCTCAGAGCCATTTGAACCATTTGTCCACAAGCCACAATGCCATTTGGGATCTGTGTGCACTGGTGCTGGAGTCACTTGGTGGGGAGAAGTACAACCTCAAATTCAGAGTTTTAACCATCTGCTTCCCTAGTTACTGTGGAGGCCTAGAGTGATTTTCCTCCTGTTTTTAATGTGACTCTATGGATGGGTCCAAACAGGGTGCCACAGTTGCTTGCTTTATTGTTTTACTGGATTGTGTCCTCAAGGTCCAATTACCTGAAGACTTTACTGTCTTTGATGCATAATTATATGTCATCTTGCGGGCACTGGAGCAAATGAAATGTTGTTCCAATGCTAAATTTCTTATCGATTCCAGTTCTCTGAGTGTCCTGCACTCTATACGATGTTTGTACCCAGTAGACAAAGTAGTCCAGAACATCCCGGATGTCCTCCTCCAACAAGAATGGCTGGGAAAGAAGGTATATTTCTGCTGAGTTCCAGAAAACATGTGTATTGTGGGGAATGAAACGGTGGATCTAGCAGCCAAGAAGGCATGTCATAATCCTCATTTATTCCAGTGTGCCACTGCCCTGCTTGCTATAGTCTTGCTGTTGAGATCCGAAGTCTGGTGTCAGTGGGAGGATGAGTGGCTGGAAGTGACAGACAGCAAACTTTGTCTAGTGAATCACACAATGTGGCCACAGTGTACCTCCTTCCAGCCATGTCAATGGGATGAGGTCCTCCTTACTTCTCTGAATAGGCCACAACCCTATGACACTTGCCTTCTTGTTCTGGTGAGAGGACTCTTCAATGTGTGGTGCTTGTGGTGTACAGATTACAATGTGCCACATTTTATTGAACTGGATTTTATTTTCTTTCCAGTGGGTTGCAGCAGATTTTTAATGGATCTGCCCACTATTTTAAGTAATGTTCAAATGAATGTGTTTAGAGTTTTATAATTTTGTGAATTGTCCAATATTTTTCCTAAGTGTGTAGGAAGATGGTTTTAATGTGTTAACAGGGTAACTGGCTCTATGGCTGGGTGTTGTGTGATGTCCTTAGGTTAGTTAGGTTTAAGTAGTTCTATGTTCTAGGGGACTGATGACCATAGATGTTAAGTCCCATAGTGCTCAGAGCCATTTGAACCATTTTTTGAACTGGCTCACGTATATTTCTTCTGTGGTCAGCCTGTTACATTTTCCAGTGCCTTTCTTTTACCTCCTTTGTCATTTTACTTGTGTTTTAATCTCATATATAACTACTTTTACTATTTTACATTGTTTGATTTAATGAGTGTAAGGTTGCTGATAACCTCACTGTTGAGCACACGTAAGTTCCAAACACACACAGAGATATATATATTCATGTATTGCTAGTATATTGCAAGCTGTGGGTACAAAACATCCCTTCATATGCACCTGTAGAGTTTGGAAAATAGAAGAGAAAATGAAAGGCAGTAAGGCAATTGACATGGGACTCCCTTTTTTATCTCATTTCTGGTAGAAGAATGTACATATTTATACAAAAATTTTGCTTATAATTAGTATCAGTGTGCCTTTCAGTCACTGAAAGATTCTGCGATCTAATTAAATTACAGTGATCTTAACCTGCCCGTCCTTATGAGTAAGAGATTTTTAATTGTAACAATATTTTAAACAAGTTATTTGTGCTTAAAGTTTGTACATGGTTTGTCATATATTGTGTTACAGACACAAAACACTGTCTACGAGATTGTATCGGATATGAGTGGAAGGCAAGATGCACTGGAGGAGCGTTTGTCCAATTTGGAGGACAAACTAACAGCTATCCAGGAGCAGTTGGAATCACTGCCCGAGACTCTAGCCCGGTGCCTCACGCAGCACTCTGAACGGCAGGAACAACGACGCAACTTCCTCCACCCCGAGTCCGCACTCTCGGCGCAGCCCGCGGCTGCCCCGGCCACCCCCCTCCTACTGGGGCCGGCACCGCTGTCACTACCACACTCGCGCAGTGTGCCCAACCCATGGCCTCCGAGCCCTATCGTACCTCCCATCAGCAGCCGCACACCACACCTCGTGCCCACGCCGCCTGCACCGAGTGCCCCTTCGACCAGCTGAGAGGATGACAACTC
Source organism: Schistocerca gregaria (assembly GCF_023897955.1). Taxonomy (NCBI): domain Eukaryota; kingdom Metazoa; phylum Arthropoda; class Insecta; order Orthoptera; family Acrididae; genus Schistocerca; species Schistocerca gregaria. Next base: position 493,034,701 of record NC_064926.1, read on the forward strand.
TCGTGTGCCTGTTTTCTTCCTATTTGGTTCTCCTGAGATTGCAAATGAAATTTATTTGTGATATACAGTCTGCTCCTAATGAAGCAAATACTCAGCAATGGTGAACTTACAAGCTACTCTCTGTGTTAATTTTTCAAACGTAGGCCCTTATCCTTATTACTGCAAACTTGCAGAACTTGTCAAGTGTCATTAATACAAAATGTATATATGTTTTAAGTTACAGCAAATGGTAATTATTTGTGAGATACTGAACTACCATTTGTGCAGATTAATTTGTGACTATCCATTATATTCGTATAACAGTGTGGGACTGAGTATCATACAAAGAAGCTAAAACGAGTACAAAAGTGCTGTTATAAAGGAATTTCAAGTTAAAATAAGGTAAATATACATTTTGTATGTACATGCTGAAATGTAAATTAACACTATAAATGTAAGAAAAATTACTCATTATTTTATATGTAACAGTCTACAAGAAATAGCTTAAGTAACAACTCGGTACTACTCTGCCGTGGTTTCTGCACCACACACTAGACACAAGAAATTCTCTCTTTTTGCCTATTCTGTTATAATTAATGAGTTTTACAACAGTAAGGCTTTGTGTTTCGTCCACATGAAAGCACCAACACTTTATCTCATGTTATTGATTTGACATCACGTGGGCTAGAATTTTATTTTTTCCAATGTTTTTCAATTTATATTTTTTGTTCATAGTAATCCTGTACCCTGGTAGTCATTTTTCCTGTTTCTCTGCAGCATGTTATTTTATACTTGTTGCATTATGCTGCAAGATATCCATATATTTTTTCCCTTTAATTTCCACGTTTTATTATCTTTACTACAATTACAAATTTCTAGCCTAGAACTGAATTTATGTTTATATAGTTATTCCTTAAATATCAATACTTACTCCAGAGACATGAAGTGCTGGTCTCTCTCTTCCTTTCATACTACAGAATTAGTAAGCAAGGAAAGACTTCAGCAAAACATCTTATATTCTGGTGAAAATGTGTACCACCTAGGCCTACTTTGATCAATTTTGTTGTTATTCTTCTTCTTCAATTATTTTTTGACCCAGAGATCATAAGATTGTTAAAGAAGAATGCTGTTATATCTGTTGGAAGTTACAGGCTGAAGTATCATGATTCAAATGATATGCTTGTAAGACACTGTCCCCAGAGTAGTAACTGCCAATAATTCTTCCAACTGAACACTATAAATGGACTTAAACAAATGGTGATTAAGTAGTAAATAGTAATTCTTGTGGGTAATACTTAGCCCTACAGAATATACTAATTACATTCATTGCTCTTGGTATGTGACTTCCTCTTGCCACACCTTTCACACCTCAGCTGGTTAATTTTATTTCTGCCATTTGTAATGATTCATCAAATAGGTTGAAGTTTATATTTTAGTATAATTGCTGCTAGTTTCTCATTATACATTGTTATTAATTGGGTGAAGCTTATTTATTGTTCTGTCTCTGACTTTACTGTATTGCTCCTTCCTTATTTCTGACGTTATCATGTAATCTAGAGACTGAACGTCCTCTTTGCAACATCACTGTTTCCAATTTACACCACAGTTTTACTCTTACATGCATATGGACTGTAATAATCATAATGATTCCTGTTATTAAGATAACTACATTTTATTCATTAGAGCTCTTTGTATCGTGTAACTGTGCACCAAGTGTATATATTTATCATCATCTTCATATCAATCACATACATTGTGCCTTAGTATTCAGAGTTGTTGCATAACACTGCTTAGCAAGGTATGATGAAAGCATTGTGCAACACTATGGATTTTACTGTTTCCATTATTATTTTAAATACAAATCTGGAAAAATGTTCAAATACTGGTTTCCATAAGTAAGATTGTTATGAACATGAGAAATATAACTTCAAGTAATATTTTGACACAATTAAAATAGAAGTTGCAGGTTCCAATGTCTGCACATTCTTATCACCTAGGGCGTTGTCCATTATAATTTTTTATTTACAGTATGTGTAAACCATGAGAACCGTTTTATGTAATATTTTTTGAAGTTTCGTGTAATGTCCTAGTACTGAGATTTAATACAAGCTGTTTGCATTAGCAATATATTTAATGAATTTAAGTGTATACCACACAGCACAGTAATCTAATCATAATTAAGATTTCTTCTGGGAGTACTTGTAAGCAAGACCTAATTTCTTGCGAGTAATTTTCACTACAGGCACTTTAAGAACATATAACAATCAATGGAGCAGACTGTCAAGTGAAAAGAGTACTTCTGTTGCAATTACATTATTTATTGAAAACCAGGAGAGCTACTGTCCTCATTCCACAAGTAACATTATTCATTTACTATTAATGAAACAGAGACGTTTTCTGTGCCATTTTCTACCTGCTCAAATGACTATAATGCACTAACTGTTCTGAATGATTATGTGAAAATTCAAGGAGAGTGTGTTAATGGACAGCAACACAAAACTTTTGTGCCCTTGATAACAATTGTGATGATATTTATGGCCTTGACAATGGCTAATGTTTATTTTCATGAGCATATTTCAGTTGAGTGATATGAGTGAGTATCCTAAGTGAATGAGAAGTGTGAAAAGCATTAACAGTGTTGAATACTGTTTAAGTGTGATAACAGAACTAATATGTCATAACTATTCTCAGCAATTGCAATTTTTATACAAGAAGCCTTCCATAAGTGATGCCATCTTCTTAAATGGTTACTTCCTCAGCCTATTTAAATTTACTTGTTATTCAAGTTGAGGAACACACATAAATAAATAAGAATGCCAGCCCAGGAATGTGGAACATGTTAAATATTTCCTGTAATCATATTCTGATGTGGTGTGGCTATCATAAAAAAGATTTATTTTAGTAATAATAGATTTGTTAAATTGAGTCATACTCAGAGCTGTATAAAAATACATTTATTTTGAAATCAGTTAGAGTACTGCAAAAATAGCCATTAAAATGTTGAATCTTTGACAAATTTTAGGCAGAATAAATTAATTGTAATGTCATAATAACGGAATAGTATTTTGAATGGCTCTTTCATTGAACTTGACTAGTTAAAGAGCTTTGTCTCTCGCATGAAATAAAATTAATTGCTTGTGCTATTAAATCTTTTAGGCTAGAAGGGATATATGCAGATTAGAAATATAGAAGGTAAGTTTCTGCTGAGTAATTCAGAATAAAACACCAATTATGTGTAGTTACTATTTTTCAAGATTCTTATTCCAAACCAGATAAAACATTAAAATTTATTTTTTTAAATTTTTCAAATATAACTACACAAAATATTATAAATGCATATCTTTACAAGAAAAGAAAAAATAGTTGTTAAATGATAATCTTAGAAAAGGTGCTATGTAAGAATGAAATAGAAATTATTAAAAATAACTTGTGACATCACTAATGGACTGACTTCTTCTCAGCTATCTAAAATACTTTAAAAACTTTTCTGAATATTATTCCAGTTACTGTAATTTTCATAGAGATTCTTCCAAATAATAAAGTTTTATTGTGATTTATCAAGAAATTACTGCTCTCTAACAAAATTGTTTTTTGGCTTTGGAGACTGAAAAGTATACTTTTTGTTCCTCACTGTGCAACTTCATTGAAAAATGATAAACTGTGAAATTAAGTAAAACCTTTATTGTAATAATTATTTTCCTCAGAAATGTGTTAAAATTTGATGTATAGTTTGAGGCGATTTTTTAGTTAATCTCATGTTGATTGCTGCATTACTCTGAGGGAGCTTGGAGTAATTGTTAAAATGATTTGACTGAAAGATGTGGTTTGCGTTACATGTATGGTACTAATTTATTTTCTCACTTTTTTCCTTCATAAAAGATTGTTCAAATATCTGTTTTTGCAACTAGATATCTGGATGCATATTACAGACAAATATTGTTCATAAAAGACCAATGTAAAAAATTAATAACTGTAAGTATTAGAAACCATATATTTATACTAACTTAATACAAAATTATGCTAAAGTTGTATTACTTATAATGTGGAGTGTAAATAAGAGAATATATATAGTTATGTACATAGAATATTGTTAAGTAGTTTTTATTATAATGGAGCATACTTGGCATATCAGACATTAAGAGGATTCATACAAAGCAAGTTGAATATTAGTGTCAGTACAAGAAACAATAGTTAAAAAAATACTGTGAAGTTTTACGCCGTCTTTCCTTTTCGTATAAAATTTATCCACTATTGCATTTATAAAAAAAAGTAGCCCTTGAAGTACTGGAGAGGAAATAAAATATTTTTGGGATATACTGATTCATTGAAGGATACCTCTAATTAAATGGAAGTGTATTTGTAAGTCATGCAAAATAATTTTCTTCAAACTTGCATTGAAAAGGGCTTGGAAATAAGTTCAATGATTACCCACTTGCAAGTAAATCTCAATTTAGTAAAAATTTGTTGTTACGCTCATCAGATGTTGAGGCTGTAAACACAGTGTCAATTTCCATAACAAAGACAAAATCTCTATGTGAAAAGTGCACAGTTTTTAAGAAAGCCATGTTCTCCTGTGTAAATTTAATTAACATCTGATATATGCAAAGACTGACATAGATGTTAGCCACAAAAAGTATTTTTATTGCTGCTAGTATTTTAGTTCCATATTTCATTAACAAAGTTGTGACAAACAAATTCACTTCCATTTTCTGGATTTATAGTGTGAAATGAGGAATATGAATAGAAATTCATTACTGCTGAGCAAGTGTTTAAAAAATGAATACAAATGTTATTGAACTCTGTTTATGCAAAAGCAGCTGCAGTGAAATGGTACCCAATGTTGCTGTTTCACTGAAAGCATTAGTTCTCTGCTAGATAGTATGTATCATTTGAACAAACTGATTCTGTTCCACTAGTAATCATATTTGTTCAATGTTGTAAAAGGCTTTATTTTAAAGGAAAGAAAAAGAAAATGCCTGCATACAGCTCTGTATTTATGTTTCAAGCTTCATATTTAAAAGAAAAATGTATACATATATAACTTACCAGTGATAACAGATGTTTTACATCTCAGCTGTGTCCACATAGTCAGTACTAGCATATCTGGTATATAAAATAAGAAATTTTTAGTTATCTATGCCATCTCATAGGTACTAATTGTCAATGATTGACAGCAGAATGAAATGTTCTCTTGGCTGTGCCCTTCACAATGAGTTACAGACAGTGAACATCGAGATGGAGGGAACTCTTTCCATTTTACAATCCTCATTTCTCTTCACTGCAAGTCAAGAAACATGTGCTCATAAACCTATATAATTTACATATGATATGTAAAAAAGGAGTTGTCATAATAATATAGAAGTATTGAGTATCAAACAGAATATGCAAGGTACTGATCACTGTAACTCAGCTTTTGAACTTCTAAAGTTGAGCTGAAGTATTCAATACCTACGTTATGTCCAAATTTGCTGCTCAACACGTCATCTGTATGGTGAGTGGGTGACTATTCTCATAGCATTAATTGTGTCCTTCTCAGGCTTTTTTCGTTATTTTATTAATTTCTGTCTGTGCAACACAATGATAAGATGTTCCTAATGTGTAAGGAAATTAGCTTACCAGAAAGCTTTCCCTATATGTTAAACTCTCAGTCATTTCGTGACAAGTGCTTCACTAATCTCAATAGCAGTATAATATGTCTGGATTTTTTCTGTTATCATTTGGTTTATTGATATAGTTTTGATGTGTGATCTGACTAACACACAAATTAGCTATGTCAATATACATGCTTAAAATACTGAAAGCATTGAAGAAATTAACCTTATATAAGCATTCATTAATTTCAACTGCTTATCAGAAAACATACTTTGAAACACATCAGATATTTTCTGTATGCACTGTTTGCAATGTAATTACAGGATATTATTTTGCACCTCATTCATATTGAGTTATCTGAAATATAAAAAAGACAAAATACATTTCATTACATTCATAATAGTGGGATGATGCTTTATTTAGAATTTTTAGTTGAAAAAGAAAAGGGTTTTGTCACTTTCATGGTTCAGGATTTATTCCACATCTTCCTAACTACAGCAGCTGTACATATTACTCTCTCTTTTCCCTGTTCATTTTCTTTTCTTCCCCCAGACACAGCATTTTCTGATGTGTGTGTCTGTCAGCATTGCTCCTGTTTAAATGGTTAGTGAGAACACAGCCAGATCCTGTCTCACTTATTGTTGGTATTTATTTGCTTCTTTCATTTGGAATTAGATGAGGTTTTACTTGACAACAGAAATTGTTGGCTTCTTACTCCCTTGATAGGAACAAAAAAAGTTAGTTCCTCTTGTGGTGATGTTGAAGTGACAGTTAAACATATCACTTCTGAAGCAATGGAGTTGTTTATGAACCTCAACAGCATAAAAAATCAATTAAAATTATAATGTTTCACTGTACTCTTAATTATGTAGCAGTTTTCAGTTTGCTTGCCATTTCAGTCCATTTTTAATAATAAGAAGTAGGAATAATTGTAAACTAAATGAATAAGTTTAGCTGTACAATATGTAATGCTGTGGAAGCAGCTAAGATGTAAGAACATCTGCTACAAAGTGTATGTGCGTTAAAAAAGTTCCACGACTTGTATAACTTGTAATCAATATTTTTAATTGTGCTGTCATCAGAAGGCATCAAACAATTTACAGACCTGAAATGTGTTGATAGGGCATATTGTGAATATTGTAAATATGTTGCCAGCAAGATGTGTCATAACAGTTGACAATGTTTTCATATAAAAACTGTTATTTTATGGAATACAAAATGTTAGATTATGGATTTTTTAAAATGAGAAATGTTAATATAAATACTGTGCCTAAAAGCTGTGGTTATGTTTTATTTTCATTTTTCAGTTACTATAGGGATCCCTTTTGAAATATTAACTACAAGTACACAAATACAAACATAAAATGCAGACACACACACAATGGCTCTCCAGACGCAGTAACAAGAAGTTGACTGGGTACAAAAATAGAAGGAATTTTTTATCTCTACTTCATAGTTTGTGTAGAGTGTACTGCAAGAGAAGTGTGAATATCGAATTTCTGTGTTCTGTAATAAAATACTGTTCACAGACTGGGAGATAAGTAAGTGTGGGATAATACTGGTAACATATTTTAGATGTGGGCCATTCTCAAGAGCAACTATCATTTAAAATAACTGCTGTCAATGTTTTCAAAAAAGTGCTACATGATAGAAGGAAGACAGGTCAGACATACTTGAGTATCCCCACTGAAGAAGGTAGGTCCATTGCCCATCTAGGTGAATCAGTTATATGAATGCATTGTGTTGGTGCTTTCAGACAAGAAAAGGCACCACACATTCATATAATTGATTCACCCAGATGGGCAATGGATCCACATTCTTCAGTGTGGATGTGCAAGTACATCCATCTGACATCCTGAGGCAATCTCAGAGTAGCAAGCATGGATGAAATGGACAGGGGATGCTCAGTGGGACTGTGGGTCAGCTGTGAGGTGTGCCGAGATAGTCTGCAATAATGGTGTGTCCCAGATGGCAGAGTGGTTAATGCACCTGCCTAAAAAGCAGGAGATTCAGGGTTTCAATCCCTGTCTGGTACTCACTTTCACTCATCCCCCCTGATTCTGTGTAATGTCCAAATGCAGATGAAATCAGCAATCCCTTCCCTTCCATTTTCTGTCCTTTCCTTCCCTCCTCAACCCCCCCCCCCCCTACCACCAATCCCCATCCCACCCCCTTTCCACTTTCAGTTTACAAATAATGTATCACAGATGTGGATTTTGCATGGTAAACCCAAAATAATCATTACTGAAAACACTGCCACATACATGAGTCCATGGTTTGAAAAGCACATACTTTGCACTATATCATAAATTCCACACACTGTTGACACTTCACACAGTTTACCAAGAGGCCATACAATGGGAGGAATTTAGTTCTAGATGGAGTATTCTTGCCCACAGCAGCAACCAACAAACTACTAATAAATCCCATTGTAAGATCCATACATAATACCCAAGGAGAACCTCCTTGACAGTATCAAGAAGCGGGGGGAGGGGGGGGGGAGGGGGGGGGCAGGAGACCTTAACAACACAATGAACTAACAATTTCAAAACTGAAAATAAATCAGTAGCCAATAGCAAATGACATTAAGATAACTCAATGTCAAGACAAAAAAAATCAGTCTAGTGCTGTACTATCATCACTCTTAAACATTTCAAAAATGTAAACATCTTACATTAAAGTGTGCCACTGCTTATTCCAATATGCTTTGTGTAAACACAATCTATTTCAAATGTTTTTCAAATATGCTGCACCTCAATGATGTTACGAAACACAACATAGTTACATCACAGGTCATAGCAGGCAGATGGAATCAGACGCTTCTGTTGATCCCAATATTTCTATTGCAACGAAATATTTTCCACAGTGGACTATTAAACATTTTTTAATTAAATTTCAAGAGTTTCTGACACATAACTTTTTCATTACATGTTCACTCCACCGACCTCACTCTGCTACTGCTTCACACCTTTGCTACTGTCATAAGTTGTTGGTCTGACACGACCATACCCTGTCTGTCAGGAAGTTCTAGAAGCTAAGGATGGCCAACTAGTGTCTGCTGCTAGATCACTGGCTGACAAGCTAGTATCCTTACATACCCACCCTAATTGTTTTGCAAAATTTTGGCAAATAACACCTCAGAATTTCATGATATTTACATACACCCCATTTGGATAAAAAACCACTGTCAGCCAAATGGGATCCATAGATTTACTACATTTTAAAACAACACTCCAATTCATTCACATGTTAAAAATTGCAGCTGTTTACAACTTCGACTCAGACTGATTTTGACTACTGATATGCAAACAGGTATATGATTATAGATATAAAAATGTCAGGCAATGGAAAATCCAGGATGGAATAATGATGTTATTATAAAAAGGATAGACTGCTACTCACCACATAATGGAAATGTTGAGTTTCAGACAAGCACAACAAAAAGACCGCTAAACAAGTAAGCTTTCAGCCCAAAAGCCTTCTTCAGAATTAAACATCCCCCCTCTCCCGCCCCTTCCAAACACACACACATATTTACACAAATATAACTCACACACACATGACCACACACACTGGCTGACCTAGGCAGCCAGAGAGTGGTCATGTGTTTGGGAGTTGCATTTGCGTGAATGTATGTGTGTGTGTGTTTCTCTAATTCAGAAAAAGCCTTTTTTGTTGAAATCTTACTTGTTCAGCAATCTTCTTGTTGTGTCTGTCTGAGACTCGACAGTTCCACTATATGGTGAGTAGCAGTCTATCCTCTTCCTAATATTGTCGAACAATTATGCAAGATAAAAATATCTCACAAATTGGATAGGTCACAAGCATATAAAAAGATATAATGTTGTGTAAAACTCAAAGAATAGACAGTAGTACATTAAGCAAATAATGAGAAGTGTGTCTCTGTGTAATTGTGTTCAGTTAGTTTTGTGAGGCACCCAAAAGCATAAGTTATGCTAAGCATTTTCTGTTCACATGGTATGTTAAGTGCAAATAACGATGTGTTTGCAGTCTTTTCAGCAAAATTTTAGAAGGCACAATGTGTGTAAATAACATTGCAATATGACACCACCATTCCCCTCTCCCACAATTCTGCAATAGTATTATGGTGGCAAATCCTTGAGATTAGATTAGATTAGATTAGATTTAATGTTCTTTCCATAGACCCAAAAAATGAGATAATTCTCATGGGCAGTGTCGCCGACTTGAGGAGGGGGAGGGGGGGGGAGGGCAAGGTACTTTGTGCCCCCCCCCCCCCACAATAGTTAAAAGTAGGAGCCTCCCGTTCCTCATTTTTTAGTGGGAAATTTGTTAAAACTTGCACATATATTTTTCCATAATAGTATGTAATTATTATGTACGAAAAAAATACCAATTTTACGAGCTATTGCGTAATCCTTTCTGCTACTCCTCCAACCTCTGCATATGACGAACTGTTGTGACGGGGTTTGTCCCCTGTATCTGTACTATTCGCACACTTTTACTGTACGTAGATATGTGGGGAACAAAAGCTCACCATGAGCTAGCAGCACTTTGGCTGCTAGGACGAGCTCCACTTCCTCCCACAGCAGCCTGCTGGCAGCTTGTAAAACAAACTAATGAGCAATAGTGATGCTGAATTTGATGGCAATGGATAGGAGGACTAGGTAACGTTAAAGACTCTTCATTCACTTTTGTAAATTCTCCCTAGAGCCGGCCTTGACTATAATCAACACTATTGTTACATGGCTACTTCTTGTTAGGCGCATAGTACTGTTACGCAGGCCGCAGCTAATGTTGGCAGTGAACGTAAATATTCCAGAGCTGGGCATCGCCAATGGTCAGTTAGTCTTACTGTGACTCGGTTCAGTTATTAATCATTCGTCCCTTACTGTCCAGTTTAAAATGGACAAGTTTATAATTAGGAAGAAATGTGACAATGTGGCAAATGTTAGCGATGGTGAAGTTAGACCCAGTGTTAGTGGAGCTGGGTGTGACAACAAAGACACAGATAGTGACGGAACTGTGGCGGTGGCAAAAAACAATCTTCCCGGAAAAAAACAACACTGTTATCAGCCCTTTTGGAAACAGCAAGTTGCATGGATCGATTACAATAAGGTAAAAGATGTTATTTTTTGCAAAATTTGCTGACAAATGTTTGAAGAAAATCGTTTTCAGTTTTATCACAAAATGGAAAAAACTTTCATGGAAACTGGTTTTTCAAACTGGTAGAAAGGGGTAGAAAAGTTGAAAGCGCATAAAGCATTGGGCTGCCACAGAGAAGCTGTACTGATATTCAAATCCTTAAAATCGAATGTCAATGTATTTAGTCAGATTTCCAAAGAAAAACTGACACAAATGAAAGAAAACCGAGCTTGTTTACTAAAAATCATATCTTCCCTCCATTATTTAGCAGCGTAGGGGCTTGCAACACATAGGCATACTGACGAAACAAGTAACTTTGATAATTTATTATGCCTTCAATGTGAACATAACCAGCTACTTTTAATATGGCTACAGCACGAAACTTACAAATGGACATCCCATTATGTGCAAACTGACATTTTGGCCATTTTAAGTCATACACTTCTTAGAAAATTATTGGAGGATATGAAGACTGCAGAGTATTTTACAATAATAGCAGAAGAAACAACAGACATAGCCACCAAAGAGCAATTTATTATCTGTATAAGATTGATTGATGCTTCGCTAGAGATAGAAGAATATTTTTTAGGGCTGTACTCAATACAAAGTACCACAGCTAAGGCTCTGTTTGGTATTATTATTGGCATTTTAAGACGATTTGATTTGCCTACATCTAATTGTAAGGGCCAATGCTTTGACGGTTCAGCTAACATGGCCAGATTATATAATAGTGTCCAGGCAAAGTTTATGGAAATGGAGAAGAGAGCTATGTTTGTGCACTGCCTTGCACACTGTTAAATCTAACACTACAAGACACTGTGAAAGCAGTTCCAGAATGTCAAAATGCATTGAATGTTATGAAGGACTTAATACATTTTGCGAGAGATTCACCTAAAAGATTAGATCTTTTTGCTCACCTGAAGGCAGACGCCTTTACAAATTTGAAACCACTCTTTCCTACAAGGTGGGTCATAAGATACTTGGCAATGTCTTCAGTTTTGTCCAACTATACAGAACTTCAGGAATTTTTTCTAAATGTTTCAACAAATGACAATTCAGACACTGGGGCCAAGCAAATGGCTTTTTGATTAATACGCAGACATATGATTTCTTTTTCATGTTATTACTTTTGGTAAAACTGTTTGGTCACATTGATACTGTAAACATAGCACTACAGAGGAAATCCCTACACTTAGAGGAGGCCAATATGATTTCCACTCTTGTAACTTCCATTAAATTTATGAGAAACAATTATGACTCATTCTGGGGCGAAGTAACTTCCAAATGTCAAGATATGGATGTTGACTCCCCAAAATTACCCCATAGAAGAAAAGTCCCTAAGAAATACGATGACTCCATCAATTCATCTGTAGAAACATTCACTGAAGTATGCGACTAATATAGAAGATTGTATTATGAAACAATGGATACATCCATCAGCTTCTTTGAATCATGGTTCAAAACTCAATCATTCATGTTTGTAAATCAAAGTGAACAATTTCTTCTTGGTGATAACAAACACTCATTCGATATTTTATCAGATATAGACAAAGAACTCTAGATTCTCCACCAAAGCATGTTTCATGAGATTATCCACAGTAGTGGTTCTGCGAATATTAGTTTCACCTACTGCCTGAACTAGTGAAATTCATACATGTAGTGCTGATGATTCCGGTAACATCCCGCACCGCTGAGTGATTGTTTTTTTGTCTGTGGAGAGTGAAAACATATCTTCGTTCTATAATGAGGCAGAATTGTCTTAATGCCATTGCCCTTCTCAATGCCCATAGAGATGAATCGATGAAACTTGATCTTGATGGCGTGTGACGAGTTCGTATGCAGGAATGATCTGAGGACGAATACATTTGCCATCAAAAATTAAGGTATGTTTCTTCAACTTAATTTATGTATTTATTTTGTACCACTACTGATCTATTCTCTGACTGAAATGACATTGTGTTTGATGTTTCAGAGAGTTGAGGGGTAGGGGCTAGTCACCAGCCAATCGTATTTTGCATGATTTTTAGCTGTTTGCATTTTTCATTATCCTCATAATATTTTTTTGTTTCTGGAAAGTTGTTATGCTGTGAGGGGAATTTCTCAAGAATATGATGTCATAACTCAAAAGGGAAAGCATGTGTGCATAATACACCTCTCTCCCTCAGCACTTGTGTTGTTCCATATAATTCTCATATCATAGGTCATTTTAGATAGTTTAGAATTTAAGAATGTGATATGGGAATTCCATTTCAGATTGTCTTGTAAGTAAACAAAGCAATTTTGTTTCAGTGACACTTAATTTTTTGGTTTTCCAAAGAAATATTTGGTTTTAATGGATTTTTAATTTTGTTGTGTGTGGCATTGTATAGTGGTGTTTTTCTTTCTTTCTTTAAGGGTTAATCAGTAGCTTATTCCTCACAAACCACTCTGAAATCTTTTCATTTGTGACTTCAGCATACAGCCTAAGAGTGTTTCTATTTCCATGTTCAATCAATACAATGGTGTCATCTGCAGATAGGACTGGTTTGAAGTGTCAACAATGTAGATGGAAACGCAAAGTTATCTGTCAAATGTAGTACGTAATAAAATGTATGACATAAAACACAAAACATTTGAATTACTACCCCGATCATTGGGTGATAGTCAAAATAGGTTAATACAATGCAGTAAACAGGAACAGCTAATATTTATAGAATTAGCATGCTATCAGAATGGAACTATGCGCTATTAATAAATCTATCATACACAAAATATCTAATGTTGATTGTTGTGGTCAAGTGTTGTCAAAACTGGAATCTAGATATTTTTACTTAAGCTGGCTTAACAGTCTCTGTTAAGATATTCATCTATGGAGGAGGAGGAGTTGCCTATCAAGACAGTCTTTCAAACTCTTTATTTGAAACCAAGTTTTTAATGGTTGCTGGCAATTTATTGAAAATGTGTGTTCCTGAATATTGGACCCCTTCTTGGACCAAATTAAGTGGTTTTAGGTCTTTATGTAGATTGTTCTTATTTGCAGTATTGATACTATGTATTGAGCTATTGGTTGGAAATAGAGATGTAATACTTGCAACAAATTCCATTAAGGAATAAATATACTGAGAAGCAGTGGTTAGAATATGAAGTTCCTTCAACAGGTTTCTACAAGATGTCCTTGAATTTACACCACAAAAGATTCTTATCACATGCTTTTGCACCCTAAAAAGTTTTGCTCAGTTTGATGAGTTGCCCCAGAATAGCATGAATAGCATGAAAGTAAGCAAAGTATGCAAGTTTTTTTATGCTTATATATCCTACATCTCACATCATTCTCACGAGAAATACAGATCTGTTTAGGCGCTTAAGCAATTCTGTGCAATGTCCTTCCCAACTGAATTTATTATTGAGTTGTAATCTGAAAAATTTAACACTGTCAACCTCTCCGATCTGCATGTATTCATGTGTTATGCTGGAAGAAAATCTCTTACAGGTTCTGAACTGCATATAGTGGCTCTTCTCAAAGTTTAATGACAGTGAATTAGCTTTAAACCACTTATTAATGTCAGTGAAAATTTGAGTAGCAGCTATTTTGAAATCTGTACTTGACTTCCAACTTATTGCAGTGCTTGTATCATCTGCAAACAAAACAAACTTAGCATCTTGCCATTGTAACAGATGAGAGGTCATTAATGTACACAAGAAAAAACAATGGACCCAAGACAGAACCTTGAGAAACACCACATGTAATTAATTCCCAGTCAGATGAAGACTGACTGCATACTGCATAGGTAATTTGCAACGACACCCTTTGTTTCCTGTTAGACAGATAAGTCTCAAACCATTTCACAGAACTGCCGGTGACACCATAATATACTAATTTACTTAAGATAATGCTGTGGTTCACACAGTCAAATGCTTCTGACAGGTCACAGAAGTGCCAGTAGCCTATAATTTATTATCTAATGAATTAAGTACATTCTCACTGTAAGTGTAAATAGCTTTCTCTATATCAGAACCCTTAAGAAATCCAAACAGTGACTTGGACAATATATTATTTACAGTCAGATGCTCAAGGAGATGCTTGAACACAACCTTTTCAAATGTTTTTGAGAAAGCCAACAAAAGTGAAATTGGTCGATAGTTTGATGGTATCTCTTTATCTCCCTTCTTGTAAAGATGATTAACTTCAGCATATTTTAGCCAGTCTGGAAATGTTCCACTGATAAGAGATTGATTACACAAATAACTTAGGATAGAACTCAACTTGCATGAGCACTCTGATAAACTTTGTTGATTTGTTATTATACCCACTGGAGTACTTCAGATTTTAAGGATTTTATGATGGATGCTGCTTCTTTGGGAGACATGAGTGTCATTTCCATTTTACTGAAGTTATTTTTAAAGATCACCAAACCTGATAACCCCAAGCTGTTAGTAACAGAAATGAAGTATTTGGTTAAAAGGTTTGCAACACTACATGTACTTGTTACCAAAGTCTCATTTATTTTTAGAGCTATCTGTTCATCTTCCTGTTTGGCCCCATCTGTCTCTGTCTTCACAATATCCTATACAGTTTTTATTTTGGTACCTGATGTAATTATCTTTTTCTCATAATAAAGCTGCTTCAATTTTTGGATTACTTGCTTGAATATTCTGCAGTATTCTTTGTAATACATTACAATTCTAACATCAGAGCTGTTCCTGGATAGTACATACAGTCTCCTTTTTGTCCTACATAGTATCTTCATTCCTTGTGTAATCCATAGTTTGTTTTTTGACTTCTGTGTGATTTGAGTTACCTGTAGGGGAAAACAATTTTCAAAAGTGGAGGCAACTTTATTAATGAATCTTCATATTTTCCATTTGAATGAGACGTATTGTAAACATCTATCCAGTTCATGTCTTTGAGTAATTTCCTGAAGTTCTCAATTTTTTACTTATTTATTACCCTCTTGAACTCAGATTTAATATATTTTTTATCCTGACAAGTTTAAACATTTAACACAAGATGCTGCATGTCATGATCAGATAGCCCATTTACTATTTATTGGTTTTGTGATATGACTTTTTTCCCTAGATTTGTCTAGTACAAAGATATTATCAATAGCAGTCTCAGAGCGTTTACATATCCTAGAAGCAAAGTTCACAGTAGGAACTGAATTAAATTATAGTGTCACTGACTGCAATAACAGTTCAATGACAGAGCTTTTCAATAAATCCACATTAACATCCCCAGCAACCACTATTTCCTTGTTTTTTACTATGAGATAGGACAGCAGAGCCTCCAGATTTCTTAAGAGAGGTTAAAATTTCTTGAAGGTGACATGTATAAACCTACTAGTATTAAGGACTTATTATGATATACTACTACTGTTGCACAAGCTTCTAAGTGCAAAATTTATTAATGTCAATATTTTTGAAATCAAAACAGTTTCTGACAAATATGGCAATTCCTCCTTTCTCCATATTTTCTCTACAGAAATAAGAAGCTAACTTGAATCCTGTAACATTTAACATGTCTCTATACCAGTGGTCACATGATGTTCAGAGAGTCAGATTATATCAACTGGTTTGCTCAACTCTAATTGTTCAACATAAACAAGCAACTCATTAAGCTTACCCCTTAGTCCTTGGATATTCTGATGCAATAGTGATAACTGATTTTGTGCACTGGCTGAATTACAACTGGATGAACCTAATTTTCTTGCCAATTTTTGAGTATATTCAGTTTCAATCAGAGGCTGTCTGCATGAATTGTGTACATTAAACATTGCTTTCTGGCTGCCTGTTTTATCAATGTGAATGTCATTTTCAGAATGTCTCTGAGCATCTTTTGTTTCTACCCTCCCTACCCTACAAAAACTGCTGATCTGTCACTTGTAGCCACTGGTAATTTTCCACTTGTGACAGCCCCCCCCCCCCCCCCTTAAGTTACCTGTTATTAGCCCAAAAAGTTTTCCCTTGCCTTTCTTGTTGAGGTGAAGTCCATACCTAGTATAGCCCCATCTGCTGATAGTGTCAACAGGAACCACACCGATATGAGACCCCATATCTGATCCAAGCAGCCGTTCCATGTCTAAATTAACTTGCCTAACAGGAGAGTTTAAGTGAGGCCGGTCATGGCACCTCAGAACAGACACAATCCCAACACCAGTATGTCTCGTTGCTGAAGCTACCTTTACCAGTTCACTCTCAATTGAATAATTAGGGTTCCTATCTATGCTGTTTCCTACCCCACCCATGGTGTCTTCCTTTATGAGGTCTTTACAGAGTGAACCTACATCCTTTATCACCTGACCCAGACTTGCACCAGGTTTAAAAAAGCTTGTGACCTGGTAACCTGACCCTAGTTCATCCTGCAACATTTGACCAACACTTCTACCATGTGAGCTATCTAACAACAAAACTTTCTTCTTCTTCACAGCCTTTTCTGACTTCTTACTTTTCAAACTCTTTTTGAATGTTTGTTGTGTCCTGTCTACTCATACATCTATTTGTGGCTCATCAGTTTCCAACTGTGACAACAGATCGGACGAGTTTCCCACATTCACAACCACACTGTCTGAGAGCATCCTATTCCTATTTCTTCTATAACCTACTGTCACTTTCCACCTCTCTTTTCCCTTCTCCCCCCTTTATCTTTCCACATCTTGTTTCACTTTATATAGTTCTACCTGAAGGGCAGCAATCTTCTCTTCTTGTTCCACTATCTTCCTGTCTCTACAGCAAATCCTACACAACCATGAGCCTTGTTTATTTCCCCAATTCCCACACCGCTACAGTCACCCACATGAAAGCAACTGCAACAAACCTCACACCATACCTTGGAACTAACAATCCTATGGCAAACAAATTTTAGCTTTACTCTGAGTTAAAACAAGAATAACTTTGTAGACTACTCAATTAATATATTAAATTTCTTAGAAAGGTGAAGCCTAATGTTCAGATACTAATTCAAAACTTCTGGAGAAACAAAAATTATATAACCTTCATTGTTTACACGATGAAACAAAAAGGGACAGACAATGCATCACCAAGTCCCACTGCTGGAGCTCCAATGCCACAGCTACACATGCACTGTAGACCGTTGCCTCTGTTGATCACATGGCATCCACATGAAACATTTGAAATGCCACCAACACTAGACAGCTAGTCACCTTGCCACACGCATGTGCAGCACTAAAGTAGTCTTCTTGGTCTGGCCCTATTTGCATAGTTTATAAAAAATAAACTATTCACTGGAAGTTTAGCACAGTTCAATCACTGTTCCTTGCCTTGCAATGGCCCAATACATCTCAGTCCAAACACTTCCCCAAGTTAACATATAATTCACAGTTCATAACTGATAACTATCTCTTGTATGTGAAAAACAAAAAAATAAATCAGACTGCAATTTTCTAAGTTACTCCCAACTGCTTTTCTTGTGGTTCTGAGATCTTATTGAATCTTTTTTACACAGTATGATGGTGCTAGGAAATGTGCATGTTGCGAGCAGATGTAAGGAGGACTGGCTGCTGTCTGTTAACAGCTGGAAGTTGCATTGCTCATGGCAACAGGCTTTTGGCTACTGGTCAAACCTCTGGTGGCAATGGAATGCTAGTGATAAGACGTCTGACACCTTTGGTGTCATTAGAGTCTCCTAGTGGCCTGGTTGCCACTGCATCTTCTGATACACAGCATCTGACCAGTGCAACCTCACCCAAGTATGAGTGGCAGACAGTGGTGGAGTCGGATGTCATTGGGTCAAATATGAAAGAGGGAATGAACCACACAGCTGACTCCTTGTGCATTAGCGACAGGTTCAAGGTGCTTCCTAGTGCTGATAATACTTCTCAGCCAGCATTGGGTGCCTCTCCTGTTGTGGCAGTGGCCAATTTTCCTGCACACTTTTTACAAGTGAGGTATGGTTGTCTTTGGAGGCTCCAACATTAGGCAGGTAATGGAGTGCCTCAGGGAAATAGCATGAAAGAATGACAATGTGCACTCAATATTTTTGCCGGTGATCTCATCCCTGACATGCACAGGGGGCGGAGGTGGGGGAGGGGGGGGGGGGGGGTGAGGCTCTATCGGTGGTTGTTGAGCACACTGAGCGCAACTGGCTACAAACAGTGGCACATGTTGCCACCAGTGACGCTGGCACCTTGGGTAGTGAGGCCAACCTTGGTTCCTTTTGTTTGCTGGCTAAGCTATTTGTAGCATCATATCCAGCACTGATCACAGTCATCTGGTTTGGAGCAGAGTGAAAGGTCTAAACCAGAGTCTCAGATGAGATAGTATCGGATGTGAATTTCCCAACCTGCGGTACAGGGTGGAGAATTGTAGGGTTGCCCTTCATAGGTCAGGCTTGCACTACACACAGGGACTGGCTGGTAGGATACAGAGTATGTATGGCATGCACATGGAGGTTTTTTACATTAGAGAAACCTCCCACTGGGATCAGAGACTAGCTGCATACCAAAATTGAAGTTTACATCCGCCACAGTTACAATGCCGTGGATAGTATACAGAACAGAAAGTTGCTTGAAATTTGAGGTGAACAGCTACAAAATCCCAAGTTGAGATTGAAATATTTATCATAAAGATAGGTTAGTCGTCAGTGGTGGTGGCATTTTTATTGCAGTAAAGAACTTCATAATATCTAGAAAGGTTATTGTGGATTCCTTATGCGAATTAATCTGGGTGAAGTTAAACAACAAATATCAGACAAACATTGGTAATTGGATGATTTTATAGACTGCCTGGGTCAGGAATGTATTCCTAGAGCACTTCAAAGAGAACTTGCAGAATATTGTTAATAATTTGCCTGATTGTGCCGTTGTAATAGGGCATGACTTCAACTTGCCCGCTATAGATTGGGAGATTCCTGCTATCAAAACTGGTACCAGAGAAAGGGATTCATTTGATATTATGCTGAATGTCTTGTTCAAAAATTATTTCAAGCGACTAATTAAAGAACCAACTCAAGAAGCTCCCACCTTAGGCCTCCTAGCAACAGACAGACATGAGCTTATTGAACCAGTTAATATGGCGGAAGGTATCAGTGACCATAAGGCTGAGATAGCAACTATAACAACAGGTGTTACAATCCATGTTAAGAAAGGCAGGAAAATATTATTGGTTAGCAAGAGTGACAGGATACAAATTGCAGAATATCTGAGTAGTGAGAATCAAATATTCAGTGGTGAGCACGAAGATGAAGAGCACAAATGGAAAAAAATTCAAAGGCATCATTCAATATATGTTAGAAGAGCTTGTTCCGAGCAAGGTGTTAAGGGTTGGGAAAGGACCACAGTAGTTTAATATCCGTGTTAGAAGACTGCCAAGTAAACAAACAGAGTTTCATCACATTTTCAGGTGAAGTCAAAACCTAACTGACAAACAAAAGTTGAAGAAAGCGAATAGTGTGTAAGGAATGAGAAAGGCATTCAGTGAATTTGAAAGTAAAATTTCATCAACTGATTGGAGTAAAAACCCGAAATGAAAGATAGCAGAAATAAGTCCAAAATATTGACTTCAGTATTTCGAAATAATTGCACTGCGGAAGAGCAAAACATAGTCCCTCCCTTCAGTCATCATACAAATGTCAAAATGGCAGAGATTGAGATAACCAATTGCGGAATAGAAAAATGATTACAATTTCATTGTACTGGAAAGGCATCAGGACCTGATGAGATACCTTCAAGATTCTACAAAAATTACACATAAGAACCATCTGTCCTTGTAGCAGAAGCTTATCATAGATGGCTGGAGCAACAACGGGACATGCCTTTACTTGCATATATGTCATGAGAGGCACTATAGCTGCACTCCTTTCAAAGATATGCTGTACTTTGGGTTTCTTGAAGGCACTGATAGATGTCTCTGTTATCAAGGTATTATTGTGACTCTGGCAGCCATCCCAGCAAACAAATTAAAGCTGGTTCATTCATTGCAAATTTGGGAACTATTGCTGTATGTTTTTCTTTGAAAGCGACAACCTACCTACCCACTTTATACTTGTTATTTACATAGCAATATATAGTATGAAAAGTACTTAAGAAGCTCCCCAGACGCTGCTACATAGGTGTGCTAGTTGTGTGAAGTACATCCTAATTTGTGCGAAAAATTACAGTTCACTACCATAAATAAAATTCTCCCTTTAATCTTGAAAATAGCTGATACACAAGCAGAAATATGCCTGCACCACTACCAGAATATATTTCACCTGTATATGTGCTTAACTTGTGAGTCGTTTTTTCTGTTTACATTTTGCCACAGTAAATCTATATAATTTCATTTAATTGTTCTTTGCTCTCTCCAGCAATTTAACTGTAGCATACCTCTTCATTATTTAACTCACATTTCCAGAAAGTTAAGTTCTTGTTTCAGAAACTTTGCATTGTTGTTTTTGTTTACATATATTTGTGTATCGGCCAAATTTGTGGAATCATATTTTTGTGTTTATCTGTAATTTACCTGACTTATTCTTAATAAACTATTATTTTTATCATGAGTGAAAAGTGCTTGACTTGCCACAGAATTGATAGGCTGGGGCTTTGGTGTGACGGGTGCTGTAGTTTTTTCCATGTGGGTGACTCGTGGTGTGGGAGTAGGGGAAGTAAATGAGACTCATCAGTGGTAGGATATGTAGTAGAGGCAGGAAAATACTAGAACAGGAGGGGAAAATTGCTGTCCTTCAGGCTGAGTTAGACAAGGCCACGGGAGATCTTGACAGGTTAAGGAGGAAGAAGGATAAAGAGAGATAGGAAGTGGCAACAGGCAACAGGAGGAACACCTAGAACTTTGTCTGGCAGCTTTGTAGTGAATGTGGAAAATAGATTTGACCTGTTGCTTCAGTTGGAAGCTGGTGAGCCTCAAGCAGTTGCAGGCGTAGACAGGGCACAACAAACTTTCAGCAGCAAATTGAAAAGTAAGAATTAAAAAAAAAAAAAAAAGTATTGGCCAACTTTTGCGGGATGAATTAGGATCAGAAAACCAAGTCACCAATTTTTTTAAAACCTAGTGCTGGTCTGAAGCAGACGACAGATGATTCAAGATCACTTTGCAAATATTTCACTAAGGAAGACACCGTGGATATAGTGGGTGCACCAGACATCCCGGGAACAATATAGAGTGTGACCTGGCAAAGACTGCATCAGCATCGAAGCATACTAGTGTTGAGTTTGGGCACCAAGATTGACCTCATTTGAACTCTTCTGCCGGGATAGTTAATTTGGTGTTGGAACTGCTGCTTATGTCAGTTGGAGGGTCACACATTGGTGTGGTTCCTGTTGATTCTCTCAATAAGTGGGATTATACTAGGCATGGCCTTCACTTTAAAAGGAAATGGAAGGGTAAACTGGCTCGGAAAATAGCAGGAAAGTTAAAGGGGAGAGGCACTGTCGTGAGTGATAAAATACCAGTGGTTATAGGGTTCAGAAAATATCCTTTTTTAGGGTAGGGATGACAGAAAGAAACCAGGTTTTAAGAAATGTTAGGACTGAGACATATGTTCAGATTGAGAAAGAAACCAAAAAACAAAATTCTAGCTTATTACATCAGTATAAACAGCTGTTGGTTAAGAATTTTCAACAATCAGCAGAAATTTCAACTATAACCAATTTTAACTCAATCAATGTGAAATGTCAGCCATCTTTATTGCATCAAAATATCTGAGGGCTGAGAAAATTAGTGAATTAATTATCTGCATAGATGAATTACAGTCCTCAAACCCAGCTGACATAATTTGCCTCTCTGAACATCATGTGACCACTGGTATCGAACTTTTAAGTGTTACAGGATTTAGATTAGCATCTCACTTTTGTAGAGCTGAAATGTAGAAAGTAGGAGTTGCCACATTCATCAGGAACTGTCGTAAATTTAACACCACACACAGTTTGCCTAGAACAGCATATGGAAGCATGTGCCACAGAAGTAGAGTTTCATAAAAAAAATCCTGCGTAATATTAAGTGTATATTGATCACCTGCAGGTAACTTTAATCTGTTCATAAACCACCTTGAAGCTGTACTGGCCCATTTAGCAACCAAAAACAAAGAATGAGTGGTTGCTGGTGACTTCAACACAGGCTTCCTTAAATACTCTCTCAAAGAGAACTTATTTGAATTAGTAACACTATCATTCAACTTAATTCCTGCTGTAAAGTTCCCAACTAGGGTAGCGTATTGCTCACAAACAGCCATTGATAATACCTTTATAGAAAAGTCCAATGAACAAAATTATATTACAAAAGCAATAGTCAATGGCCTCTCAAGACCATAGCATGCAGTTCCTTCTATTAAATGTTAATACTGAAAAGGATATAAAATCTGTTAAATCTGAACTCAAGAGGGTAATCAATAAGCCAAAAATTGACTATTTTAGGACACCCCTCAGAGACATTCACTGGAGTGATGTTTACAATGCTCATGGCATGAATGAAAAATATAACACTTATGCTAATAAAATGCTTACCTTATTTGAACACTGTTTCCCCCAAAACTAACTAAGGTTAGAGCAAAGTCTACAAAGAAGCCATGGATTACTCAAGGAAGAGAGGTATCTAGCAAAACAAAAAGAAAACCGTATCTGTCAATCCGAAACAGTATACAGTTCTGATGTTGATGCTATAGCACATTACAAAAAATACTGCAGAATATTAAAGACTGTAATATGGATGTCAAAGTAAATATGTTACAAGGAAAAGATAGTCACATCATATAACAAAATAAAGACAATATGGGATATAGTGAAGGAGGAGACCGGTAGAACCAGGCATGATGAGGGCCAAACAGGATTAAGAGTAAATGATACATTGGTTACAGGTGTGTATAGTGTTGCAGAAGTCTTTAATAAAAATTTTATACTGTTACTGAAAAGATGGGGTTGTCAGGTTCTGTAGATGCTGCCATGGGAAACCTCAGACCAGACATTTCAAGTAGCTTTCATAATAAGAATTTGATCCTCACTACCCCAGCAGAAGTAATGTCCACCATAAAATCTTTAAAATCAAAAACAGCTAGTGGGTATGATGAAATATCAGCAAAGTTAATTAAAGAATGTGCTTCTGAGTTAAACTATCTGTTTAACAAGTCAGTTATCACTGGAATATTTCCTGAAAGGTTGAAATGTGCTGAAGTTAAGCCACTCTTTAAGAAGGAAGGTAAAGAAATAGTGTCTAGCTTATTACATCAGTATAAACAACTGTTGGTTAAGAATTTTCAACAATCAACAGAAATTTCAACTATAACCAATTTTAACTCAGTCAGTGTGAAATGTCAGCCATCTTTATTGCATCAAAATATCTGAGGGCTGAGAAAATAAGAATTTGACCCTCACTACCCCAGCAGAAGTAATGTCCACCATAAAATCTTTAAAAATCTTTTGGAAAAGGTAACGTACAATCGGCTTTATAACCGTCTTATCACAAATAACATACTGTCAAAGTCACAGATCTGATTTCTAAAGGGTTCTGACATTGAAAAGGCTGTCTACAGTTACAGTGAATATGTACTATATTCATGAGAGAAAAAAACTGCAAACAAACTGGTATATTCTGTGATCTGTCAAAGGCATTTGACTGTGAAAATCACAATATCATTTTAAGTAAATTAGAATATTATGGTGTAACAGGAAATGCTGAAAAATGGTTCAAATCTTATATCTCTGGCAGGAAACAAAGGGTGTTACTAGGAAAGAGACATGTATTAAGCTATCAGACATCATCCAACTGGGAACTAATTACATGTTGGGTCCCACAAGATTCCATCTTAGCGCTCTTACTTTTTCTTGTGCATATCAATAACCTTTCATCAGTAACATTACGAGATGCCAAGTTTGTTTTGTTTGTCAATGATATAAACATTGCAATAAATGGCAAACCAAGTGCAGTCTTAGAAAGATTGGCTAATAAAACATTTGTGAAATTTGTCACTGGTTCCTAGCAATTCTTTGTCACTGAACTTTGAAAAAACATACTACATGCACTTCAGAACATGTAAAGGGTGCCCCACAAGTATATTCCTAAGATACAATGATAAGCAGTGTTAAATTCTTGAGATTACAGCTTGATAAAAAATTCAACTTGGATGAGAACACCACAGAACTGTTGAAGCACCTAAACAAATCTCTATTTGCAATGCAAATTCTGTCACACACAGGGGATATAAAAATGAGAAAGCTAGCATACTATGCTTACTTTCACTCCATAATGTCACATGGGATTACGTTTTGGGGTAATTCATCAAGCCAAGCTAAAGCTTTCCAGGAACAAAAATATGCAATAAGAGTTATATGTGGTGTGAATTCAAGAATATCCTCCAGAAACCTGTTAAGGGAACTATGGATACTAACTACTGCTTCCCAATACATTTATTCCTTAATGAAATTTGTCATTAAAAATATATGACTTTTTCAAACCAACAGCTCAATTCATGGAATCAATACTAGAAATTAAAATAATCTTCACAAAGATTCAAAACCACTTACTCTTGTATAAAAAGGTGTGCATTATTTGGGACCACACATTTTCAGTAACTTGCCAGCAGCCATAAAAAGCATAAATTTAAGAGAAGCCTAAAGGATTTACTGGCTGCCAACTCCTTCTACTCCACTGATGAATTTCTACATCTACAACTACATCCATACTCTGCAAGCCACAAGCCGGTGTGTGGCGAGGGTACCTTGAGTACCTCTATCAGTTCTCCCTTCTCTCCTTTCTCAGTAGAACCAACAGATTTTTTTGTATATATACCTTAAACCTAACAAGAGGGAAATTCCCGGGAGAAATTGGGCAATCAAATGCAACAAACTGGAAGGAACTTGCAGAAGTACTGAAAAAAAATGAAATTTGGCAAACCTCCAAGAAAGAGAAAACAGATGAAAGAACAGTGCATGTGATCAAGCAACTGAAGAAAGGATACAAGCTTGGAAAACTTTCAGTAGCAACAAAACTACAGAAAAAGGCACGAATTTTTGCGAATACAGACGAGTTTATCCAAGGCAATACAAAGAGAAAAATGTAGATACGATATAAGTTGGCTTAAAGAAATTGAATAAGAATTTATCAAGAACAACACTAGAAATATTCACAAAATTTTAAAAGAAAACCTAACATGGCATCAACCAACTAATCTCTGCTTTTGCTGGCCCGACGGATCACTGGAAACCAACCCTAACAAGAATTGTCAAATTTTAGCTAAATATTTTCATTCACTTCTCAACTGCAAGCCTCCATCAGAACAACTAGATTTCGAAAAACCCACATACAGTCCCAATTCAAATCCACCATCACTTAAAGTAGTAAAGGAAATAATCGATTCTTTGAAGAACAACAAGTCTCCAGGGGAAGACAGAATCATGGCAGAAGTATGGAAATTAAATGACAATAATCTCTCACAAGCATCCAACAGAATTACATCAAATATTTTTGGAAACTGAACAAATACCTGCAGAGTGGAAATGTGCATTACTTCATCCTCTCCACAAAAAAGGTCCAAAAACCAAACAAAATAAATACAGGGGAATTTCACTGCTCCCTGTAATACACTAAATTCTTTCAGAGCCCCTGTTACACAGACTAGAAGAACAAGCGGACCAGTTAATTGGAGAGTATCAGGCAGCATGTCACAAAGGTCGATCTTGCATCGAACGGATACAGAACTTAATAACAATGTTGCAAATGAGATGATACAGAAATATTGTGGTAACTTTTGTTGATTTTAAAAAGGCTTACAATTCAATAGGTAGACAAACATTATTCCACACTTTAGAGGAGTTCAGCATTTATAGGAAAACACAGCCAGTTATTCAACAGGCATTAACAGGTACAATCTCCAAAGTTAAATTCATGGGAGAAACATCAGATGCATTTCATATCCATACTGGTGTTCGCCGAGGAGATGGAATGTCCCCCCCTTCTATTTAACATGATTCTGGAAAAAATTGTGAGAACATTGGAAAAGTAAATAAAAGGAATTCAGTTTGGGATTAAAAAAGAGCAGAGTATCAGGGTGAAGTGTCTGTCTTTCACAGGCGATCTTGCCATTATGACGAACAATAGAGAGGAAACCAAACTTGCATTGGAAAAACTACATGAAATCTCACAGAAAACTGGGCTACAAATCTCCTACGAGGGAAACACAGTGTATGGAAAACAAACCTGTAGATAATCTTCCCATTGCCCACTTCAGATACCTGGGAGAGATAATCCAACCATCAGGACTGAGCTCAATAGCCAATGAAGATAGAATCTCCAGATTACAAAAAGCATATAAGTTCTTTTGGAATCACTGTAATAAGAAATCTATTTCTGTCAATGCAAAACTAAGGCATTACAATGCAGTAGTCCTACCAGAACCACTTTATGCTGCAGGAGCTACAGAAATTCATGGTCATACAAGGATCAGAGAGACAGAAATGCAGGAAAGAGAAATAGGAAAATATACGGACCAGTGTTTCGGGAAAGATATTGGATGAAGAGGCCAACTAGGGAGATTTACAAAGACATAGAAACAATAACAGACACCATTAGAAAGAGAAGGATGAAGCATTTTGAACATATAAACTGGATGAATAAAACAGGCTCACAAGGCAAATCTTTGAGATAGTAAACAAGAGCAAAAACAAGACAAAGTGGATCACTGAAACAGAAGAAGACATTAAAGAACTGGGGATCACACAAGACAATATAAACAATAGAGAAGAGTTTAGAAACATCATACAGAAACACACACTTTAACAAGAACACATGGAGGACAGAAGACGAAAAAGATGGTTGGAAGAACGCAAGAAACAACACAGTGAACATATGAAGAGAATTTGGGAAGAATGAAGAAAAACATCATGACTACTCAAGTTCAATCGCAGGCAATAATCGTATGTGTATGTACAATATAACTTCTGCACCATCTCAGTACAGTAAAGTGTTCATTGTAAATAAGTATTGTAGTAGTTCTATTATATGTTTATTACCTTATAAACAAAAATAAAACATTTTTTTAATTTTAAATTCAGAGCATTAACACGATCTTAGTGAATGAGTGGTATAAAACGATCCATTCATATGTTGTTGTTGTTGTGGTCTTCAGTCCTGAGACTGGTTTGATGCAGCTCTCCATGCTACTCTATCCTGTGCAAGCTTCTTCATCTCCCAGAACCCACTGCACCCACACCCTTCTGAATCTGCTTAGTGTAGTCATCTCTTGGTCTCCCTCTACAATTTTTACCCTCTACGCTGCCTTCCATTACTAAATTGGTGATCCCTTGATGCCTCAGAACATGTCCTATGAACCAATCCCTTCTTCTGGTCAAGTTGTGCCACACACTTCTCTTCTCCCCAATCCTATTCAATACTTCCTCATTAGTTATGTGATCTACCCATCTAATTTCCAGCATTCTTCTGTAGCACCACATTTCGAAAGCTTCTATTCTCTTCTTGTCCAAACTATTTATCGTCCATGTTTCACTTCTATACACGGCTACACTCCATACAAATACTTTCAGAAATGACTTCCTGACACTTAAATCTATACTCGATGTTAACAAATTTCTCTTCTTCAGAAATGCTTTCCTTGCCATTGCAAGTCTACATTTTATATCCTCTCTACTTCGACCATCATCAGTTATTTTGCTCCCCAAATAGCAAAACTCCTTTAGTACTTTAAGTGTCTCATTTCATAATCTAATTCCCTCAGCATCACCCAATTTAATTTGACTACATTCCATTATCCTCGTTTTGCTTTTGTTGATGTTCATCTTATATCCTCTTTTCAAGACACTGTCCATTCCGTTCAACTGCTCTTTCAAGTCCTTTGCCGTCTGACAGAATTACAATGTCATCGGCGAACCTCAAACGTTTTTACTTCTTCTCCATGAATTTTAATACCTACTCCAAATTTTTCTTTTGTTTCCTTTACTGCTTGCTCAATATACAGATTGAATAACATGGGGGACAGGCTACAGTTTCTAGAATTTTGTCATCGTGTCCATTTTGTGAGATGTACACTCCTGGAAATGGAAAAAAGAACACATTGACACCGGTGTGTCAGACCCACCATACTTGCTCCGGACACTGCGAGAGGGCTGTACAAGCAAAGATCACACGCACGGCACAGTGGACACACCAGGAACCGCGGTGTTGGCCGTCGAATGGCGCTAGCTGCGCAGCATTTGTGCACCGCCGCCGTCAGTGTCAGCCACTTTGCCGTGGCATACGGAGCTCCATCGCAGTCTTTAACACTGGTAGCATGCCGCAACAGCGTGGACGTGAACCTTATGTGCAGTTGACGGACTTTGAGCGAGGGCGTATAGTGGGCATGCGGGAGGCTGGGTGGACGTACCGCCGAATTGCTCAACACGTGGGGCGTGAGGTCTCCACAGTACATCGATGTTGTCGCCAGTGGTCGGCGGAAGGTGCACGTGCCCGTCGACCTGGGACCGGACCGCAGCGACACACAGATGCACGCCAAGACCGTAGGATCCTACGCAGTGCCGTAGGGGACCGCACCGCCACTTCCCAGCAAATTAGGGACACTGTTGCTCCTGTGGTATCGGGGAGGACCATTCGCAACCGTCTCCATGAAGCTGGGCTGCGGTCCCGCACACCGTTAGGCCGTCTTCCGCTCACGCCCCAACATCGTGCAGCCCGCCTCCAGTGGTGTCGCGACAGGCGTGAATGGAGGGACGAATGGAGACGTGTCGTCTTCAGCGATGTGAGTCGCTTCTGCCTTGGTGCCAATGATGGTCGTATGCGTGTTTGGCGCCGTGCAGGTGAGCGCCACAATCAGGACTGCATACGACCGAGGCACACAGGGCCAACACCCGGCATCATGGTGTGGGGAGCGATCTCCTACGCTGGCCGTACACCTCTGGTGATCGTCGAGGTGACACTGAATAGTGCACGGTACATCCAAACCGTCATCGAACCCATCGTTCTACCGTTCCTAGACCGGCAAGGGAACATGCTGTTCCAACAGGACAATGCACGTCCGCATGTATCCCATGCCACCCAACGTGCTCTAGAAGGTATAAGTCAACTACCCTGGCCAGCAAGATCTCTGGATCTGTCCCCCATTGAGCATGTTTGGGACTGGATGAAGCGTCGTCTCACACGGTCTGCACGTCCAGCACGAACGCTGGTCCAACTGAGGCGCCAGGTGGAAATGGCATGGCAAGCCGTTCCACAGGACTACATCCAGCATCTCTACGATCATCTCCATCGGAGAATAGCAGCCTGCATTGCTGCGAAAGGTGGATATACACTGTACTAGTGCCGACATTGTGCATGCTCTGTTGCCTGTGTCTATGTGCCTGTGGTTCTGTCAGTGTGATCATGTGATGTATCTGACCCCAGGAATGTGTCAATAAAGTTTCCCCTTCCTGGGACAATGAATTCACGGTGTTCTTATTTCAATTTCCAGGAATGTATGAGCCACAATCCGTAGGTAGCGGTCATCCACAGCAGTAATAGCCCTTGGGCGGTCTGAGCAACGCATGTCATCGACAGTATCTCATTGACTGTATCTCCTCCATGTCCGAAGAACATCGCTTTAGTTCACTACAAGATGCCTGGACACTCCCCTTGTTGAGAGCCCTTCCTGGCGCAAAGTATGGGCACGATCGAACCGCAGTGTTGACCGTCTAGGCATGGGCTGTGCACCTTCTTCCTGGTGGAATGACTGGAATTGATCGGCTGTTGGACCCCCTCCGTCTAATAGGCGCTGCATGCATGGCTGTTTACATCTTTGGGTGAGATTAGTGACATCTCTGAACAGTCCAATGATACAATATCCACAGTAAACGTCTATCTTCAGGAGTTCTGGGCACTGGGGTGATGCAAAACTTTTTTTGATGTGTTTGTATGTGGAAGAGATGAAATGAAACAACATGTAGATTAATCATGGAATGGAAACACACAGCAACAGAACGTACCAGCGTGACTTCAAACACTTTCTTACAGGAAATGTTCAAAATGTCCTCCGTTAGCGAGGATACATGCATCCACCCTTCGTCGCATGGAATCCCTGACGCGCTGATGCTGCCCTGGAGAATGGCGTATTGTGTCACAGCCGTCCACAATACGAACACGAAGAGTCTCTACATTTGGTACCGGGGTTGCGCAGACAAGAGCTTTCATATGCCCCCATAAATGAAAGTCAAGAGGGTTGAGGTCAGGAGAGCGTGGACGTCATGGAACTGGTCCGCCTCTACCAATCCGTCAGTCACCGAATCTGTTGTTGAGAAGCGTACGAACACTTCGACTTAAATGTGCAGGAGCTCCATCGTGCATGAACCACATGCTGTGTTGTACTTGTAAAGGCACATCTTCTAGCAGCACAGGTAAAGTATCCCGTATGAAATCATGGCGGTGAATCTAGGAAGTACAGTACATACTGGCGAAACTAAAATGAGCTCTAACATGGAATTAAGCGTTTCCGGACACATGTCCACATAACATCTTTTCTTTATTTGTGTGTGAGGAATGTTTCCTGAAAGTTTGGCCGTACCTTTTTGTAACACCCTGTATAACCAAATGAAAATTATTCTAAGTCGTCAGAAATATATCTATGATATAGAAGGTAGTAAAAGAAAGGAAGAAATTTTATTTCGTTATTAGACCTAGCATCACAGTGTACAGCAATAACCCCAAAACCATCGCTGTGCAAAAAAAAAAAAGCCATTCAAGAGGCCATTGATAGCACCGATGTTCCGGCACTTCAACGGGTCATGCTGAATTTCGCTATTCGTCTGCACCACACTGCCGCCAATGACGGCAGGCATATCGAACATGTCGTAACCTAGATCCAAATATCTGTAGTGATGTGTACATGTTGAATAAAGTGTATATGTGCCGCAGTTTGTAATTAATTTACATAATTTAATAGTACCAAATGGTAACTGATAGTTGCTCAGTTCTTGAAAAATACTAGGCTCTTTTCACTTCATCTGAGATATGTTCTAGCATGATGTTGGTCGTGGTGCTAAGAATTTCGTTTTGTATATCATGACGTGGGTATTTTTTCAAGATTCAAGTATTTTCCTAACATTCAGGTCTTATTTCCCTATAAGTTCCATTAACTCTAAAAATTGCCCCTATTTGCATTATCTTTTGATCCATTATGAGCTCTTTGAGTTATTCCTCGAAGGGCTGTGTATTGGGATAACGCTCATTTCACTATAATTCCCGCACACGTGACGTCACACACAATTTCGACCACCGCATGATTGATTATCGATTTTCGTTAGCATTAGGTAGAGGCCTTTCACAAGATTTTATGCCCGCGTTCCGGCGATTTACAAAGACACGCAATTTTTGGAATGATTTATTATAACTATTACTATAATAAAATGTCCGTAATGATTTATTAACAATTGATGCCTTCATATAAGAGTGCTCTCTTAGGAGTAAGCTATTGTCATCAATAGTTTACAAATTAAGAATGAAACACACTTGTTTTATAATTTGCAGTATACCGTTTCAAAATAATGAAGCACAGAAAATGTATCAGAGAAACATCACCATTATCCTTAAATGACACTTAATAAAGAATCAACGATGCAAGCCTTCAAGACAGAATATGATAATCAAGACCGCAATTAAACATCATATAATGAATAACGTACTGGTTTCTAGAGCCGAAGACTGTTGATTCGCATCGCGTTGTATGCAATTTTTTTCATATTAGAGTTGTTAACGCGTTCTGTTACTTTGTTATGAATGTAATACGTATATGTATGTTCTGCACCTCTGGATGTTGTATTCAGTCTGATCTGAAAACGAAGGACGAAATAAATATTTATCGATTGCCGATTATGTGCTTAGGCAGGAACCTAAGAGGACAGCTTAAACTGCTGCGAGTGAATAACATTCATATTCTTCTTTGTCATAAAGTCGATAACCGATCATGCAGTCGCCGATATAGTGCTTGGACATCAAAATGACGTCACGTTTGCGAGAATTATTGTGGAACGAGCATTAGCGTGTGCCTCGTAATACATCGGCAATCGTTTATGTGTATTCTCTGTTTTCTTGAACTTCTAGAGCATACATTTCGTCTATCAGAGCAGCAGTTGATGAATCCTCTCCAATTTTTTAATTTTTTAAAGACTCCCAAGCAATTACAGAGTTTAAAGTCGGAATTAGGATCTCTTGCTCTTTTCCAATTAGTGAAACCCTGACTTACAAAACTAAGCAATTGGCTTTTTGTGCTTGAGTTTAGGAACGGAAAAATCTACAGACAAAACAATATGCATCATCATATACACTACTATATTCAAGCCACGGATGAATTTTGTATCAGCCTGGCTTCAAATTACTTTTTCTCTCTCCAAACATGCGAAAACGAAAACGTCGTAATAGAGATTGTTTTGTTTCTTCAGTAGGTTACGTAGATACATCACAAACTGAAGCAGATGGATTACTGCTTCTGATGCTACTGGTAAGAATAGAAAATAAATCTTTACCTTTACTTTCAATGAGTTTTTCTTTTTCCAACTGTTTTCCTACTTGCATTTTTTCATCATCATTAAACACTATTTTTCCTATCTCACTTTTGGGATCGTGGAAACTATCCTCTGCAGTTACAGACGAAGACGTAAAGTGGTCATTTGGTTTAATTACTTTTTGTTAGCGACTGAATAAATCTGATACGCTATGTTGTTTTGCCATGTTACTATGTTCAGTTTCCATAACACGTACAGTTCACTACCAAAAACAAAAGAGAGACCACAATGAAACCAAATACCCTTTTCTTGGTTCAAATGGCTCTGAGCACTATGGGACTCAACTTCTAAGGTCATCAATCCCCTAGAACTTACAACTACCTGAACCTAACTAACCTAAGGACATCACAGACATCCATGCCCGAGGCAGGATTCGAACCTGCGACCGTAGCGGTCGCGCGATTCCAGACTGTAGCGCCTAGAACCGCTCGGCCACTCCGGCCGGCTACGTTTTTCTTGTTTGCTGTTAATGCAAACTACAGAACACACGTGCAAACGCAAAACGGACACTGGGGAAAAACCGTTCGTTCGATTGATAGATCGACTAGTTTGTTCACTTGTTGTTCAACAGATACAGGTCAACACACAGGTTGAGGTTAACGCTGTAATCATAAAACCCACTTCGAATGTATTTGTTTTATTTATAACTTCAACAAAATTGTTTAACAAATTAACGGAATGGTTTGCCACATGTCTGTAGCTGTATACAAGTTATTTTAATTTTATCGAATAAAATCTAACTTTGGACTTTGATATAAAATCTGTCCACATTATCTGGGTGGGCCAGAGGATGAACCAAGAAAATTTTGGGTGGGTAGCACCCCATCCCAGCTCACCCTTGGCGCCGCCACTGTGTGGCACCCATCCATCTCATGCATTCACGTCCTCCACCACTTTGACTCATATTACAAGGCCGCTCAATGGCTCAGCGTTAAAAGTGCTTGGTTCTTCTAAAACTATATCTTTTAGTACTCCTGTATCACCAACTTTGATATTTTGTTCTTCTTCTTCTCAACCTGTCATAATCTCTCCATTAAACGTAACATCCTCTACAACTAGCTGGTTTTTACTACCACCCATATCTTTGTGGTTACACAGCAGAAGGTTTCTGGAATTCACACAAGGAGATAAAAAGAAACAAATAGCGTTGTCATCTGTTTTAACTACTGTATTGCCACGTATTTTATTACTAGCTTGGCGCCTACTGCTTCACTCACATAGACTGTACAGTCTTCACCGATTTTTTTTCTCTGTAATCGAGTTACTATGTTGTTCACTAATTGCATCACCTTCTGAAGTTTTCACGCTAATTAAAGCCACAGAAGCATTGTATTTTCGTGATGTATTTCTGACCAAGAAGCGATTCTGGTAGCAGGAGTCCAAGGTTCCTGTTAATTATGCCTTTGCTTTCTTGTGGTGATACTTCCATAGAAACTTTCAGGCTTTACCACATATTTCTTTGTATCCAAATGAGAAGTAAAACACCAATTTTCATAGATTTTCCTTTTTTTTAATACAGCAAAATATTTTCTTAAAAATGGTCATCTCCTATTCTACCACCTTGAGCGTTGTCTTTCCAAAAAGAGTGAAACATATATTACTTTCATGTGTAACAGAGTTCACTGGGGGTCGAACAGCACGTTTGGGTTCGGTGTGGGCGGCGGTGGGGTGGGTGGAATGCTGTGGCCTGTTGTGGGGCTGTGAACCACTGAGGGCTACGAAGGGACGAAGCCTCTCCGTCGTTTCTACACTACTGGCCATTAAAACTGCCATACCAAGAAGAAATGCAAATGATAAACGGGTATTTATTGAACAAATATATTATACTAGAACTGACATGTGCTTACATTTACATGCAATTTGGGTGCATAGATCCCGAGAAATCAGTACCTAGAACAACTACCTCTGGCCGTAATAACGGCCTTGATACGTCTGGGCATTGAGTCAAACAGAGCTTGGATGGCGTGTACAGGTACAGTTACCCATACAGCTTCAGCACGATACCACAGATCAATAAGAGTAGTGACTGGGGTATTGCTCCGAGCCAGTTGCTCGACCACCATTGACCAGACGTTTTCAATTGTTGAGAGATCTGGAGGATGTACTGGCCAGGGCAGCAGTCGAGCATTTTCTGTATCCAGAAAGGCCCGTACAGTACCAGCAACATGGGGTCGTGCATTATCCTGCTGAAATTTAGGGTTTCGCAGGGATCGAATGAAGGTAGAGCCACGGGTCGTAACATATCTGAAATGTAACGCCCACTGTTCAAAGTGCCGTCAACGCGAACAAGAGGTGACCGAGACGTGTAACCAATGGCACCCCATACCATCACACCGTGTGGTACGCCAGTATGGCGATGACGAATACACGCTTCCAATGTGCTTTCACCGCGATGTCACCAAACACGGATCCAACCATCTTGATGCTGTAAACACAACCTGGATTCATCCGAAAAAATGACGTTTTGCCATTCGTGCACCCAGGTTCGTCGTTGAGTACGCCATCGCAGGCGGTCCTTTCTGTGATGCAGCGTCAAGGGTAACCGGAGCCATGGTCTCCGAGCTGATAGTCCATGCTGCTGTAAACGTCGTCAAACGTGTCGTGCAGACGGTTGTTGTCTTGCAAACGTCCCCATCTGTTGACATAGGGATCGAGACGTGGCTGCACGATCCGTTACAGCCATACGGATAAGATGCTTGTCATATCGACTGCTAGTGATACGAGGCCTTTGGGATCCAGCACGGCGTTCCGTATTATCCTCCTGAACCCACCGATTCCGTATTCTGCTAACAGTCATTGGATCTCGACCAACGCGAGCAGCAATGTCGCGATACCAAAACCGCAATCGCGATAGGCTACAATCCGACCTTTATCAAAGTCGGAAACGTGATGGTACGCATTTCTCCTCCTTACACGAGGCATCACAACAATGTTTCACCAGGCGACGCCGATCAACTGCTGTTTGTGTATGAGAAATCGGTTGGAAACTTTCCTCATGTCAACACGTTGTAAGTGTCGCCACCGGCGCCAACCTTGTGTGAATGCTCTGAAAATCATTTGCATATCACAGCATCTTCTTCCTGTCGGTTATATTTCGCGTCTGTAGCACGTCATCTTCGTGGTGTAGCAATTTTAATGACCAGGAGTGTAAGTAACCTGTTAAATACACAATACAAACAATACACAGTGCCTTAGACAAGTACGTTCCGAGTAAGATGGAAAAGACGTGCTGTGGTACAGCCGAGTTAGGAAACTGCTACGTAAACAAAGAGAGCTTCAGCACAGACTCAGAGAAGTCAAAACCTAACAGACACACAAAAGCTGAACGAGCGTAAGAAGTCAATGAGAGAAGCGTTCATTGTCTTAGATAGTAAAATTTTGTCAACTGATCTGACTGAAAACCGTAAGAGGGTTTAGTCTAACATAAAATCAGTAAACGAGTCGAAATCATTCATTCATTCACTCAGTAACCATACTGGCACCGAAACGGAAGATAACAGAGACAAGAATGAAATAGTGAATCCCATCTCCAGAAAATGTCTCACCTCGGAAGGACTATAAAACGGTCTCCCCTTTCAACTGTAGTACGAACCTCGAAATGACAGATATTGAGATAAACCATCGCGGAATAGAAAAACGACTACAGTCGCACAGTAGTGGAAAGGCAACAGGGCCGTATGAGATACCTAAAAAGATTGTGTGAAAGATGGTTCAAATGGCTCTGAGCACTATGGGACTTAACATCTATGGTCATCAGTCCCCTACAACTTAGAACTACTTAAACCTAACTAACCTAAGGACGTCACACAACACCCAGCCATCACGAGGCAGAGAAAATCCCTGACCCCGACGGGAATCGAACCCGGGAACCCGGGCGTGGGAAGCGAGAACGCTACCGCACGACCACGAGATGCGTGCTGTATGAAAGAACTCGCTCTCTTTCTAGCAGCAGTTTATCGTATATCTCTGGAGCGACGAAAAGTACCTACCGACTGGAAAAAAAGCGCAGGCCAATCTGTTGTAGAACTATGGAACATGTTTTAGATTAAAAAATTATGACGTTTTATGAGAACGAAAATCTTCTCTATAAAAATCTACATGGATTCCGCAAACAGAGCCTGCAAAACTCAGTTCGCTCCATTTCTCCGTGAGATCCATAGCGCTGTAGATAACTGCACTCTGGTTGATCCCATGTTCCTTGACTTCAGAAAGACATTTTGTGGGGCGGCGTGTTAATAATAATAAATCATAAGTTATAAGTAATACTGGAAACTGTTTTTGCGGTCAGCCAGAAAGCGATGGAGAACATACTGATCATAGTTTCCAGTCTGCAAGTCCACATTCTTGTCCAGCCCACTGAAAAAATGTTTCTATTCTCTATTTACCCCGCACGTCTTGTACAAATTTATTCTCAAGTAACTCCTCTGCAAGTTCTAGACTGTTGTAATAATTATCCATGCAGAGGTGATGCCACTTTCCATCATTAGATGTCAATAGTTCCATCACTGTTTTTGCCAAAGGCTGTCCAGCGCCGGAATATATCTTGAATGAGGAAATGTATCCCGTACTCGAATCACACAGCATCCGAATGAGTATGCCGTATTTCGAAATTTTTGACGGTTTGTAAACTTTAAAATGTAACCATCCACGCCACGGTATCATTCCTTCATCAAATGTTTTGACTTAGATTAAATGTTTCTTTAAACTTTTTGGAAAAATAATGAATAAGGAATTGGACTTTGACAAGCCGGTCGCCATTATCCAGTTTATTGTTGATGTCTGTTGATGTCGGAAAAATGTAATTTTTTAAATTATTTTTTATTTTTATTTACAATTCCCATAAGGATAGCAAGCCCAAACCATTTTCTAAGTTCGGGTCCTGTAACATCGACAAATTTGGCATTTTTTAAATCCAGTTCCCTTCTGTAGCAATTTTAACTGTAGTACTTGTTGGTTTC
The DNA here is from genome assembly GCF_023897955.1 of Schistocerca gregaria. Lineage (NCBI taxonomy): Eukaryota > Metazoa > Arthropoda > Insecta > Orthoptera > Acrididae > Schistocerca > Schistocerca gregaria. The sequence continues at coordinate 493,072,811 of NC_064926.1, forward strand.
GTTGCTAATATATTCAAACAGATCGTTCCCAATATATCATTCTTCGATATCCTCGACTTTCTGTGGATCTTTGGGAAATATATTTTGACAAGGGGATCCTTCAAATTTATTATTGGTCCTCGGTAAATCAAGGTCTGACCATTGTGCACTGTCTTCTTCGTCTGATGCAACCGAATCAGTTGGCAACCGTAGCGTTCGCCGAATTCTTCTTAGACGTATTTCACTATCTTCCTATGATTCTGCGTTACTTTCAATTTTTTGATATCCAATGTCTTCTTCTCAATCGGCCAAATCGTCCGGAACGTGAGACAAGACGTCCGCGCATTCATCGTAAACAATGCTATTGTCTCTTTAGTCCACCTTGATGAAAGGGCACAAATACTTATAAAAACAAGACACTTGTTGACGTGTGTAACTTATTCTTACCTAAACAAAACACCAACAGAACGCAAAAGATAATAAATTGGTGTCGCCGGCTAGTGCGCGATACTAATCTCAAGAAACCACTCTGGTGTCACAGGCCGGCGACCGCTATTTCGCGTACGATACCACTGTGGTGTCACCGGACGGCATAGTGTTAATACTAATAATAAATCTCTCTAAGCTAAACAACACTATGAGCAGTTCAGGGGTGACCTCTACGGTAAGTTCCAATTAATTGATCTTTCGTCCTCAGTTCTGATATTCAAAACAATTGCTCGCCACAAAAGTGGAAAATAAGTGTCAGCACTTGCCACGCAGATTTGTAAACATTACGGGTGGCCCACTAACAGTTACTTCTGCGGAATCTAAGCGATCAGGGACGGTGTACAGTCCTCGCGAGTTCACTTCCGATTTGTACCGAAAAGATGAGTTTAGTAGTGGCAGCGCATACTCAGGCGTTTGACTAACGCGGACTTTATGGTAGCTGGGTGAGAAGTGAAGTGCTGCGTCGCAGGCCGTGTTTGTATACGGGCCCAGCGGACGGCCAAGGAAACATCGGCTGTTATCCGCTCTATGCCCACGGTAGTAACCTCTTAACGGCCGCTTTCTCGAACAAATAATATTTTATAACCCTGTTGTATATAAATTTAGAATCTTCGTAATTTTTGAATGAATGCAATTAAGTTAGCTATAATCACAAAAAAGGTTTAGCTCGCATGCATTTAAACTTTGTCATCTAATAATTTTAAAACGGAACTGACAGTAGAATATGACCTATGAACTACAACTTTAAGGGACCTCTTACTTGTCATTATCTGTTATTTCATAGGTTTCATCACGTGCTGTAATCAAAACTTTCTAGCATTAATAAGTAACAGATACTTAATCTACCACAAATAAGGACGTTTTTGTTAAAAATTTAGTTTTCAGTAAATTACTCGAAAGCTATTAGAGGTAGCTCAGTGGGGTCACATAGTTACTTTTGTGTTGAACTGAAGCTTCATACAAGTTTTCATACTTCTAAGTATAATATTTAGCACCTTCAATTTTTCTAAAAGAGTGGGTTCTGACCAAAATATTGCTTTAATCATTTGAGACTTGCACCAGTTCATTTTGCCATACATCTGCACATTATGACCAATTTTGGGTTCCTAGCTTTATTGCCGGCAGGAGTGGCAGTGCGGTTCTAGGCGCTACAGTCTGGAGCTGAGCGACCGCTACGGTCGCAGGTTCGCATCCTGCCTCGGGCATGGATGTGTGTGATGTCCTTAGGTTAGTTAGGTTTAATTAGTTCTACGTTCTAGGCGACTGATGACCTCAGAAGTTAAGTCGCATAGTGCTCAGAGCCATTTGAACCTAGCTTTATTATTTAGCACCACTCACTTTTTCTAAAAATGATGTATTTAGGGTTATATTCATCTGATCAATTTGAGATTTGACAGTTTAAACATTAATACACTGAAGCATATATTGGCTAAGTTTGGAAAAGCAATTTAATTTTTAATTTCATTCTTTAATTATGGTGCAATACTTGTGTGCTACGCACAGATGCGTTGTGATGATGTGGCACTACTAGCAGTGGCCTGGGGTAAGTCCCGGCACACTCTTTCGTCTCTGTATTTCTCAAACGATACAGCGATTGCTTCTCCACGATTTGACACCGTGCCGCATTACCGTTTAGTGAAGAAAAATACAATCTTATAGAGTATTGGAAAAGATTTGCCACTGGATGCAAGACGTCCCCACTGACAGGTCTCCAGGTGTCGATCTTAACGGAACAAAATCGAAAGATGTAAAAATAATTTCTGGAGTGAGTCAAGGAAGTGTGTTTACTTTGCATATAAACGGTGGCAATTATTGAACTATATGAAAAAAACGTAAATTAGTTACAAAGTACGGCGTGCACACACTTCATTCAACATGTAACCGTCACTACAGATATTCGGATTTAGGTTATAAAGGCTCCGATTTGCCTGCCATGATTAGCGATGTTGTGGCGCAGACGAATAGTAAAATTCTGCGTGACCCGTTGAAACGTCGGAACATCGATGCCGTCGATTATCTCCTGAACGGCTGTTTTCAGCTCAGCAATGGTTTTTGTGTTATTGCAATTCACCTTGTCTTTAATACAGCCCCACAAAAAGGCGTAGCGTGCGTTCAGATCGTGAGAATATGGTGACCAGTCGAGGTCCATACCAGTGTCCTCTGGGTACCCCAGAGCCAGAATGCGGTCCCCAACTGGCTCCTCCAGTACATCAAACACTCTCCTGCTTAGAAGGGGCCGAGCTCCATCTTGCATGAACCACCACGAACCACATACTGTCGATATCAGGGTCACTTTGGATAATGGTGATGAAATCATCTTCCAATCCCTTCATGTATTGTTCGGTAGTCACCGTGCCATCAAGGAATATCGCACCGATTATTCCGTGACTGGGCATCGCACCCTACACAGCCACCCGTTGGGGGCGAAGAGACTTCTCGGTCGCGAAATGCGGATTCTCAGTTTCCCAAATGCGCCAATTTTGCTTATTGACGAACCCGTCCAAATGGAAGTGGGCTTCGCCGCTAAACCAAACCGTACGGCGCATACTAATTCCCATCATGCTCCGGGGCCAACTGTGCAGTTTGAACGTCCTAACGGAAGCCGTTCAGAAGTGATGACTTCCGTTCAATAACTGTCACGCTATATATGATGTAGTGGAAAACGTAGGAAGCTTTTTAGGACTGTCCACAGATGATGCGGTTGACTATAAGAAAACAGCAACCCCAGAGGACAGTATCGATTTGCAAAATGACTTGCAGATACGTGATCAGTGGTGGAGTCTCTGGCCGTTGACCTTTAACGTAAATAAAAGAAACATTTTGGGCATGCATAGGAAAAGTAATCCACTGCTGTGCAACTACACTACTGATGACAAATTGCTGGAGACAGTATCTACCGTTAAATATCTCGGAATAACTGTCGAGAACGACCTTAAGCGGAACGGCCACACAAAACAAACAGTAGAAAAAGCGGACGTCAGACTGAGATTCTTAAGAAAAGTCTTGAGGAAATGTAACTATTCACGAAAGATTTGGCTTAGAAGAGTTGGCTTCATCAGTCTGAGCCCCTTATCAGATAGGAGTGATAGGAGAGACAGAGAAAACGAAGAGCGGCGCGTTTCGTTGCTGCATCAGATAGACGGCGCGAGACCGTTACGGAGAAGTTCAGCTAACTCCAGAGGCAGACGCTACAAGAGTGGCATAGTGCATCACGGAGAGGTTTACTATTGAAATCTCGAGAGAGTACTTTCTAGGAAGAGTCTGATAAAATATTACTTCCTCCCACATACATCTCGAGAAATGACCGCAATGAAAAATTTCGAGAAAGTAGAGCCAATACAGAGGCTTACCAACAGTCATTTCTACCACGCGCCATTCGTAGGTGGAACAGGGAAGGAGGGGCCAGTCAGTGGTACCAGACGCACCGTCCGCAACACACCATCAGGTGGCTTGCAGAACATGGAAGACGATGTTTGTGTTCAAAAGTGAATTCTGTGGCGTTTCATTTACCTACACTACTGGCCATTGCTAGACCAAGAAGAAATACAGATGATAAATATTACTAATATTACTAGAACTGACATGTGACTACATTTTCACGCAATTAGGGTGCATAGATTCTGAGAAATCAGTACCCAGAACAACCACCTCTGGCCGTAATAACGGCCTTAATACGCCTGCCCATTGAGTCAAACAGAGCTTGGATGGAGTGTACAGGTACAGCTGCCCATACAACTGCAACACGATACCACAGTTCATCAAGAGTAGTGACTGGCGTATTGTGACGAGCCAGTTGCTCGGCCACCATTCACCAAACGTTTTCAATTGGTGAGAGATCTGGAGAATGTGCCGGCAAGGGCAGCAGTCGAACATTTTCTGTACCCAGAAAGACCCGTACAGGACCTGCAACATGGGGTCGTGCATTATCCTGCTGAAATGTAGGGTTTCGCAGGGATCGAATGAAGATTAGAGCCACGGGTCGTAACACATCTGAAATGTAACGTCTACTGTTCAAAGTGATTTCAATACGAACAAGAGGTGACCGAGACGTGGCACCCCATACCATCACACTGGGAGATTCGCCAGGATGGCGATGACGAATACTCGCTTCTAATGTGCGTTCACTGCGATGTCGCCAAACACGGATCCGACCATCACGATGCTGTAAACAGAACCCGTATTCATCCAAAAAAATGACGTTTTGCCATTCGTGCACCCTGGTTCGTCGTTGAGTACATCATCGCAGGCGCTCCTGTCTGTGATGCAGTGTCAAGGGTAACCGCAGCCATGGTCTCCGAGCTGGTAGTCCATGCTGCTGCAAACGTCGTGCAGATGGTTATTGTCTCCCAAACGTTTCCATCTGTTGACTCAGGGATCGAGACGTGGCTGCACGATCCGTTATAGCCATGCGGATAAGATAACTGTCATCTCGACTGCTAGTGACACGAGGCCGTTGGGATCCAGCACGGCGTTCCGTATTACCCTCCTGAACCCACCGATTTCATATTCTGCTAACAGTCATTGGATCTCGACCAACGCGAGCAGCAATGTCACGACATGATAAACCGCAGCCGCGAAAGGCTAAAATCCGACCTTTATCAAAGTCGGAAACGTGATGGTACGCATTTCTCCTCCTTACACGAGGCATCACAACAACGCTTCCCCAAGCAACGCCGGTCGACTGCTGTTTGTGTTTGAGGAATCGGTTTGGAAACTTTGCTCATGTCAGCACGTTGCAGGTGTCGCCACCGGCGCCAACCTTGTGTGAATGCTCTGAAAAGCTAATCATTTGCATATCACAGCATCTTCCTGTCGATTAAATTTCGCGTCTGTTGCACGTCATCTTCGTGGTGTATCAATTTTAATGGGCAGTAGTGTAGAATCAGTTTAGACTCGTACTGTTACTATTTTCCGCACCTAGTCCATAAAGTCCACTTACTCTCTATTTACCCCTATCTTCTTAATGACTGATTATACGGTCTTCAGAGAGGCACGACGCAGTTTAGTGTTAATGTCAAAGTTGGTGCTGTTTGCGTGGTAACTGCCTTGTTTTGAACTCTGGCATTGCAGTGTGCAGGAGCGGAATGTCAGGCCGCACGTTAAACTCAGTGTAAGAGACTCGGCGAACAAGTGCTGTTATCGGAGGAAGGCGAAGCCAGATTATCAACATTACTTTCATCCTTAGAAAAGCGCTGTGGTACTTAAGACATCCTTCAGCACAGCGAATATGTCACTTATTAAGTAACAAATTTTCGTTTCCACTTGATTTAAATTATTTCCTTTGGTCGATTTGTTTATCTGAAACACGTGTTACTTGGTGCCTGCAACTAGGGGTTACGACCAGACTGCTGTTGATCGCTGTGCGTTAAGAAGTCAGTTCTCGGAAACCGCTTGACTGTCGAGTGTTGTTCTCGTAATCAGTATTTCTTTCTCTAAAATCAAAGTCTGACAACCGTGAGTGGCAACAACGCAATCTCGTGGCTCTCCACACATTGAAGTACGCCCGATTATCAAAAACTCGACAAGCGCTTAAGTAAACAAATTAATCAGTAGAGTCCTAGGTTCAAACCGAGTCGTTATTTGGCGGAAACTGCCATATTTCCCCAAGGAGACATTCCAAGCACAAGAAAATTAAGCAGTTATCAGTGTCAGTCACGATTCAACACGCAATTGACAGTTACTGTTTGTTCTCCGGCTTGACTGATAAAAGTGATTGTCACAGATAATATTATTTTAATATTAAAGAGGAAAACGCTTCCTAATGTTGTAATAAACAGTTTTTACTTTCTCATGAACCGGATTTCGACTTCTCGGGTCATCTTCAGCCAGTCTGTGAGAAAATAAATATAATTATGCAGAACATTAGGAAGTGTTATCCTCTTTAATGTTATTCTCATGTTCTGCCAAGCACCAATAGACCATTCACCAAACGTTAATATTGTTTTAATTTGAATTTCATATCACAAACAGAATAAAACCTTTTTAAATGTGGTGGTACACAAGAATGCTGATGATGAAATGGGTGGACCGAGGAACTAATGAGGAAGTTGTGAATAGAACTGAGGAAAAACGCATTCTATCCCTACAATTTGGCCGGCCGGAATGATCGAGCGGTTCTAGGCGCTTCAGTCTGGAACCGCGCTACCGCTACGGTGGCAGGTTAGAATCCTGCCACGGGCATGGATGTGTGTGATGTTCTTAGGTTGGTTAGGTTTAAGTAGTTCTAAGTTCTAGGGGACTGATGACCTCAGATATTAAGTCCCATAGTGCTCAATGCCATTTGAACCAACAATTTGTGCAAAAGAAGGAATCGGTTTATGGGAGACAGCCTTAGGGACCAAGGAATCGTAAATCTGATAACGGAAGGAAGTGTGTGTGTGTGTGTGTGTGTGTGTGTGTGTGTGTGTGTGTGTGTATGTGTGCGTGCGTGTGTGTATGAGAGGATTGGGAGGGGGCGGGGGTTAAAATTGTAGAGAGAGATCTAAGATGAATACAATAAGCAGAATCAAATGGATGTGGGTTGCAGTAACTATTCGGAGTTGTGGAGGCCTGGACAGAATAGAGCAGAGTGGAGAGCTGCATCAAATCAGTCTTCGGACTAAGGACTACAACAGCATGAGCAGACACAGTTTCCTAATCACAGTCCATGATGGTCGAAATAACAATATTTGTGCGTACTGCAAGACGTGAGGCAATTCTGACCTTACGACTTACCTTAGAAGAAAGATTAAGGACAAGCAAACCTACGTTCCTAGCAATTGTAGACTTAGAGAAAGCTTTTGACAATGTTGACTGGAATACTCTCTTTCAAATTCTAAAGGTGGCAGGGGTAAAATAAAGGGAATAAAAGGCTATTTATAATTTATACAGAAACCAGATGGCAGTTATAAGAGTCGAGGGGCATGAAAGGGAAGCAGTGGTTGGGAAGGGAGTGAGACAGGGTTGTAGCCTCTCCCCAATGCTATTCAATCTGTATATTGAGCAAGCAGTAAAGGAAACAAAAGAAAAGTTCGGAGAAGGTATTAAAATCCACGGAGAAGAAATAAAAACTTTGAGGTTCGCCGATGACATTGTAATTCTGTCAGAGACAGCAAAGGACTTGGAAGAGCAGTTGAACGGAATGGACAGTGTCATGAAAGGAAGGTATAAGATGAACATCAACAAAAGCAAAACGTGGATAAGGAATGTAGTTAAATTAAGTCGGGTGATGCTGAGGGAATTAGATTAGGAAATGAGACACTTAAAGTAGTAAAGGAGTTTTGCTATTTGGGGAGCAAAATAACTGATGATGGTCGAAGTAGAGATGATAATAAATGTAGACTGGCAATGGCAAGGAAAGCGTTTCTGAAGAAGAGAAATTTGTTAACATCGAGTATAGATTTAAGTGTCAGGAAATCGTTTCTGAAACTATTTGTATGGAGTGTAGCCGTGTATGGAAGTGAAACATTGAAGATAAATAGTTTGGACTAGAAGAGAATGGAAGCTATCGAAATGTGGTGCTACAGAAGAATGCTGAAGATTAGATGGGTAGATCACATAACTAATGAGGAGGTATTAAACAGAATTGTGGAGAAGAGGAGTTTATGGCACAACTTGACAACAAGAAGGGACCGGTTGGTAGGGCATGTTTTGAGGCATCAAGGAATAACAAATGTAGCATTGGAGGGCAGCTTGGAGGGTAAAAATCGTAGAGGGAGACCAAGAGATGAATACACTAAGCAGATTCAGAATGATGTAGGTTGCAGTAGGTACTGGGAGATGAAGAAGCTTGCACTGGATAGAGTAGCATGGAGAGCTGCATCAAACCAGTCTCAGGACTGAAGACCACAACAACAACAACTGCGCCGGCGGTCGCTGAGAGGCTGGCGTCGGCGTCTGTGGTGGCATCGGTGTAACTGCCTCGTCCGCCCTGGTCGCTCGTTAGTATTCTTTGCTGAGCCTCTTTTTAATTAGACTCAGTGCTGGTTCCCATGCCTTGCTGAGGTTATAGCCGCAATCTCTGTTGATGATTCCGTCGCTGATACGAATTTCGATAGCCTCTCTAACGTCGCTGTCCCAGTATTTAGATGTCTAACGGAGAGAATGTCTCACGGGAAGGGGATTTAGGACGGCCACCCGCCCTCAGGAGCTCAGTTCGTCAGCGCACCTGACGATGGCGACATGTCTGATAGCCGAAATATTGTGCCCGTTGGACACTATGGACCGGCAGTACACCCGAGGACTGTTCGAGCAAGAAGTACGTCGGGAGAAGTTGAAGAATCACAGGCACAGATATTGTTCTTTCATCCATACTGGACTGTGATTAGGAAACTTCGTCTGTTCACGTTGTTGTGGTCTTCACTGTCAATTCAGCCCATTCGCCTATACTTCACTAAAAAGGGGGCAGTAGGGGGCAGTACGCACACTAGTGGAAATGTATTTAGCACTCGCTGCTCAAAATTGAGAAGCTGTTTGCTGGTTGAAACTGAGAAGGTACACAGCGAGTGTTGGCGGGCTCTCGTGGTATTACTGTGTACCTCTTGAGCCATATACACACACAAAAAAACGATAACACCCATATGCGGATAAGTTTTAATGTTTGCGAGTCATACTAATGGATAGTTATTTTCCCACAAATAATTGGGTAATATAGTATATAATAATGTTAAAATTATGGATCCACAAAATCCGAAATTCAGTGTGGGTGATTTAGTATATATTTCGAAATACAGGACTACATTTGAGCCGTGCGGGGTGGCCGGGCGGTTTGAGGCGTCATGTCACGGATTGCGCGGCCGCTCCCGCCGGAGGTTCGATTCCTCCCTCGGGCGTGGGTATGTGTGTGTGTGTGTGTGTGTGTGTGTGTGTGTGTGTGTGTGTGTGTTCTTAGCATAAGTTAGTTTAAGTAGTGTGTAAGTCTAGGGGCCGATGATTCAAATGGTTCAAATGGCTCTGAGCACTATGGGACTCAACTGCTGTGGTCATTAGTCCCCTAGAACTTAGAACTACTTAAACCTAACTAACCTAAGGATATCACACACATCCATGCCCGAGGCAGGATTCGAACCTGCGACCGTAGCAGTCGCACGGTTCCGGACTGCGCGCCTAGAACCGCGAGACCACCGCGGCTAGGGACCGATGACCACAGCACTTTGGTCCCTTAGAACTGCTCAATAGTGGTATTTAAATGCTCCAAGTGCAACAAACAAACCGTAAAACTTACATTTTAAAATATGACGACGATAGTGAAATAGTAGGTAGTTTTGCACAGAAGAATTACGGAGGAGCAGTATGCCAGACATGTTTCTCATCGAGCACATTACACTATTATTGGGGGATAAGGTCTTGGTTAGACTGCTTGGCTTCCCGTCATCACAGAACAGGTGGGTGGATACTAAAGACGTGGTATATAACAAGAAACGCAGACACTGCAACATTGTTGTAGCATGACATGTCTTTTAGGATGCGCAGCGTACGTGGTAAAGGCAGTATTCTCGACAAGTTACCGGTCGAATTACACATTCCTTCGTATGACTACTGTAACCAAGAACAAAGACGGAGATGCAGTTGGCATTCAGCAGTAACGAAATTAATCTGTTGGATGAGGCTCACCAAGCTCATGTTGTTGCATATGCTGTAAATAAAGGTTTGGCAGAACACTCCGCTGCAGATACAGTTTTATTGAATTTTCTCATAATGAGAGTACTGTTTTAACTACCAAAAACCATTCAAAAGCCAATATCGCACACAAGACAACCAGTTTCAACAGTCTTGGACGTCATCTTCAGATCATAAATATTTTCTTGTTGTAAAACAAGTCCATTTTACGCTGTATCTTGTATGCCATTTAAAGTGGATTCACACTGTTTAGTATGTGTCCAGCATATATAAACAGATGTGCTATTGTGTACCGTATTTATATCATGTAAGCCGGGCGGGATTAGCCGAGCGGTCTTAGGCGCTGCAGTCACGGACTGTGCGGCTGGTCCCGGCGGAAGTTCGAGTCCTCCCTCGGGCGTGGATGTGTGTGTTTGTCCTTAGGATAATTTGGGGTTAGGTAGTGTATTAGCTTAGGGACTGATGACCTTAGCAGTTACGTCCCATAAGATTTCACACACATTTGAACATATATCATGTAACAACGATCTGTGAGCAATATGTGTATGGACATGGCCTTTTGGACAAGGTGCTGTGCCTTTTTATATATTTTAGCGATGACAGACGTTTATCATGTGCTGAATTTTACCCATTTGACGTCTTGTGCATGAGGGTTCAGCGTGAAATGAATTTGTTTTACTACAAAACATGTTTAAGACCTGAAGATGGGAGCTAATGCTGTTGAAACCGGTTGTATTGTATAAAAAATATATGTTGTGCCATCTTGGCTTTTGAATGGTTTTTGACGCTACAGTTTTAGTTGATAAAGCGAAGTAGATGTGTGAAAGAAGGGGCATTGGAATAGGACACTATATTGTAGCATTTGTAATTGATTAATCAATGCGCACCACACTTAAACTGGGTACTGGGATAAATTACTGACGAGTTATGAGTGCCACTCATTGGACACTTAAAAAGTACAAGATAATCCAAGGATGTATAGAAGATTGCATCCAATCATCGTCGTTGTAAGCTAAAAGTATCGTGAAGCGGAAAGGAGTAAGAAAAAGACGGCTAGTTAAAGCACTTCGTGTTCTACCTTTGCCTGAGACATCAAGTGGAATTATCCCATTCCTAATTCCTGCACTGACGGAACTTCCAGATATTGTATAATTAGCTGAAGCAGCATCAGCCGTCACCCAGACAGTGAAAAATACACAAAGCCCACAAGAAATAGACAAAATAGGATGTTCAAGAAAAGCTACATATATAACACACAGGAATGGGCTTCAATTATTAGTAAAAAAGCTTTGAAGCATACTGCATAACAGACACACACAGCTGCAGATCAGGTTGAAATTGGTCAAAAGATTCCACATTCCAAGATTTTATGGAATGATTATACAGACTATGAGGCCTAATACAATGCGTAAATCTAAGAAATGCATTATAGTAAATCTAGATGTTGCACAAAGATCTGAAACTCACTGGTTGCATACATTTAAAAAATAGAATAATACCTGCTACTCAGATATTTTCGGAGACACACCAGTCTGAAGAACTACATCGTTACTTTACCAACAATCAAGTTTTCTACAAATTTCGATGCTACCAAGGCTTTGTACATATCTGTGTGGACAGTTCTGTCTTACATTCCTCCTAAATATAAATGTTGCAGGGGGAGCTCGAACTCAGTAGATTGCATATGTTTAAAAATAAAAAAAGGAATAATATCTACTACTCTATTTATTTGGAGACTTGCACCAGCCTGAAAAATTGCATCATTACTTCACCAACAACAAAGCTTTCTACAAATTTTGACGCAGCCAAGACACTGTTACATACCTGTGTGGACAGTACTGTCCTGACAACTGTATAAACAGAAGCAATATGCACGTTGCACGTCAGTTGAGGTTTACATGTGATCATCAGCAGTATGCACAAATTATATTCCACCAACTGATCTAAGCAAGGGATACTGAAATACTGCATTGATCGGACTGAAAACATACAATAGCGTTCCTAATATCAACAAGGCAAATAATGAACTACATATAGGAAGTGGTAAAGAATTGTTGGAAATACCATACCCTCCCGTTCATATGATACGGACGATATAAAAAGAAAAGGCAATACACTTTGATGCGGAAGGTCCCACTACTAGCAGTAAAATTTGGAGAAGAATTCTAATAAAATTTAGAAGTCAGGACCGCTGGGGATATATTACTGGCTGGCACATGGGCGCCAAGTGTGCAAAAACTTCGTATCTGTACAACTGATTGGTTCACACAGTCTACGGTTTCTTCCCTTCAATGGGTCCAGAACATAAAATGGTCGAGGCGCTTGCCAACACTATATGCCTTCCATTGACTGTCTGGACATTAGACGATCTTGAATAATTGTAGACCAGGACGGGTATCCAGTCGACTTTCGAGCTGTAGACATCATAATTTGTCGACGCCTGAAATAAGGGCTGCAGCTTCAGAGTGGCTGTAAAGTAGAAAAGTGATGCGCGTAGCAATCAGTAAACAACTTCACAGCAGAAGCACAACGTGATAACACGGGAGAATTACAAGATTATTAAATTGGTAACTCGAAACCATGCAACGACATCACTCAGTATAATTTCCGGTTCAATACGGTGAGAGAATTACACACGAGGTATATTTCTCCCAGAAATGTTTGCTTCAGGGTTGTTTAGTGATAATAATGAGATTAAGATTCTTATTCTAATACCAAGCAGCTTTAACAATTCCAAGCTACAGTTTCCTCTACTAGAAGGGAAAATCTGTGAAAAAGGAATAAGGCCCTACAGCAACTACTGGAACTTACACAAAATCTTTCTCCTTCTTGTTTCAAGAAATCAGATGTGAACTGAAACAGACTGTACTAGAAATTTTGGACTCACATCAAGCCTGAAAAATGTGTTTCCACATTAATTTCAAACTTGAATAATTTAAAAAATTATATGGTCCATAGATGGATGAAACAGTGAATACATTCGACTTTGTATGTGTACACCTCTCAAGATGCTTATGGGCTACTGCAAAGATGTGAGAAACATTGTCACGAATGCAAAGCAAGAACGAATTCTGGTACAAAGTGCAACGGATAGTAACTCATACATTCAGGGAGAGACTAATGATGAAGAGAATAAAATTGTACCGAAGAAATTAATATACCTCATAGTCTATAATAGATGAGGAGCATCTGAAATTTTTAGAGGTACTGAATTCCGGCATTCAACTGTCATTAACTTTCTGTCCACGGGTATTGTCTGAATACCCAATTCTACTGACTACATCCAGGCAGACTTGAGCCATTAAAACGACTGTGCAATTAGAAACGCCTCAATTTATTACACTACCGCTGCAAACCAATTGGAAGTGGAGTCTGAAAAAGGATTTGAGTGTATTTGAGAATTGTAAGCCAACCAGTGCTGAAGTTTATCTAAATTTACAATTTTACCCATATGGTGATACACAGCTAGATTGTGGTAGTAATGGCTACAGTCTACTGTTTGAGATATGTGTAAGGTTTCACTTTTCTTACTATGAGGGTGTTGATGAATTTGGATGCGTACTCAGCCCAAAGAAATGTAAGAAATTAGCACCCATAGTCGTAATAGATTTCTCAAAGCAGAACAAAACTGTGAATTCACTGCCAATAAATGTCTATTTAAAATTTGTACCAAGAGAAAATTTCCCGAAAGAAACTGCAGTGCATGTATTGTTACTACATTATCATATGATTAATTATTCACTGCTCACTGGAATTGTGTAACGTGCTGTATAAAGTAAAAGGTGCCGCGTAGCATTTGAAGCATATCACAATGATGGCTCACGTAGACATGCTGACATCGCTTCAAAATTTTCACCACAAAGACACGATCGTGTACATGAAACACAGTGAGAAGGCTTCAGGAATCCGTAAGATCTACAAGCATGCGGAATCATCCAGCTGCCTATCTATCTGGTGACTCAAGCAAGTGTACAGAGCAGAAAACAGAAATTGGAAATTGGAAAATTACTTTTATTTTCGGTGAAAAATAAATGACATTTATTAATAAAGTTCATTATTGTTTATGAGTTCATCCTCCTCTATCGATAGGTCTGAGCAAGCTCCTCTCCTTCCTCTTGGACCGGTCGATTCAACTTGCTCACGCCCTTCAACTGACAGATCTGAGTAAACCTCTTCTGGACTGGCCTGTCTCAACTTGATCATCTCCTATCCACTTCCTCTGGCTGGATCGATTAAGTAGCCTCCAACTTGTCCACTGACAAGCTGGTTTACTACTCCATGTACAGGAAAGAGCAAGAGGAAATTGCCTTTTCGTCCAAATAAGTTGTTCAAATGGTTCAAATGGCTCTGAGCACTATGGGACTTAATTTCTAAGGTCATCAGTCCCTTAGAACTTAGAACTACTTAAACCTAACTAACCTAAGGACATCCCACACATCCATGCCCGAGGCAGGATTCGATCCTGCGACCGTAGTGGTTCAAAAGTGGCTCTGAGCACTGTGGGACTTAACTTCTAAGGTCATCAGTCCCCTAGAACTCAGAACTAATCAATCCTAATTAACCTAAGGACATCACACACATCCATCCCCGAGGCAGGATTCGAACCTGCGACCGTAGCGGTCGCGCGGTTCCAAACTGTAGCGCCTAGAACCGCTCGGCCACCACGGCCGGCCGACCGTAGCGGTCACGCTGTTCCGGACTGAAGCGCCTAGAACCGCTCGGCCATCCCGGCCGGCAATAAGTAGTCACTGGTGCTCATCCAGTTCAGGAGATATAATTTTACCAATGTCTTCCGTGCATATGTGCCACTGGCCGCGATCATGTCTACTCCCAAAGGCCAATATGTGCAACATGGAATGAAAACATCCACTCAATTAATTTATGAACTGAGTTACACTTCTCATCTGCAAACTGCACTCTCTTCCTCGTTGAACTCATGTCTATGGCTCCTTTTGTACAGACTGGCTTCAGCTCAGATCATGAGACTTGGGAATTAAGGCATGGGTCATTTTAAAAACGAGAACAAATGGGAAATAGGGTAACAAATTTTCTTAGTTTAGTGGTTATGTGTATAGGGTGAACATTAATAAAACCGACAAACTGCAGGAACGGATTCCTGGCGGGAAATGGAGAAAAAAAAGGTCCAATGAACATGTGTCTGGAAATGAATCGTTGCCACAGTAGATGGCGCTGACACGTGCCGTGTGTTCCTTGTGTGTTGTAGGCTGTGTCATAGTTGCAACTTACTGTAAGCTTCAGAATGGGCCAGTATTCATGTCGAGAAGAAGCCGAGATGATGTTTGTCTACGACCAAGCAGACGGGAACGATCACGAGGCAACACGGCTATACCGAAACATGTACCTTCACAGACACAAACCACATCACACAACATTTCAAGCCCTTTTAAGGCGTTTGTTTGATCACGTGTCTTTTCAGACAGACGAACGTGCAGGGAGGCGGCGGCCTGTGCGTACACCAGATTTGGAGGACCGAGTTCTACAGGATATTTCGACGAACCCTAGTACAAGCTCCAGGCAAGTGGCCCGCCAACATGGTGAAAGCCGAAGTACGATGCGTGACAACCGCATGCATTGCATGCTACTTTGAGCATCCGTTAAGACGTGGATGCGATGCAGCTCTGTACTGTGTTCCGGTACGATTTGTGTGTTGCACAAACACCGTCAATTGGCTGACGCATGATCGCAGGACATTTTTTCCTCCATTTCGGGTCAGGAATCGGTCCCTGCAGCTTGTCAATTTTATTAATGTTCAAGCTGTATTATACACTAAAGTAACGAATTATTATTTTTTATTTATTCATAATGTTCATTTCGGTTTATTAACGATCTGTTCAGAGGTACTTTAATAATAATAATGATTGGAAACTAATGAATATACATATGTTTAGGAATAGTTAATGCACCAATAATAATAGTAATAATGATAATAATAATAATACTAATAATTATGTCGATAAGCTAATATACACACTGAAAAGAATGTATGTAATACATTACCAATGACAGTTTTTCAAAGAAGGTACAATTTTGGAACGCTAAAGCAGATTTACAATGGAACTATGAAATTTTAAATTTGCCATTCATTTTTTGATACAGCTGGTACAGTCATCATTATTTTTTTATAATACAGCAGTTGCAATGTTTTATTTTCTCTGCTACTAATGCTCCAATATTAGAAATACTTTTTCATACGGGAAACGAGCAATACTTAACACAGAAATCACCGATTATAACGAGTAGCAGTAGATGAAAAACCTGTACAATACAAACCACACACACACATTTACACTCATGTATTTATTTACAAATAAATACGTCCTCTCTCTCTCTCTATCTCTCTCTCTTAGCTGAGTGAACAGTGTGAGTACGGTAGGGTTCCAGTGCAATTCTGTCAAATAACCCTTTTGTCGTGACATAACAGACTTCCAGTACTGTTGAAATGTGTACCATAGAGTCCCGAAATTGAGTGGTAACATGGCGTACCATATGCAGAGAAGCATCTGTACCACTGTACAACCATTCCAAGTTACCATCAACTGCGAGAGTTATTGAGCCGCCTTTGGTTGGCACATTTCACTGTACAATATGTGTACATTTTTGATCAAAGGTCTACAGACCCACCGTTTGCGACTCATTCACTTCGTGCAGGAAGGAGGATGAGATTAGTGTTTAACGTCCCGTCGGCAACGAGGTCATTGGAGCACAATCACGGATTAGGGAAGGATGGGGAAGGAAACCGGCCGTGCCCTCTCAAAGAAACCATGCCGGCATTTGCCTGAAGCGATCTAGGGAAATGACGGAAAACCTAAATCAGGCTGGCCGGACGTGGGATTGAACCGTCGTCCTCCCGAATCAAATGGCTCTGAGAACTATGGGACTTGACATCTGAGGTCATCAGTCCCCTAGAACGTAGAACTACTTAAACCTAACTAACCTAAGGACATCACACACATCCATGCCCGAGGCAGGATTCGAACCTGCGTTATTGCTTTATGTATCTGTTTTTATCCCCTTGCATCATCATCAGGGAACCATTTGGTGGAATTAGGTGCTCCTGACATAGCATTATGGCACTGCGTGTAAGATTACTGGAATGTGCAATTAAGTTGGGCAGTGTGGTGTAATGTAGTTTCTTTGTCAAATCCAGATGTTCGTACTGGAAAGCCCCTTTAGGTCCCTTTCTTCGTTCCAAGCTGAAACGTAGCATCATTGGAATGTGCGTCTCTAGTGACGTGCATGTCCTCTTGATACATTGTTTCAGCAAGTTCCAGCAAGTACGTAGAAACTTTCGAGTCTAGGAAGTGCAGTTTAATTTTCGTTATGATTTGGTTGGAAAATGAAATGCATTTTCCTGAGCCTTCTGTCAAAAACCAAACCTGATCATTGTGCAGGCTGAAACCAGCTGATTGCTACAAGATGAAATGAACATCATACCTGCTTGCAGAAGGAAACGGGTACGTGTTGTGGCAGTTGGTAGCTGACGTTTCATGTGTTGTGTGCTGCATTGTAGTACTTGCCTGTGATGAGGACGTCCTGAAAAGAAAAGTATCCGAATTTTTTATTCTATTCTCAATATCAGTTGAGATGTTACGTGGCACGCATATTACCGTTCAACTTTCCCACTTCGCTGACACAAGTTGCAACCCTCTGTCAACAGAGAGCTCGGAATTAAAGCGTTTAACATCGTGGTGCGTAGAGTAACTATTTTGGTGCATGAGAAACAATGTGCTGTAACAGCTAAGAAAACTAAAAGCATGAATTCGAAGAATTCGTCCACACATAAAGCACTCTCTCCTTCAGCACGACAAAGCCAGACCACAAATGGACACTACGATACCTGCAACAATCCGACGCCTTGGGTTCATTGTCATCAGTCATACCCCACACAGTCCCGACTTGCCCCATCCAACTTTCACCAGTTACCAAAACTTAAAGAAAACCTCTGAGGACTGGACTTCGATGGGGATGATGCTGTACAAGCGGGGTTGAAGCTGTGGTTGCATCAACATACAATTCAACTCCATGTTCCTACAAACTCCAACAACTTCGTCCAAAACTCCGTCAAACTCTGTCTAAAACTACAAACTTCGGTATCATTCTACAGTGATGGTATCAACAAACTAATCTCTCAGCGGGAGAAATGTATTCGTCGTCAGGGTGACTATACAGAGAAATAAGTAAGCGGACATGAACATTAAAGATGTAAAATGTTTATAGAGATTGTTGTATTTAAAAAGCTTCAAAAGTTTTCATTTAAAAACATCAGAGGCATTAATTTTCAGCATACCTGTGTAGATGCTAATGATCAATCTGCGGAGTTTCCGCTTCTCTATCTAATGGCAGCCCGCAAATATAATATTTAACGGCTCTCTTGTATAAATCATCATTGTCCCGTGGATCGATGCCGCGATTGTTGGTGTAATAAATCTTATCAACCTTTCTTGGAAGTTGTACAGAGTCAGAGAGCAACCATCAATCAAAACGATTATATATGAAGATAGCAACTGTTTTCGAAAGAACAGATACTATTGATGACCGTCTAGCTTCTCTAGAGTAAATGATAATTAATTGAAACCCTCACTGCCGATAGGTGTTGTTGATATATCTCGATGGGACTGCTGAAAATGTGTGCCCTGACCGAGACTCGAACCCGAGATCTCCTGCTTACATGGCAGACGCTCTACGGGAATCGTCATCTTAGTTTGCTCGAGTAATGAGTGGATGGGCAAATATCTATTAGGTACATTACGTATGTAGATTGTGGACAGTTGGCAATGTGGGTCTCACGGGAAGCGTGCAAGGGGTAAGTCCCTGCAGTCGCGTTCTTCATCTGTGTCCTCGGTGGCTTAGGTGGACAGAGCGTCTGCCATGGAGATCCCGGGCTCGAGTCCCGGTCAGGGCACACATTTTCAGCTATCCCCATCGAGGTATATCAACAACACCTGTCGGCAGCTGAGGGTTTCAATTAATTCAAATGGTTCAAATGGCTCTGAGCACTATGGGACTCAACTGCTGTGGTTATTAGTCCCCTAGAACTTAGAACTACTTAAACCTAACTAACCTAAGGACATCACACACATCCATGCCCGAGGCAGGATTCGAACCTGCGACCGTAGCAGTCGCACGGTTCCGGACTGCGCGCCTAGAACCGCGAGACCACCGCGGCCAGCTTCAATTAATTATCATTTATTCTAGAGGAGCTGCACGGTCATCAATGGTATCTGTTCTTTCGAGAGCAGTTACTACCTTCATATACAGGGTGGTCTATTGATCGTGACCGGGCGAAATATCTCACGAAATAAGCATCAAACGAAAAAACTACAAAGAACGAAACTTGTCGAGCTTGAAGGGGGAAGCCAGATGGCGCTATGGTTGGCCCGCTAGATGGCGCTGCCATAGGTCTAACGGATATTAACTGCGTTTTTTTAAATAGGAACCGCATTTTTTATTACATAATCTTATAGTACGTAAATAAATATGAATGTCTTAGTTGGACCACTTTTTTCGCCTTGTGATAGATAGCGCTGTAATAGTCACATGCAATGAAACATCTTGTAGTAACATTGGTAGAACATTACATAGGAAATGAGCATACATTGCACCATTTAGATTGCCATCGATAAAATGGGGGCCAATTATCCTTCCTCCCATAATGCCGCACCATACATTAACCCTCCAAGGTAGCTGATGTTCTACATGTCGCAGCCACCGTGGATTTTCCGTTGCCCAATAGGGCATATTACGCCGGTTTACGTTACCTCTGTTGGTGAATGACGCTTCGTCGCTAAATAGAACGCTTGCAAAAAATCTGCCATCGTCCTGTAATTTCTCTTGTGCCCAGTGGCAGAACTGTACACGACGTTCAAAGTCGTCACCTTGCAATTCCTGGTGCATAGAAATATGGTACAGGCGTAATCGATGTTGATGTAGCATTCTCAACGCCGACGTTTTCGAGATTGCCGATTCTCGCTCAATTTGTCTGCTACTGATGTGCCGCGACAGAAGCTAAAACACCCACTTGGGCATTATTTGTTGCAGGTCGTGGTTGGCGTTTCACATTGGCTGAACACTTCCTGTTTCCTTAAATAAGGTAACTATCCGGTGAACGGTCCGGACACTTGAATGATATCGTCCAGGATACCGAGCAGCATACATAACACACACCCGTTGGGCATTTTGATCACAATAGCCATACATCAACACTATATCGACCTTTTCCACAATTGGTAAACGGTACATTTTAAGACGGGTAACGTATCACAAAGCAAATACCGTCCGCACTGGCGGAATGTTACGTGATACCACGTACTTATACGTTTGTGACTATTACAGCGCCATCTATCAGAAAGTGAAACAAGTGGTCCAGATAAAACATTCATATTTCCTTACGTACTACACGAATATGTAATAAAAATGGGGGTTCCTAATTTAAAAAACGCAGTTGATATCCTTTTGATCTATGGCAGCGCCATCTTGCGCGCCAACCCTAGCGCATCCTGGTTTCCCCCTTCAAGCTAGACGAGTTTCGTTCTTTGTAGTTTTTTCGATTGATGCTTATTTCGTGAGATATTTGGCCCGGTCACTATCAATGGACCACCCTGCATATAGTTAAAAGCTACCCAGCCTTTGCCCTTCGTCTGTGTGAATGCGCACAGGTTGCCCGAACTCTTACGGGAATCTTCACCTTAGTATGTGCAAGTAATGAGTGGATAGGCAAATTGTATTAGGTACATTACGTATGTTGATTGCGGACAGTTGGAAATGTGGATATCACGGGAAGCATACAAGGGATAAGTCCCTGGAGTCGCGCTATTCATTTGTGTCCTCGGTGGCTCAGATGGATAGAGCGTCTTCCATGTAAGCAGGAGATCCTGGGTTCGAGTCCCAGTCAGGGCACACATTTTCAGCTGCCCCCATCGAGGTATATCAACAACACCTACAGGCTGCTGAGGGTTTCAATTCATTATCAACAGTGATTATGATTCGATTCATATGTGCACACAATTTGGTACGCAGCTGGGAATGGTGTAAGTCATTGGGGTCAGCCTCACAGCGTGTCACATAGGTGAGAAGGCACTCAGTCAGTGTGTATTACAAAGGATCAACGCTCCTCATGATTTTCAGATTTTAGGAATTTATTTTCCTCAGAGGGCATTTCCGAACATACTGGTTTCAGTGTAGAAAAGTCCAGCAGATGCTTTCCGAATAGCTAGACACCTAGGACAAAAGTGCTGTTTATTATGTATTTAACTCAATTGGCGGGAGTTAGGTGGGGCATGTTCTTGACGCAGACGTATGTTCTTTCCACCCCTTGTAGAATAATAACAAATCACCCTCTTTCTCTTGCCGACCTGCGAAATCCCTAAAGTAAAGGGTTACAATCTATTTCTGTGTAACACATCTGACTTGCTGTCTTTCAGCCTATAACACATCTGACTTGCTGTCTTTCTGCCTATAAACGTGGGAATTCTGCCGTTCAAATTTAGGTTCACCCTGAAGCTTAAAACCGTGCCACCAAAGTTATAAAATCAACATACGTAATCCTCTCTATATTGAGTCATTTGCTCCAAATGCAAGCCGGAAATGACCAAGCAAAGCAAACTCGTCATTATGACTTTGGACATTAAAGCAGCTCTGTTGAGCAACTGTATGCTCCAGTAGCTGGCTATAGGAGAATCACTCATTTAATGGGTCAAAAATATGTAAGTGAATATCCAGATGGAGTATGTGGCTGAGTATCTCACCAGAACCTCTTTCTTGCATTTCAGAAAATTGGCCCAGTACAATACTTCAGGTGAAGTCTCAGAACCACCCCGTAACTGAGGTAATCAAAAGTTCTTTATTCAGAGTTACTATCCTGTTTCAGGGGTACAGGAGTTTGTAGCATAAAATTTCACTGCGCTTAATGGCAGTATACTGCAAATTGTTAACAATTTCGGGAATCTCTCTTTCCAGAACAGGCAGACAATGTTAAGAAAATGGACTGGGACTTGATAGCCAGCTGTAGAGTTATCTATGTGGGCATTCAAGATCCTGTGTGCAAATGTGCCTCTAACTACTGGGTGGCTTAAAGCTGGAGTGTGACTAGCCTGTTGCTAGCCTAAACTAGTAGGATGGACTAGGAAAGTGGTGCTAGTCAGTTGGTAACTACATACAGCCGGCGAACGTGCTGACTGGCCAGGCTAAGGCAAATGCCATAATGAGGCACAGCGAGATGAGTGTGATGATGATGGACCAAACTGCGGCAACTGTCATGAAAATGGTCCAGGCCAGGGTATTGTTACAAGTCTGCCTCTAGACAACTTCAGTTTTCCTGTGACAAAAACAACGACACACACAAGTATTATGTGTGAGAATTCCAAAACAAGAATCACAAGCAAGTGTTAATATCTTTTTTCTGGTACTTACTTAGAAATTCGTTGGCATCTGTAAAACTCAATATAGATTTCATTTTCTCATCATGAGTCGGTACAATACTTCTTAATATATTCTCCAGCTCAGCGTGGAGACCTAGGTCCTACTATATCACAATACTGTTGTCTAAGCTCCCTAGAAATGAAAGACATGCATCTGATCAACAATGTTTGAATTTTCAAATTATTCTGGAAATGTGAATTTACATATTCGTTCGTCTAAATGGTGTTCGGAAATTCCCATTAAACGCTTGTAGGAGCTGTAGAGGGGAGTGAGTAAGTAACATTTTGAACAGGAACCCATGTCCGGAAATGTCATCCAACGACGCCACAGTGCGTCAAAGTCGCCGGCGTCTGGAGGTGTATGTATATACAGGATTTACTGTCACAGGTATCAGAGCGGTTTTCGCTTATGACTTTTTGACTGGTTCGTTTCTGGTACGGTGACTCGTACCTCAAATTGATGCATTTATCCTTCTCCATCACCCAGAAAGCTTGAACATCATTACGGATCTATAATTCATTTACAGGCACCAGCTCCTATAATTTTGACGCTCTGTAGTGTCGTTGCATGCAGTTGTGCAAATGGGTTCCTATTCAAAGTATTATGTACTCATTCCGCTTTACAATTCTTAGAAGTATGTAATGGGATTTCCGAACACGCTGTACAACTGGAATCCATCCTTGTGAACTAATACTAGAGAATGTAGTCATAGCCCGAGACGGGAAAATCTCATCGCGCTGAATGTCGACGGCTGCGATGTCAACCCATTCAGCCAATGAAATATCGTTATTTAAGCTCCTTATAAGCAAGAAGAATAACTCGTAAAATATATACAAGCGGAAATTATTGTAGAAATATAAATTACTGTTAATGTATTTGGTTGTCTATAATTGGTAGCCAGCCCCGTGAACTTAGTGTTGAAAATGGCATCATGACTTGAAATGGGAAAATTTCATTGTGCTTAATGTTGATGGCTGTGTTTTCAACTCATCCAAACATTATAGCATCGTTACCTAAGCTCCCTAGAAACTGAAACAGAACATCTCATGAACATTCTATGCAAATGTAATTCACTGGTGTTGAAACATTGTTGTATGAATTACTACTACATACGTATCCCCCCCCCCCCCCTCCCACAACAAACGCCAGCGCTGTGAATTTAGGGATGATAGGGGTGCCATAGGTTGTGACGGTGCCTTGGGTATTTCTGTAAAGCACGATAGTGTATAAGTATCAGGCGTAACTGTATATATATATATATATATATATATATATATATACTAACCATTAAAATTGCTACACCAAGAAGAAATGCAGATGATAAACGGGTACTGATTGGACAAATATATTATACTAGAACTGACATGTGGTTACATTTTCACGCAGTTTGGGTGCATAGATTCTGAGAAATCAGTACCCAGAACAACCATCTCTGGCCCTAATAACGGCCTTGATACGCCTGGGCATTGAGTCAAACATAGCCTGGACGGCGTGTACCGGTACAGCTGCCCATGCAGCTTCAACACGATACCACAGTTCATCAAGAGTAGTGACTGGTGTATTGTGACGAGAAAGTTGCTCGGCCACCATTGGCCAGACGTTTACAATTGGTGAGACCTCTGGAGAATGTGTTGGCCAGGGCAGCAGCCGAACGTTTTCTGTATCCAGAAAGGCCCGTACAGGACCTGCAACATGCGGTCGTGCATTATCCTGCTGAAATGTAGGGTTTCACAGGGATCGAATGAAGAGTAGAGCCACGGGTTGTAACACATCTGAAATGTAACGTCCACTGTTCAAAGTGCCGTCAGTGCGAACAAGAGGTGACCGAAACGTGTAACCAATGGTACCCCATACCATCACGCCGGGTGATACGCCAGTATGAAACGGATGGGACCATCATGATGCTGTAAACAGAACCTGGATTCATCCGAAAAAATGACATTTTGCCATTCGTGCACCGAGGTTCGTTGTTGAGTACACCATCTCAGGCTCTCCTGTCTGTGATGCAGTGTCAAGGGTAACAGCAGCCATGGTCTCTGAGCTGATAGTCCATGCTGCTGCGCCGGCCGCGGTGGTCTCGTGGTTCAAGGCGCGCAGTCCGGAGCCGTGCGACTGCTACGGTCGCAGGTTCGAATCCTGCCTCGGGCATGGATGTGTGTGATGTCCTTAGGTTAGTTAGGTTTAAGTAGTTCCCAGTTGTAGGGGACTGATGACCACGGCAGTTGAGTCCCATAGTGCTCAGAGCCATTTGAACCATTTTTTGAACCATGCAGATGCAAACGTCGTCGAACTGTTCGTGCACATGGTTATTGTTGTGCAAACGTCCCCATCTGTTGACTCAGGGATCGAGACGTGGCTGCACGATCCGTTACAGCAACTCGGATAAGATGCCTGTCGTCGCAACTGCTAGTGACACGAGGCCGTTGGGATCCAGCACGGCGTTCCATGTTACCCTTCTGAACCCACCGATTCCATATTCTGCTAACAGTCATTGGATCTCGACCAACGTGAGTAGCAGAATCGCGATACGATAAACCGCAATCGCGATAGGCTACAATCCGACCTTTATCAAAGTCGTAAACGTGATGGTACGCATTTCTGCTCCTTACACGAAGCATCACAACAATGTTTCATGAAGCAACGCCGGTCAATTGCTGCTTGTGTATGAGAAATACGTTGGAAACTTTCCTCATTTCAGCGCGTTGTAGGTGTCGCCACAGGCGCCAACCTTGTGTGAATGCTCTGAAAAGGTAATCATTTGCATATCACAGCGTCTTCTTCCTGACGGTTGAATTTCGTGTCTGTAGCACGTCATCTTCGTGGTGTAGCAATTTTAATGTCCAATATTAATAGATGGGATGATATTATAAGTTGATGTGCAGCTGCTAGCCTGATCAGCTGGGGATAGGCCTATGTCCCAGGAGCTAACCACTTGTGGAACCAGTGGACTGGTTGTGGTGCAGGCATCCTGGGTCTACCATTGTACACTCATCCATCTCCATCTGAGCAACATCGTTGAGCTTACAGGAGGAAAAAACCTTCATCAGATAATAATCACTGTACAAAATTATTCACTCATCTTCATTTGTTAGTTATGCGTATTCAGTCAATCTGAATTAGCAAGCCCCCCTTTGGAGAACCAATTTTTAAGAGGTCCAGTGTTTCATCAGCCATCAGTGGTGACTTCACGTGTCACATGTGCTGAACTGCACTTGAAATTGCTCGTAAATATTTTATAAAGTTTTTGAAACGTCGTGGTATGGGAAAACTTAACCAAAACGTAAGGTAAGCAGAGCTCAAAGGCTGCAGGGAGTGAAAGCGTAGACCCAAATGAGGTTACAGTTTCAAACACAATTTAATTTCATTAAACATTAAAAAATCACTTGTACACTGCAATAAATTTTTTTTTAAACTACAGGCCTGAAGGGCCGCTGAACATTCACAACTGTAATGTCAAAATGACAACCTTAAGATTCAGCATAAGGAGATAATCACGGTCTAAAGGACCCAACACTTTTGATTAATTATTGACCAATACAATAAGTTACTGAAAGGAATGACTTTAATCATTCGGCCAGCAGGGCCAATCAAATATAACCACAAATGCTGTTTTGATAATGCTACAAGAATGCAAAACCAACAGTTAATTTACTTCGTCCAAAGGAGCAGTAAAGATCAAAAGACAAATTCATATACCGAAGGTTTTTTTTAATGAAACAAGCTAACAAGATAAAATGAATAACCAAAAATCGGTAGTGACGTTGCCACTTGGCGTGAAGTGCCTGAATATCGGTAGTAATAAATATTTGAGAATGGTTGAAGTTAGTAGGCCCGTGTTCCTCACCACTAGGAAACATTTACAACCAGCTGTGCTAGGACTGCCTGCTTTAGCAATATGGCACAGACCAGCAGAACAACTAGAATCTGCACCAAGTGGCGAATGGTCCACATAGGGCATGACAGCAACTCTCTATAACACATAAAATAAAAATTACTAAATATTGAAACACATGGTACAAAATATAACGCCTATCTAGGCAGGAACTGTTAATGACGCCCACTGGCCTTCGTAAATCTTCGACTTAGTAAAGGTGACGGCCAGTACTAAATAATAATACCATTCAACAAATTGTAAAATATTGCACTTCGGCCAGAATAAAATTTCAACCCCAGATAATATTTTAGGTTCAGTTATTAAGGCACAGAGAGTTAACACTCTTTTCTACTTATATTTACACTTGATAATATAACAGCAGATCATTGAATCGGGATTTCGGGCACGCCTGAGCCTACTAAAATTGCGAAACACCATGGCACACGACCTTAGAGCAAAACACCCAACGACACGGGCAGAATTTGAGTGAGACACATCAAGTCAAGAAATTTTCACCGTTAGTCCAGAAGGCACACAAGCATTCGGCGACAGGTTGCAACCAGCACCAACTCGAGTTATGTCAATCGCCCCAGTTCCGCCATAGCAACGCGAACACACCCTCGTCAACAGTTGCCACGCCGAGCTTGCTTATCACACAGACCGTCCAGAACGACTGCCGCCGTCCAGAGTACACACGCTCTTATCAATCACGTGCGTTCACAGGAAGTTATAACACCTTTCCCTCGACATTGCGCAGCCACACAAACGGAAACTAAATTCCCCGTCTCACTTCGGCAGCAGCACTCGATACTCTCGTCGTCAGCAGGTCTCTCCTCAGAACGCAGCGCCCTCTGAAATTGAAAAATAAACGGACCAATCGCGGCACAGCAAGACGACACACTACACCTAGGCAAAGATGAAGATGATACGGTTCACTTTTAGTCTTCAGTTACTTATTTTAACGTTTGTTTGTGTTAATATTTACTGTGAAAGTAACTTATTAGTGGATTTTCATGAACCGCAGTCTTTCTTCCTGTGTTATTGACTCGAGTGGTTTGTTATTCTTGAATGTGCTTACGTCGTTCGTCCAAGACTCTCGCCTCAATACTGTATTTACATTTCGCGGCGTGCAGTTGCAGCAGCAGCGGTTATAAAGCTAAATACCGAAGAAGTTATTTGTGCACTGTTATACATTTATTAAATTTAATAGTTTTTAGCGGTGTTTCGTGCTGTTTGTGGCGAAATAACGATTTACTAAACTTTAGAAACGTTCGCTGGCTGTGTTGTTTTAGTTTCCTGTGCGTTAAAGTCGTTCGGTAAATTTCGTGCTTTAGTTTTCAGCTGACGTTTCTTATTGTTTCTAGTGAAGTATTTCAGTAAAATTTTTATTCAGTATTTTAACTTCGTTGAGTCTTCCAGTGGCCGCTTGAATTTTTGGTTTTAGCTAATAATTTTGTGACGTTTTGTTAGTATTGGTATTAGTTGTGGTTTAATAGTTTTAACACAGGTCGTTGCATTCTTAGTAGACAGAGAATTTGGAGACCGCTGTTGTTAGTTCAATTAATAGTTCTACTGGTACAACCGAACTTAGGTAACTTAGATGTACATTTTTTAGTAACTGTAAAATTTTACCATGAGTGACAAGTGTGGGCTCTTTCGTAGGTTTGTGAGTAGTTGGTCACGGTGTGGGATTCGTTCGAAGCATTTTCTTTGGGGGGGGGGGGATGCAAAGGGGAAGCCAAAGGGCATTCTAGCGAGATTCTTTCTTGGGAATGTAAAATCTGTAGTAGAAATAAGTTGATACAGGAGCAAGATCGTAAGATCTGTGCCCTTCGGGTGCAGTTACAACACGCAAAGGAGGGACTAGATAGGCTGAGGAGGGTGAAGGGTGCTGGGGAATGAGAACTGGCAGTTGGCAAGAAGGCAGCTAGGAGGAGGAGGTATTCAGACAGTTATACTTTTCGTATATGCAGTAGATCTGACCAACTGTCAGAGTTGAGTGGAGTGGAGCCTCTTGTAGCTGCAGGTGTGGGAAACATGCAGCAGTACTCAGCAGTTAGAAGGCCTCAGTCAGTTCCAAAGTCTAACAGAAAGATGGTTCTGCTGCTAGGTAGTCCGCATGGTAGAGTTGTGGGCCTGCATTTGCAGGAAGTGTTGGGGACTGAGTATCAGGTCATCAGCATTGTGAAGCCTAGTGCAGGGTTGACTCAGGTGACAGGCAGCATAGGGGAGTTATGTAGGAATTTTACAAAGGAGGATCATGTAGTGGAGCAGGAAACAGTCTTGATAGGGACGGGGAATGTGTTGTAGGTGGTGACCTGGTAAACACAGCTACTCAAACTGGTGGCACTAACGTTCATTTCGTGCAACTGTTTCAGCGTCATGATCGGCCTCATCTCAATGCGGCTGTTAGGCTTGTTAAAATGGGGCTGGAGATGGCACTGATGGCAGAGGGTATGTGTCACATTTCAGTGGTGCCAGTTGAGCCTGTCAGTAGATTGGGTTTCACTAGACATGGTCTGAACCTCAATAGGTATGGGAAGGGGAGGCTGGCAAAGCTGATAGGTGACAGTGTAGTGGGTGGAGGCGGGATAATTAAAAAAAAAAAAAATTCCTGTTGCAGTTGGTGTTAGAGGTGCACCTTTTTTTAGACTGAAGTCAGCTGATAGGTACACCTACTTAAAGGAAGTCCCTCTACAAGGGACCACCTTCAGAGGACGTCATGTGTCCAAGTAGAGAAGGAATTAGCACATTTCATCAAAATATAAGAGGTATTAGAGACAAAGTTAGTAAACTGCTTATAGATGTTGGTTCTGAAATTATTGGTATATCGGAGCATCACTTAAATAATTCGACAATTCAGAGGCTTCCTTTACCAGGATACAGATTAGCTGGCTGTTTTTCAAGGAGTTCCTGGCGTAGTGAGCGAGTGGCCATGTACGTAAAAAAAGCAGTATTCCATTTCAGTCCATAGACGTATCATGGCACTGCACCTAACAGATATTTGAATTTTGTGCAGGACCAGTTGAATTCAGTGAAACTAAACTTCTAATTTTTGTTGTTTTATAGGTCCCCTAAATCTGACATCATTTCTGCTCAAGCAAGCGAGGTTTCATGATTCACATTATAGCAAGTACCAGAAATTAGTTACATGTGGTGGCTTCAATATTAATTTTGTATATGATGGTGCACACTGTGTTTTTCCACCTAGGGTGCGGGGGAACAGTAGCACAGACATAAACAATATTTTTATTCATTCTTCATTACTAGATGGGCATTCCGTTAATTAAAGGGTGACTGGCCTTTCAGAACATGAGGCAAAAATTTTAACACTAATATGCTTTTGTACTCTAAACAAATGTCACATATAATTACAAACTATGTAGGGAAGTTAATCCAACAGCAATAGAGTTTTTTAAACCTCGTCAAGGAACAAGAGTGGCAGTATCTTTATAGCACTGATAACATAGATGACAAATATAATGCTTTCCTCAACACATTTATCATGCTCTTTGAGAGTTGCTTTCCATTAGAACGTTCTAAACGGGGCACTAGCAGTTAAAGGCAGCCCGGGTGGCTGACTAGTGAGATAATGTATCATGCAGAACAAAGTGGGAATTATATCAAAATGTCAGAAGCAGTCACAATCAAGCTACAGTAGCCCATTACAAACAGTACTGTAAAGTGCTTCAAAATGTTATTAGGAAGGCAAAGAGAATGTGGTATGCAAATACAATAGCTAATTCACGGGATAAATTTAAAACCATGTGGTCAGTTGCGAAGGAAGTGTCTGGTCAGCAGTAAAAGGTCGACAGTATAAAGTCAGTTCATAGTAAAAATATTTCTGTTACTGATAAATCATATACATGTACAGTACTGAACAATCATTATCTGAGAATATTTGGTGAATTAAACAAAAATTTAGATTCTATAGAGAATAATACAACACTCTTGGCAAATGCTTTTCCGAGATTGATGTCTGAAATACTCCTCTGTGATACAGACAAAAGGGAAATTGAGTCAACAACTAAATCACTGAAGACCAAGGACTCTCATGGATATGATGGAGTACCTAGAAGAATATTAAAGTACTGTGCTGCACATGTTAGCCCCGTTTTTCAAACGATCTAACAGTGTTCAGAAAGGATAGATTAAATACAGTTGGTGGTGGAGTATTTATTGTTGTCAGAGGTAGTTTGTATTGTAGCGAAATTGAAGAAGATAGTTCGTGTGAAATAGTAGGGGTAGAGGTTATACCTGACAATCGGACTAAACTATTAATTGAACCGTTTTACCGACCCCCCAACTCGGAAGATATAGTTGCTGAACAGTTCAAAGAAAACTTGAGTCTCATTTCAAATAAGCACCCCACTCATACAATTATAGTCGATGGTGACTTCAATCTAACCTCGATATGTTAGAAAAATTATACGTTTAAAGCCGGCGGCAAGCATAAACGTCATCCGAAATTGTACTGAATGCCTTCTCAGAAAATTATTTTCAACAATTAGTTCATGAGCCCACTCAAAGCCTAATTGGTTGCGAAAGCATACTTGACATTTTAGCAACAAATAATCCTGTGCAAATAGTGAGTATTGTGACGAATACAGGGATTAGCGACCACAAGGCAGTTGCTGCTAGGCTGAATACCGTAACATCTACAACCATCAAAAAGAAACGCAAAGTATATCTATTTAAAAAAAAAGCTGATAAAAATGCTCTTAATGTCTTTTTAAGAGACAGTCTTCACTCCTTCTAATCTGAGCATGTAACTGTAGAAAACTTGTGGAATGTTTTCAAAGAGATCGACAGCAATTGAGAGATATATACCACATAAATTAATAAGTGATGGTACTGATCCCCCATGGTACACAAAACAGGTCATATCGTTGTTTCAGAAGCAACGAAAAAAGCATGCCAATTTAAAATAACGCAAAATCCCCAAGATTGGCGAAGTTTTACAGAAGTTCGAAATATGACGCGTACTTCAATGCGAGGTGCTTTTAATAATTTCCACAACGAAATTCTGTCTCGAAATGTGGCAGAAAACCCAAAGAGATTCTGGTCATACATAAAGCACACCAGTGGCAAGACGCAATCAATACCATCACTGCGCCATAACAAAGGTGAAGTCACTGATGATAGTGCCTCTAAACCAGAGTTATTAAACACGGTTTTCCGAAACTCCTTCACCAAAGAAGACGAAGTAAATATTCCTGAATTACAATCAAGAACAACTGCCAAGATGAGAAACATAGAAGTAGATATCCTCGGTGTAACGGAGCAGCTTAAATCACTTAATATAGGCAAGGCCTCCGGTCCAGACCGTTTACCAGTCAGGTTCCTCTCAGAGTATGCTGAAAAAATAGCTCAATATTTAGCAGTTATATACAACATACAACCGCTTGCTCAAGTCACACCAGTACCCAAAGAGGGAAGTAGGAGTAATCCGCTGAATTACAGGCCTTTATCACTAACCTCGAATTGCAGTAGGGTTTTGGGACATGCACTGTGTTTGAACATTATGGAGTACCTCGAATAAAACGACTTATTGACACATAGTCAGCACGGTTTCAGAAAATATCGTTCTTATGAAACACAACTAGTTCTTTATACTCATGAAGTAATAAGAGCTATCGACAGGGGATGTGAAATTGATTCCACATTTTTAGATTTCCAGTAGACTTTCGACACCTTTCTTCACAAGCGTCTTCTAACCAAACTGCGTGCCTACGGAGTAAAGCCTCAGTTGTGCGACTGGATCGTGATTTCCTGTCAGAAAGGTCACAGTTCCTAGTAATAGACGGAAAATCATAGAGTAAAACAGAAGTAATATCCGGCCTTCCTCAAGGAAGTGTTATAGGCCCTTATTGTTCCTGATCTATATTAACGACATGAGAGACAATCTGAGTAGCCGTCTTAGAT
The DNA here is from genome assembly GCF_023897955.1 of Schistocerca gregaria. Classification (NCBI taxonomy): domain Eukaryota; kingdom Metazoa; phylum Arthropoda; class Insecta; order Orthoptera; family Acrididae; genus Schistocerca; species Schistocerca gregaria. The sequence continues at coordinate 493,105,113 of NC_064926.1, forward strand.
TGTTTGCTGATGATGCTGTCATTTACCGTCTTGTAAAGACATCAGATGATCAAAACGACTTGCAAAATGATTTAGATAAGATATCTGTATGGTGCGATAAGTGGCAATTGATCCTGAATAAGGAAAAGTGTGAAGTTATCCACATGAGTACTAAAAGAAATCAGCTAAATTTCGATTACGCGATAACCTGAATTGGAACGATCACATAGATAATATTGTAGTTAGAGCAAACCGAACACTGCGATTCATTGGCAGAACACTTAAAAGGTGCAACAGGTCTACTAAAGAAGCTGGTTACGTCGCGCTTGTCCTCCCTATTCTGGAGTGTTGCTGTGCGATGTGGGATCCGCATCATGTGGGATTGACGGATGACATCGAAAAAGTACAAAGAAGGGCAGCTCGTATTGTATTATCACGAAATAGGGGAGATAGTGTAACAGGCATGATACGTGAATTGGAGTGCCAATCATTAAAACAAAAGCGATTTTCGTTGCGACGGGATCTTCTCATGAAATTTCAGTCACCAGTTTTCTTCTCCGATTGCGAAAACATTCTGTTGGCAGCCACCTACATAGGGAGAAATTATAATCACGACAAAATAAGAGAAATCGGGGCTCGCCCATAAAAATTTAAGTGCTCGTTTTTCCCGCGTGCCGTTCTAGAGTGGAACGGTAGAGAGACAACTTGAAGTAGGTTCATTGAACCCTCTGCCAGGCACTTTATTGTTAATAGCAGAGTAATCACGTAGATGTAGATGTAGATTTAGCAATATTTGTAATTTTTCCTTTAGGAATGGTCAGTTTCCTGAACGATTAAAGTACTGAGAAGTAAAGCCGCTTTATAAAAAGGGAGAAAGGGCTAATGTAGACAATTTTAGAACTTCTGCTATGCCAACAGTGTTTGCTAAAGTCATTGAAAAGACTGTTTAGGTAAGGATAATTGATAATTTTATATCACATGATTTGCTATCAAATGTACACTTCGGCTTTAGAAGTTGTTTAACAACTGAAAATGCTATATTATCTTTTCTCTGTGAGGTACGGTACTGAATGTCTTAAACAAAAGGTTTCGAACGCTTGGCATATTTTTTGGATTAACTAAGGCGTTTCATTAAGTTGATCACAAAATATTGCTCCAGAAGTTGGACCATTACGGAATACGGGGAGTAGCTCACAATTAGTTCATCTCTTACTTTAGCAACAGACAGCAAAAGGTCATTATTCACAATGTTGAGTATTTGCTGTGATGTGGGGTCTGACTGGGGTACAGTCAAGTGGGGTGATCCCCCAGGGATCAGTGTTGAGGCCACTTCTGTTCCCTATGTATATAAATGATATGTCGTTTAGTATTATAGGTAATTCTAAAACATTTCTGTTTGCTAATGACACTAGCTTGGTAGTAAAGGATACACTGGCACTGTTTCAAATAATGCAGTTCGTGACATAAGTTCATGGCTTCTAGAAAATAAACTAACGCTAAATCACAGTAAGACTGTTTTTACAGTATTTAACACGTAATTCAAGAAAACTTGAAACTGAACAATTCAAATTCCTAGGTGATTGGAAAACCCACGTTCAGGACCTTGTTCATAGACTTAATGTTGCCATTTTTACTATTCGAATGGTTCTGAAATGAGTGATCGTTCGACACGAAAATTAGCCTAGTTTGCTTATTTTCATTCGCTTATATGGTATGGTATTATATTTTGAGGTAACCCTTCCCATTATAAAAGGATAAGTTTGGCTCAGAAATGAGCTGTTCGAGTAATAAGTGGTGTTCAGTTCACGAATCCCTTGTCGACCCCTGTTCACTAGTCTGGGTACTTTTACATTGGCCTCTCAATATATGTATTTTTCAATGTCATTTCTTGTTAGCAATATTAGCTTATTCCCAAGAATAAACAGCTTTCACTCTGTTTATACTCGGCAGAAATCAAACCTGCATTTGGATTGGACCTCCTTAACTCTTGTGCAGAAAGGTATGCAGCATACTGCTGCGTCCACTTTCAATGAGCTACCACTCGAATTCAAAAATCTTACCATTAATCCACGCGCTTTCGAATCGAAACTGAAAAGTTTCCTCATGGCTCACTCCTTCCATTCTGCCAAGGGGTTCCTTGAAAACTTAAGCTGATTCTTGTTATGTTGTTGATTGCGTTTACTTAAACTTACGGCTTGACTTTTTCGGGTTCATAAACATTTTATATTATCTGCTAATACTTTTATGTTGTAATTTCATGTACTGACACGTTCCATGACCTTGGAGATTTGCTCCTCAATTTGGTCCTACGGAAATTTTGACCGAAGTTTTGCTCATGACAGAGGGCCGAAATGGTGTCAAAAACCTCACAACTGAGAGGAAGGACAGTCGAAGAAAAGTATGCGTTAGTCCTCTTTTGAAGATTGCCAATAACTGCAAATGGTTTAGACGTGTGATCACAGGTGATGAAACCTGCGTTTTTGAGAACGGTCCTGCGACAAGGCACAAAGTGGGGAGCGGCACACTGACACATCTCCTCGACCGACGAAAACTCGAATGAGCAAGTCAGATATCAAAACAATGGTGATTTGCTTTTTTGATAGTGCAGAAATCGTGCATAAAGAAATTGTTCTTCCAAGACAAACTGTCGACCAAATGTTTTACAAATATATCCTTGAAAGGCTCAGGGAAATGGTGAATCGAGTGAAACAGGACGTTGCAGACAAGCGGATGATGCATCTTAACAACGCCCCATGTCTCTCGGTCACTTCCATCACGGAATTTTGGACCTCAAAATGGCATTCCTGTTGCTTGACGACCTCCCCCCCCCCCCCTTTCCGCCTAAACTGAGTCCTTGTGATTTTTTTCTTTTCCCAAAATTGAATAATGTCTTAAAAGAAAATCAGTTTGGGACTCTGGAGAACATCCAAAAGAACGTGACCGACGTGTTAAACGCCCTACCAGTTGAAGCCATTCTGCGCTTCTACCATGATTGGGAACGACGACTCACCCGGTGTATAGATGCCGAAGGGAACTATATTGGAGGGGACACACTGTTGTTTGAAAAAAAAACTTTCATAGATAAAGAAATCATTGTCATTTCTTTTCGCACACACCGCGGACCTCCAAACATATTTCAGTTAAGTGCTGGCAATGGCTCCAGTGTGTTTTAGTTCTACATACTTGTATATAAAAACGTTCCTGCATGTTTCTTGTTGTGGGGGAAAAATGTCAGGAAGCTAAAATATCATTTTTGATAATAATTAAAGAAATTCAGCCTTGAGATAGCACCCCGCCATTTTTACGTATCCATTGTAATGTCTGGGCAGCCATGATGTCATTTTTGGGTCATAAGCCGCGCGGTCCAAGTCGCCTTGTCACGGTCCGTTTGGCTCCCCCGTCGGAGGTTCGAGTCCTCCCTCGGGCATGGGTGAGTGTGTGTTGTCTTTAGCGTAAGTTAGTTTTAGATTAAGTTGTGGGTAAGCTTAGGGACCGACGACCTCAGCAGTTTGGTCGCATAAGACTTTACCACAAATTTCAGTTTTTTGGGTCATAAATTATTGTAATTCCAACCATTTGTATATCACTCAGTTGGTCCAGAGGAGTCGGGGAGGAGTTATGGGAAGGGCAGTAATTTTTGGGTCATAAATTATGGTCATTAAGACAAGGCTAAAATCATGTGGTTATAAATTAGACATAAACGTAACATAAGAACACAAGTGAATGGCTTATTTATAAAAAGGCTAAATGCATTTAGTGACCATATTTTTTACGTAACACTTCCAGCCAAGTAGACGGATTGTTTACTTTTTGGTGAACACTGGAACCATTGTCCTGGTTCTCTACTTTCGTAATGGGTAAGTGACGAAATCGATCTCATATTGTTTCGGGAACAGTCCCACCATTTTGCTTGTTTTATTTAAGGAAAGCACAGGAGTGCTAAATAAGGAGAGCAAGATTGAGATACACATTCCGTTGGTAGCAAATTGTAGCCTGGAGCCTGAACAACAGCACATACTTGTTGTATTGTACGATCCAATGTGAGATGAGTACACTGTACTACATCAAAGGATGTGACATCACCACATTTCTCATCGTGGCATAGAGCAATCTAGGAGGACATAATTGGTGTCAGCAAGGTGGAACATGGACAGTCGATGATAGGAAGACTGCATCATCTTACAAGGATAAGTGTGGTCATAGCCAGCGTGACAGCACCGTCCAATTGACATTCAAGAAAATATATTATTTCGACAGGGGATTGCCATGTGCCACTGGATACATGATTAAATGATTCAGTTGAAGAAGCAAGAGAATGTACTATAAATCTCACCTATCAAACCTTTAAGCAGCTAGAAGTAGTACCGACATCTTTCACTGAAATTAATAGACTTATAAAAAATACACATATACAAGGTGGTCCATTGATAGTGACCGGGCCAAATATCTCACGAAGTAAGCATCAAACGAAAAAAACTACAAAGAACGAAACTCGTCTAGCTTGAAGGGGGAAACAAGATGGCGCTATGGTTGGCACGCTAGATGGCGCTGCCATATATCAAACGGATGTCAACTGCGCTTTTTTAAATAGGAACTCCCATTTTTACTACATATTCGTGTAGTACGTAAAGAAATACGAATGTTTTAGTTGGACCACTTTTTTCGCTTTGTGACAGATGGCGATGTAATAGTCACAAACGAGTAAGTACGTGGTATCACGTAACATTCCGCCAGTGCGGACGGTATTTGCTTTGTGATACATTACCCGTCTTAAAATGGACCGTTTACCAATTGTGGAAAAGGTCGATATAGTGTTGATGTATGGCTATTGTGATCAAAATTCCCAACGGGCTTGTGATATGAATGCTGCTCGGTATCCTGGACGATATCATCCAAGTGTCCGGATCGTTCGCCGGATAGTTACATTATTTAATGAAACAGTAAGTGTTCAGCCACATGTGAAACGTCAACCACGACCTGCAACAAATGATGGCCAAGTAGGTGTTTTAGCTGCTGTCGCTGCTAATCCACACATAGTAGCAGACAAATTGCGCGAGAATCAGGAATCTTAAAAACGTCGGTGTTGAGAATGCTACATCAACATCGATTGCACCGTACCATATTTCTATGCACGAGAAATTGCATGGAGACGACTTTGAACATCGTGTACAGGTCTGCCCCTCGGCACAAGGAAAATTACGGGACGGTGACAGATTTTTTGGATGCATTCTATTTAGCGACGAAGCGTGATTCACCAACAGCGGTAACGTAAACTGGCATAATATGCACTGTTGTGCAACGGAAAATCCACGATGGCTGCGACAAGTGGAACATCAGCGACCTTGGCGGGTTTATGTATGGTGTGGCACTATGGGAGGAAGGACAATTAGCCCTCATTTTATCGATGGCAATCTATATGGTGCAATGTATGCTGATTTCCTACGTAATGTTCTACCGATGTTACTACAAGATGTTTCACTGCATGACTGAGTGGCGATGTACTTCCAACGTGATGGATGTCCGGCACATAGCTACCGTGGGGTTGAAGCGGCATTGAATAGCATATTTCGTGACAGGTGGATTGGTCGTCGAAGCACATTCACCAGATCGGACGTAGCCGGATTTCTTTCTGTGGGGAAAGTTGAAGGATATGTGCTATCGTGATCCACCGACAACGCCTGACAAAATGCGTCAGCGCACTGTCAATGCATGTGCGAACATTACGGAAGGCGATTTACTCGCTGTTGAGAGGAATGTCGTTACACGTATTGCCAAATGCAGTGAGGTTAACGGACATCATTTTGAGCATTTATTGCATTAATGTGGTATTTACAGGTAATCACGCTGTAACAGCATGTGTTCTCAGAAATGATAAGTTTACAAAGGTACCTGTATCACATTGGAACAACCGAAATAAAATGTTCAAACGTATCTATGTTCTGTATTTTAATTTAAAAAACCTACCTGTCACTAACTGTTCGTCTAATATTGTGAGCCATATGTTTGTGACTATTACAGTGCCATCTATCACAAAGCGAAAAAGGTGGTCCAATTAAAAGATTCATATTTCTTTACGTACTACACGAATATGTAATAAAAATTGGTGTTTCTATTTAAAAACACGCAGTTGATATTCGTTTCACATATGGCAGCGCCATCTAGCGGGCCAACCATAGCGCCATCTGGTTTCAATATTAAAATTTGGAATTGTTGAACCTCTTTATAAGGAATGTGACAAGAAAGACTTAAATAATTGTCGTCCAGTATACTTACTGAGGTCTTTTTCCAAAACATATGAAATAATGATGTAAGCAAGAGTAGGGTCACGTTTAAGGGGAAACAACTTAACGTAGAACGTCATATTTTGGATTCCAGAAGTGCTGCTCGACTGAGAATGCTCTTTATACATGCACTCAGCAAATATTACAAACCTTGAAGAATAAAAAAGTGCCAACTGGTTTTTGTGTGATCTTTCGAGGACGTTTGATTGCATACTTCATGTCACTCCAAAAAACCTGAAGTTTTACGGAATTAATGGCTTTACACATAACTAGTTTGAATCAGACTTAACAAACAGAATTCAAAGAATGAATGTGCTGAATAATTCAAACAATATTTTAAGGAAGAAAATTTCAGTGACTGGTTGGAAATCACGGAGGGAGTCCCAGATGATTAAATTTCTGCGTCTGCTTCTATTCCATATACACCCGTGTGTAAATGACCTTTCACTTAACATTTTCCAACCAGAATTGATACTTTCCGCAGACGATGCTAGTGTTATCCAAATCTCATTAGAGAAAAAACATCTGAAGAGATGGTTAATGATGTTTTTCAAAGAATTATTAAGTGGCTCTCTGAAAGTGAACTACGCCTTAGATTTAAGAAAGAAACGCTATATCCGTTATTATACAACAGGAACAGAATTCAGTAAACAGGGTAGAATGCTCCAAAATTTTGGGTGTACTTATCATTGAAAATTTGAACTGTAAGAAACACATTACAGAGTTGCTCAAACAATTGAGTTCATCTACTTTAACGATTCGTATATCTGCTGGTCTTGGAAACAAACGAATCAACCTCCTGACAAATTTTGAATATTTCCACTCAATAACGTCTTATGAAATACATTTTCTGTTGTAACTCATCACTTAGACAATATGTATTAACTGCACAAAAGCGAACAGTAAGAAAATATGTGGTTGTGGTGTTCACCCGCCTTCGTCATGTAAGCACTTCTTCAAGGAGCTAGGCATTTCAATTGCACTATCACAATACATATATTTACTAATGAAACTCGTCATAAATAATCAATCACATTTTGAGAAAAATAGTGGCGTCCACACTTACAACACTAGAGGAAGAAACTACATTTATTACTCATTACTGAAGCTGTCAGTGGTTCAGAAAGGAAGTCACTATGCAACAGCAAAAATTTATCATTTGTCCAAAAACATAAAATTTCTGACAGGTAGCAAAGCAAGTTTTAAATATAATCTGAAATCGTTTCTCCTGGGCATCTCCTATTTCATAAGCTAATTTGCTTTTAAACATTGTGGCAGCACGTAGAAAAGTTTATAAGTTTAGTTGCATGATTGGGACTCAAAACTTATGTATTAATTAATATTAACACTAATCACTTTTACATATCCTGTAATCTTACTTGTTCCACATCAATTCGATAAAAGAATCGTTAAAAATGATTTTTGGAGCACGAAAATAACTAACGAGTACGCAATTACTGAAGTGAGAGCGGTTAGCTGCAAGATTACAAAAGGAACTCACACAACTGAATAACTGAATCAAAGAAAGAAGTAGGTTAGAGAGAGAGAATGCTTCGACGGTTGGGGTTTCCCCCTGCATCTACTTCCTGGCATTGTAACTTTGCACAGTGGCACACGGACGGCTTAGTGCCTGCACGACTTTTGCCTCTCTCTGGTTCGAATGTCCCACCGTCGACCAGTAATGGAAGATGTCCTCGAACCCGTCTGTCTACTCAGTCTGTCACCAACGCAACAGGTATCATTAATTTAATTTCTCGTGGTTGTAAGTACTTCTCGGCATCAAGGGCACCTCACAATCTTATCGGTACTGATTACTTCCTGTCGCGATACAATGACGTACATTTTTAACATGCTTTCGTCAATAGACTAAGTACTCTGAAAGTAATAAGTACTTGAAACAAGCGACTCCAGATTGCAAGCACGAGATGTATATAAACGGCACTGAAATGACGGGCTACGGTCGAGACCTTGTCGGTACGAAATGCAGGGAGCGGCGTTACTTGCCGCGGCGTTGGCCGCCCTGAGTCTGTTGCAGGGGGTTCCCCGAGGAGCGGCGGCACAGAGAGCTGTCAACCAGTTCCCAGACGACTTCTACTTCGGCGCATCCACTGCCTCCTACCAGATCGAGGGCGCTTGGGACGAAGATGGTGAGTCCCCCGTTCTGACGTGCTGTGCAAACTGAAAACTAGTGGATAAAATAAACTGGGTTCTTAATATCTACATCTTCATCCATATTCCGCAAGCCACCTGACGGTGTGTGGCGGAGGGTACCTTGAGTACCTCTATCGGTTCTCCCTTCTATTCCAGTCTCGTATTGTTCGTGGAAAGAAAGATTGTCAGTAGGCCTCTGTGTGGGCTCTAATCTCTCTGATTTTATCCTCATGGTCTGTCCGCGAGATATACGTAGGAGGGAGCAATATACTGCTTGACTCCTCGGTGAAGGTATGTTCTCGAAACTTCAACAAAAACCCGTACCGAGCTACTGAGCATGTCTCTTGCACAGTCTTCCACTGGAGTTCATGTGTTATCTCCGCAACGCTTTCGCGATTACTAAATGATCCTGTAACTAAGCGCGCTGCTCTCCATTGGATCTTCTCTATCTCTTCTATCAACCCTATCTGGTACGGATCCCACACTGCTGAGCAGTATTCAAGAAGTGGGCGAACAAGTGTACTGTAACCTACTTCCTTTGTTTTCGGACTGCATTTTCTTAGGATTCTTCCAATGAACCTGTCTGGCATCCGCTTTACCGACGATTAATTTTATATGGTCATTCCATTTTAAATCGCTCCTAATGCCTACTCCCAGATAATTTATGGAATTAACTGCTTCCAGTTGCTGAGCTGCTATATTGTAGCTAAATGATGCAGGATCTTTCTTTCTATGAATTCGCAGCACATTACACTTCTCTACACTGAGATTCAGTTGCCATTCCCTGCACCATGCGTCAATTCGTTGCAGATCCTCCAGCATTTCAGTACAATTTTCCGTTCTTGCAACCTCTCGATGCCAAAGTGGATGTAGAATTCGCGCTTTCAGTAAATCTTATCATCATTGTGTCAGCAATAAAATTGTCTCCCAAACTTTGGCAGTCTCTCTTTTGGTGCGCGCAAATACACACACACACACACACACACACACACACACACACACAAACACACACATTGGTGTTTCCCCCTCCTCCTCCTCCTCCTGCACCTCCCCTTTTGTCTTTCTCTCTCCCTCTCTGTCTCTATCTCTCTGTCTCTATCTTTCTCTGTATGAGCTTTGGAGTGCAGCAGAGGGAGCAATCTGGGTATCAGATGACGGTTGAAATGATCGCTATTGCAAAAATCTACTAATACGAGTATTGCTGGCCCTTTTTTTTTTATCACAACCGAGGTAACATCTTCCTACACGTCGGTCATGGGCCTGAAGATAATGTAGTAAAACGTTGAAACTGGTTACCAAACATCGTAAGGCTGGAAACCAGATGGCTGAAAGGTATTTAATTTGACATCCTGTATCGAACAGCCGAGTCCCGCAACCATCTCTAAAAAGATGGACATACAGAGACATTAGTTTCTATCTCAGCCACAATTAGCTAGACAAATCGACAGGTAGAAACGAAATTCCCTTGCATGCAGCAAAAGACAGACTACCCACATTATTCTTATCTAATACGTTCGGAGTACGACAAATAAAAAGAAAAAAATGGCTCTGAGCACTATGAGACTTAACCTCTGAGGTCATCAGTCACCTAGAACGTGGAACTAATTAAGCCTAACTAACCTAAGGACATCACACACATCCATGCCCGAGGCAGGATTCGAACCTGCGACCGTAGCGGTCGCTCGGCTCCAGACTGCAGCGCCTAGAACAGCACAGCCACTCCGGCCAGGAAAAAGAAAAATATTTCCTATAGCTCCACATCCTTCTGCGTTTTGAAAGTAAGACTGATTGATGTTTTTTGAGAAAGTTTGTGATACATGCTGTCCAGTCACATTAATGCGATCATCTGTCAAAAGTCTGAATGACCACTGTTTGCAGCGTGGACCGCTGCAAGACGTGCAAGAAGAGAGCAAGTGAGGTTCTGAAAGGTATCGACAGGGATGTGGAGACATGACAACTCCACTGGCATGTATAGCTGCGCTACGTTTCTCAGATGAGGATCAATGGCGCCAACTGCCCGATCGAGTTGGTCCCACAAATTCTCGATTAGGTTTAAAGCCGGGGAGTTTGGTGGCCAGCGGAGCAAGGGAGCTCATCCTGGTGCCCTCTGAACCACGCACGTACACTGTGAGCTGTGTGACATGTTGCATTGTCCTGCTGGTAGATGTCATAGTTCCGAGGAAAAGCCGACTGTATGTAGAGGTGGACATCAAATGGTTGAAATGGCTCTGAGCACTATGGGACTTAACTGCTGAGGTCATGAGTCCCCTGGAACTTAGAACTACTTAAACCTAACTAACCTAAGGACAACACACACATCCAGGCCCGAGGCAAGATTCGAATCTGCGATCGTAGCGGTCGCGTGGCTCCAGACTGTAGCGCCTAGAACCGCTCGGCCACTCCGGCCTGCTACAGGTGTATATCGTGTCAGAGGATAGATACATACTTGGGTTGATCCACAGTGCCTTTAAGGACGACGAGAGCATCCAGGGAGTGCCTCGAAAACATTCCTCGGAATATAACGCTCCCTCCTCCGCCCTGAGTGTTTGCTTTCAGACAGTTCACAATAAACATCGGTCCAATGGACCATAGAATGTGATTCATCTGTAAAGGCCACTTGTTACCACTCAGCGGTCGCCAGGTTGCGGTATTGGAAATTTATTTACTTACTTATTGTAGAATTATAGACTGTTATCTGATGTTGTAAGAAAGTCTTCCACTTGTCGTTAATCTTTTTTGCAGTTTGCCTTTCTTTTGTTTTTATCTACAACGTTTTACAATAATTTAAGGTTGAAATATAAATAAAAGTTTATTGTTTTTAACGAGAGTATAAAAAGATGATAGGAGAGAAGAGAGATTTGTTAGTGCCATCACCGATTGTAACTAACGGTGAATACCTCGAAATGGTATTGCAAATTGCAGACTTCGTCACCAATGTACAGCAGTGAGCATGGTTACGTGAACCATACACTTTTCTGTGGAGGATCATAAGCAGCAACGCTCGCCCAACGGTCGTTGAGGAGACACTGTTGGTAGCCCCTTGGTTCATCTGGGCGGTTAGTCGCTCAACAGTTGCGCATCTAATCGCCCATCTCATCCGTGGCGCAGGACAGCTATCTCGGCGTTAGTTTTGGATAGTGCTCTTTTGCCACACAGGTAACTTTAACCATGGCGGCACGCGAACCGTTTATAGACTTAACCGTTTCAGAAATGCTTCCACCCTTGGCCCAAAAGCCAGTGACCATGCCCTTTTGGACGTCAGATAAATCGCTCCGTTTCCGCATTACAAAACGGCTGCGCTGTTTTCAACGCCCCACCGACGTACTTTACGTACCGTCTTCTGCTGGTGCTGACACCTGGCTCTGTGAGTGGTTTTTGCATGTTGACTTCGAACGTAGGTAGAGGTCACATTAACGTGACTGGCCCGTATAGTAGCATAAATATACAGGGTGTTACAAAAAGGTACGGCCAAACTTTCAGGAAACATCCCTCACACACAAATAAAGAAAATATCTTATGTGGACATGTGTTTGGAAACGGTTACTTTCCATGTTAGAGCTCATTTTATTACTTCTCTTCAAATCACATTAATCATGGAATGAAAACACACAGCAACAAAACGTACCAGCGTGACTTCAAACACTTTGTTATAGGAAATGTTCAAAATGTCCTCCGTTAGCGAGGATGCATACATCCACCCTCGGTCGCATGGAATCCCTGTTGCGCTGATGCAGCCCTGGAGAATGGCGTGTTGTATCACAGCCGTCCACAATACGAGCACGAAGAGAATCTACATTTGGTACCGGGGTTGCGTAGACAAGAGCTTTCAAATGCCCTCATAAATTAAAATCAAGAGGGTTGAGGTCAGGAGAGCGTGGAGGCCATGGAATTGGTCAGCCTCTACCAATCCATCGGTCACCAAATCTGTTGTTGAGAAGCGTACGAACACTTCGACTGAAATTTGCAGGATCTCCATCGTGCATGAACCACATGTTGTGTCGTACTTGTAAAGGCACATGTTCTAGCAGCGCAGGTAGAGTATCGCGTATGAAATCATAATAATGTGCTCCATTGAGCAATCAAGACATCACCAACAATGCCTGCCCAAACGTTCACAGAAAATCTGTGTTGATGACGTGATGGCACAATTGCGTGCGGATTCTCGTCAGCCCACACATGTTGAGTGTGGAAATTTACAATTTGACCACGTTGGAATGAAGCCTCATCCGTAAAGAGAACATTTGCACTGAAATGAGGATTGACACATTGTCGGATGAACCATTCGCAGAAGTGTACCCGTGGAGACCAATCAGCTGCTGATAGTGCCTGCACACGCTGTACATGCTACGGAAACAACTGGTTCTCTCGTAGCACTCTCCATACCCTAGTGACTATTCTGGGGATTGACTTTTACACCATCGCTTGACACAGGAAATAAGGGCTTTCTCACTAGCAAATGTTTTACCGCGCAGGTGGGCCTTCAGATGACCAAAGAGGTAAAAATCAGACGGAGCCAAGTCCAGACTGTAGGGAGGATGAGGAACAAATTTCCGACCCATTTTTCTGATTTTCTCCTGCATCACAAGGGCTGTATGGGGTTTGGCATTGTCATGGTGTAGTCTGATTAGTAGACCCGGAAGCTGTGGTCTGTGGGTCTTGATGGCAGGTCGCAGCTTTTCCAATGACAAACAGTAACGGTCCCTGTTAATTGTGGAGCCAGGTTTAAAACGTAAATGAAAATGACACCACACTGATCCCAGAAGAAGGAGGCTATCACCTTTCGGCCTGCTATTCGTGAAAGTCTTGGTTTCTTCTTCCGAGGGAAATTCGGATCACGCCAGGCCATCGATTGGGTCTTACTCTCAGGTTCAGACGAAAACAACCATGTTTCATCCTGGGTAATGACGCCGTCAAAACACTGTTTCCACTCTTCAGTAAAGCTCTTCATGAGACACTCGCACACATTCTTCCTCATCTTTTTCATTTCTCTTGTCAATAATCAAGGCACCCAACGTGCACAGATTTTTCTGTACCCTAGTGACTGTAGCAGTGATACCACTGATACCCAATGACAAACGAGTCATTTCAGGAAGCTGTCGTGTCGTCACACATCTGTCATTGTGGATGATTTGATCAATGGTCTCCTTATTCAAGTCACTCACTGACGTCGATGGTCTACCACATCGTGGATTGTTCAGTAAAGAGAAATCATCTTCTTTAAACCTCTGCAACCACCCCTGGACACTGCAGCGATCCACTGTGTCCTCCCCATAAACAGGGAGCAACTTCCTGTGAATCGATGTGGCAGAGTCATCGCCGGTCTTGAAGAGGAACTCCATCATCGACAGTTGTCGCAACCTGACAACCACGTCAGCGTCCATTATGGTTCATCTGTAAATAAAAGAAAATACTTTTATATGCCAACTTATAGCTCAATGCTCCAAGTATTTTCACAAAAAATTTCACTCTCCTCCTGCAAAAAATAAATAAATAAATAAATAAATAATAAAAAATTAGAGACAACTGTACAAAACTTTTTGAACGCCCTTAGTATACTGTGTGACACCCACAACGTTTAGTGTAGTGGTCTTCCAGTGTAAAATGAAGAGCCTTCTGTACAAATAAAATGTAACACAGGTGATACATTAAACGTGAAAGCCAATAAGGACTGATAGAGAATCTAACACGGCAGAGCCGGTTAGGCAATATGATACCTGAATATGATAGGATACGATACGATACGATGGTAGTACATTTCTTTGTTATTTAACTGAATACTGAGGTCATACAACTGAGTGAACTTATTCCCAACAGATCGAGCGTCCATTACCAAGTAGGTATCACACTGAAGATTACAGAAACAATCGCCATCAATAACTTGTGCAGTATTCAAAATTTAAAACTGTTCCCGTTCAGCAACTGACGTATATGTTACACTTTCACGTTCAGCAAATTCACACATTATGATTGTCAAACAAAAAGCATAGAGAATAGTTCACAAAACATATTTTTTGAGACATTGATACGCAACAAAATACATAACTTACGGAATTTCAGTACTTGTTGGAAGCATTCACGATTTTAGGTATAACATTTGATTTTCAAATCGTATTTAACAATAATTAGTGAAGTAATAACTGACACACAGGGTGCAAATAAAGCAAATATTAAAGCAATTTTAGATCATATTAACCGATTTCAAAATTCACTTTAACTAAGATCATCTGTTCCACAATCCTATAAAATCTTAACATGGAGCAGTTTTTAACGACGTGAAATTCATCATTTTTTTCTCTTCCCTCGATCGCGTGAACTTGTCAGCAGCACTACATACGACCCTACCGTGGGCTAATAAGTGACCGATAGTTCGCTTGTCTGGCTTCTTTAATTATTCCAACCAATGCGTTCCTTGTTTAACAGTCGACCGCAACGCAATTTCTTCACGTGTTGCGCATGCTTCCGGCACTGCCTACAATACGCCACCACATTCACTCTTATCAACTTCTAATGAACGACTCAGCTTACCAACTCCTCTGCGACAAGAGTCACTTATTCTAGATTCGGCAGATTGTGTGCTTGATCACAGAAACCAGGCATCTCCACTCACAAATATTATACAGACTACTTTGGTATGTCATTTATTTTTAGAGGATACACTATGTGATCAAAAGTATCCGGACACCTGACTGAAAATGACTTGAAAGTTCGTGGCGCCCTTCATAAGCTCATACTGGAATTCAGTATGGTGTTGGCCCACCCTTAGCCTTGATGATAGCTTCCACTCTGAAACGTTTCTTAGGGAATGGCATCCCATTTTACACGGATTGCTGTACTGAGGAGAGGTATCGATGTCGTTCGCTGAGGTCTGGCACGAAGTCGGCGTTCCAAAACATCCCAAAGATGTTCTATAGGATTCAGATCAGGACTCTGTGCAGGATAGTCCATTACAGCGTTAAATTGTCGTGTAACCACTCCGCCAAAGGCCGTGCATTATGAACAGGTGCTCGACCGTGTTGAAAGAAGCAGTCGCCATCCCCGATTTGATCTTCAACAATGGGAACCAATAAGAAGCTTAAAATATCAGTGTAGGCCTGTGCTGTGATGGTGCCACACAAAACAACAAAGGGCGCAAGCCTCCTCCAAGAAAAACACGACCACACCATAACACCAGTCTCCGAATTTTACTGTTGGCACTACACAAGCTGGCAGATGACGTTCACTGGACATTGGCCATACCCAGACCCTGCCATCGGATCGCAACATTGTGTACCGTGATTCGTCACTCCACACAAAGTTTTTCCATTGTTCAATCGTCCAATGTTTACGCTTCTTACGCCAAGCGAGGCGTCGTTTGGCAATTATCGGAGTGATATGTGACTTACCAGCAGCCGCTTGACCATGAAATCCATGTTTTCTCTCCTCCCGCCTAACTGTCATAGTACTTGCAGTGGATCCTGATGCAATTGGGAATTACTGTGTGATGGTTTGGATAGATGTCTGCCTATTACTCATTACGATCCTCTTCAACTGTCGGCGGTCTCTGTCAGTCAACAGACGAGGTCGGCCTGTACGCTTTTGTGCTGTACATGACCATTCACGTTTTCACTTTATTATCACATAAGAAACAGTGGACCTAGGGATGTTTAGGAGTGTGGAAATCTCGCGTACGTACATAGGCTGACTCATCTAAGAATGTACGCCCTCACAATATTAACAGGAGACCACTCACTGATGGAGCACGCAACCTCTGCCACAGGAGTTGGCTGAGCATCGGCGTGACGCTTTCACGCATACTAAATGAACTTGTAACGAAACGCACTGCTCTTTTTCGATCTTCTCTATTTCATCTCTTAATCCTGACAGTTACGGATCTCATACCGTAGAGCAATATTCAAGTATTGGGCGAAGGAATGTTTTTGTAAGCCATATCACGTTCCCTAATGTATGTCCCATCGAAACAGTTGCATTAACTGTCGTACTGTGATCTGTTATAAGGTACAATTTGCCAGCTAGGTTTGCCACGTATCAATGTTCTACAACATTTAACCAACGTAAAAGTGATTACCTGAGTTCTACCAAAATGACTGCAACTACGTCAGCTACTGACCAGCTGTTCAAGTCAAGATCCACACTATTTATTATGCAATGAGTTACATAAAATACATAACTATCGTCTGGAAGAGATCCGGCTTAAGGAACGATATTCGACAAATATCTCTCCAGATCAAAGTCCTAATCAAATTGGTGCATACTTCTAATAAATTTTTGTAAGCCCTCTCACGAAGGAACGAACGGGGTGGACGAGCGGCCACCGTCAAAGGCGGCTCGTCGTAAATACGCTGTGCAACATAGCGGAAGGTTCACTTTCTTGAAAATCTGTAATTGTCTCCCATGGCGAAATTTAAGTTTGAAATATGGCTGGAAGGTGCCTTCAAATTATAATGGTGCAAAAGCGTGGAAACTTATGACGTCACTCTCGGGCTCACGACGCTTCCAACAACAAGGTGTCGACACATGCGGCAAAAAACGCCGCAAATCAGAAGTTGATGTGATGTGTAATGTGATGACGTCACATTGGCAAAAAAATTCATTAAGATTCAGTCCATCGCCACCGTGGAAGTGTCACATGATGAGAAGGTTGTCATATTCGTCTTACCCACATTTCACTCCTCCTTTAGACGCGGAGGTCATAACAGCGACACCGAGTGTTGAAACGACGCAGTTTTCTTATGGTTGGCGGAGGAAAAGATTACAGAAACACCGCCGCTCAGAACAGACACGAAAAGGCCTCAGGGCACGGCATTAAGGACGTCAGTGAACTTACCCTTTTCCTGTGGGCGTTGATTCTCGTACATTTCGAGGTCGAAATCAACAGTTCTTAATAACCTTTGACGCTACTGAACCATCAGACATTTCAACTCTTCTCTAAGGACATTGTTGGATTTCACCCACATTGAACATGGCAACACTCATTTGGAGTGCAGTGCGACTCCATATTTTTGCTCTCGTGTACATGCTGGAGTAACTAGGGACTATTCAAAACCATTGGTCGAAATTTGAAGGTGGCAGGTAGCAGCAGAGTGTGCTTGTGCTTTTTCAGCCCTCGTGCTTCGCCCCCTCCCGCAGCGTCCTCATGGAGGGGTATGACATTATTACACTACTGGCCATTAAAATTGCTACACCACGAAGATGACGTGCCACATACGCGAAATTTAACCGACAGGAAGAAGACGCTGTGATATGCAAATGATTAGCTTTCAGAGCATTCACACAAGGTTGGCGCCGGTGGCGACACCTACAACGTGGTGAAATGAGGAAAGTTTCCAACCGATTTCTCATACACAAGCAGCAGTTGTCCGGCGTTGCCTGGTGAAACGTTGTTGTTATGCCTCGTGTAAGGACGACAAATGCGTACCATCACGTTTCCGACTTTGATAAAGGTCGGATTGTAGCCTATCGAGATTGCGGTTTATCGTATCGCGACACTGCTGTTGCGTTGGTCGAGATGCAATGACTGTTAGCAGAATACGGAATCGGTGTGTTCAGGAGGGTAATACGGAACGCCGTGCTGGATCCCAACGGCCTCGTATCACTAGCAGTCGAGATGACAGGCACCTTATCCGTATGGCTGTAAAGGATCGTGCAGCCACGCCTCGATCCCTGAGTCAACAGATGGGGACGTTTGCAAGACAATAACCATCTCCACGAACAATTCGACGATGTTTGCAGCAGCATGGACAATCAGCTCGGAGACCGTGGCTGCGGGTACCATTGACGGTGCGTCGCAGACAGGAGCGCCTGCGATGGTGTACTCAATGACGATCCTGGGTGCGAGAATGGCAAAACGTCATTTTTTCGGATGAATCCAGGTTGTGTTTACAGCATCATGATGGTTTCATCCGTGTTTGGCGATATCGCGGTGAACGCACATTGGAAGCGTGTATTCGTCATCGCCATACTGGCGTATCACCCGGCGTGATGGTATGGGGTACCATTGGTTACACGTCTCGGTCACTTCTTGTACGCACTGACGGCACTTCGAACAGTGGACGTTACATTTCAGATGTGTTACGACCCGTGGCTCTACCCTTCATTCGCTCCCTGCGAAACCTTAAATTTGAGCAGGATAATGCACGACCACATGTTGCTCGTCACAATACGCGAGGCACTACTCTTGATGAACTGTGGTATCGTGTTGAAGCTGCATGGGCAGCTGTACCTGTAAACGCCATCCAAGCTCTGTTTGACTCAATGCCCAGGTCTATCGCGTTATTACGGATAGAGGTGGTTGTTCTGGGTACTGATTTCTCAGGATCTGTGAACCCAAACTGCGTGAAAATGTAATCACATGTCAGTTCTAGTATAATATATTTGTCCAATGAATACCCGTTTATCACCTGCACTTCTTCTCGATGTAGCAATTTTAATGGCCAGTAGTGTATATGCGTAACATAAATGGCAAGAGGTCCCTCGAAGAGCCGAGATTTTGGCGACACCCAGCCACCGTTACTGAGGATTTTGAAAAAGTACCTTAGCAGAGACAACCTGTAACGTAGTCCTAGAGCCCTGCAAGCAGGCAACTGCAATGTGAGGGGTGTCGAGAGGTTGCCTGTATACACTCGCCTAGGACTACTCCCCAGGTTTTCTTTGTAAATATACACTCCTGGAAGTGGAAAAAAGAACACATTGACACCGGTGTGTCAGACCCACCATACTTGCTCCTGACACTGCGAGAGGGCTGTACAAGCAATGATCACACGCACGGCACAGCGGACACACCAGGAACCGCGGTGTTGGCCGTCGAATGGCGCTAGTTGCGCAGCATTTGTGCACCGTCGCCGTCAGTGTCAGCCAGTTTGCCGTGGTATACGGAGCTCCATCGCAGTCTTTAACACTGGTAGCATGCCGCGACAGCGTGGACGTGAACCGTATGTGCAATTGACGGACTTTGAGTGAGGGCGTATAGTGGGCATTCGGGAGGCCGGGTGGACGTACCGCCGAATTGCTCAACACGTGGGGCGTGAGGTCTCCACAGTACATCGATGTTGTCGCCAGTGGTCGGCGGAAGGTGCACGTGCCCGTCGACCTGGGACCGGACCGCAGCGACGCACGGATGCACGCCAAGACCGTAGGATCCTACGCAGTGCCGTAGGGGACCGCACCGCCACTTCCCAGCAAATTAGGGACACTGTTGCTCCTGGGGTATCGGCGAGGACCATTCGCAACCGTCTCCATGAAGCTGGGCTACGGTCCCGCACACCGTTAGACCGTCTTCCGCTCACGCCCCAACATCGTGCAGCCCGCCTCCAGTGGTGTCGCGACAGGCGTGAATGGAGGGACGAATGGAGACGTGTCGTCTTCAGCGATGAGAGTCGCTTCTGCCTTGGTGCCAATGATGGTCGTATGCGTGTTTGGCGCCGTGCAGGTGAGCGCCACAATCAGGACTGCATACGACCGAGGCACACAGGGCCAACACCCGGCATCATGGTGTGGGGAGCGATCTCCTACACTGGCCGTACACCCCTGGTGATCGTCGAGGGGACACTGAATAGTGCACGGTACATCCAAACCGTCATCGAACCCATCGTTCTAGACCGGCAAGGGAACTTGCTGTTCCAACAGGACAATGCACGTCCGCATGTATCCCGTGCCACCCAACGTGCTCTAGAAGGTGTAAGTCAACCACCCTGGCGAGCAAGATCTCCGGATCTGTCCCCCATTGAGCATGTTTGGGACTGGATGAAGCGTCGTCTCACGCGGTCTGCACGTCCAGCACGATCGCTGGTCCAACTGAGGCGCCAGGTGGAAATGGCATGGCGAGCCGTTCCACAGGACTACATCCAGCATCTCTACGATCGTCTCCATGGGAGAATAGCAGCCTGCATTGCTGCGAAAGGTGGATATACACTGTACTAGTGCCGACATTGTGCATGCTCTGTTGCCTGTGCCTATGTGCCTGTGGTTCTGTCAGTGTGATCATGTGATGTATCTGACCCCAGGAATGTGTCAATAAAGTTTCCCCTTCCTGGGACAATGAATTCACGGTGTTCTTATTTCAGTTTCCAGGAGTGTACATTTTTAAGTATAAACACCCTTCGTTGCTTCGCATCACGTTCAGATTTCGTCGAATGGCTTTGAACGATCTCTAATCGTTCCAAGCTTCACGCGAGAGCAAATATTGCAGACGCACTCCGCTCCAAAGGGGTACCATCTCATTCAGTGTGCGTATAGCCCCACAATACCCTTAGAGAGGGGTTGAAACGTCCGAGTGTATCAGCAGCGTCAAAAGTTGTCGAGAACGCCGTCCTGTATCTCATCGCACTGAGAAGTGTCGGTTTCGTCCGCGGAATGTACCGGAATCAACGCTCCAAGGAAAAGGTTGGTTTCATTGACAGCCTTTATGCCACGACCCGAGGCCTTTCTCTTGTGGATTCTGGGTGACTATTTGTCTGAACTCGTTTCCTCAGTCAGCCATAAGAAAACCGCGTCGTTTCAACCTTGGATGTTGCTATTCTGACCTCCATCGCAGAAGTGTCAAAAGAAGGAGTGAAATGTGGGTAAGTAGGGGTGTGATGACCTTTCCAAGGTGTGAAACGATCACCCTGGTGCTGGGCAGAATGCTGGTGAAATATGGTGCCAATGTGCTATCATTAACCCACATGAACTGAGCTCTGGCCTTTAGTTTACATGTGTCGACACCTTGGCGTCTGAAGGGTCGTCGAGTGCGAGTGTGACGTTGTAGGGTGCCATGCTACTGCAACACTACAAACACTACAGAAGAACATTTGCGTCCAATTTCATACTTATACGTCGCAATGGTAACAGTTCCGGGGTTCCGGAGAAGTGATCCTTTAGTTCTGTTGCGCAGCGTAGACGATTGGTAGTTGGTCCCGAAAGTAGAGTCAGCTGTCACTCCATTTAACTCCGCTTGTCGCGGCATGCAGCCCACGTACATACCCGGAGGGCTGGCCGATAGCGAGAAACGCTCTATTTCCGCCCACGTCGCAGGCGATGCCCTCAATAGCTCGCGCCGAAACTACGGCTTTAGCTGAACGGTCTCTCTCCGCTTAAAACCTGCTAAGTAGGCAACTAAAATGACGCAACTGTTTACCATGGAGTCTCTCTGCCCCGTGGTACACACTAGGAAGCGAGTTAAAAAAAATGGTTCAAATGGCTCTGAGCACTATGGAACTTAACATCTGTGGTCATCAGTCCCCTAGAACTTAGAACTACTTAAACCTAACCAACCTAAGGACATCACACACATCCATGCCGGAGGCAGGATTCGAACCTGCGACCGTAGTCGTCACGCGGTTCCAGACTGAAGCGCCTAGAACCGCTCGGCCGCACCGGCCGGCAGGAAGCGAGTTCTTCTTACTCGTAACATGCAACCTGTGGTGCCAATATTTCCTCCCCAGAAGCAAGAAATGGCTCTTGCAAGATACTAATAAATTGGTAATCTGTTACACTCGTGAATTCCACGTTTTTATGTGGTCTTCAGTCAATACTGGTACGATACTGCTCTCCTGCTGGTCTATCCCGTTGAAATTCCTTCATCTCTGAAAAACTGCTGTGACACACATCCACCCTAACCTCTTCACCGCGTCCTAGCCTTGTTGTTCCTTTACTATTTCGAACACATGTCTCTCCATTTCCAAATTAATGACTCCTTGATGCACCAGGATTGGTCGTAACCCTTCTTTTAGTCAAGTTGTTGCATAAACCTTTTTCTAATCATTGCGATGTACTACTTTTTTGTTAGTTGTACGATGTACCCATCTAATTTCCAGCATTCTTCTGTGTCGCCACATTTCAAAAGCTTCTATTCTTTTCCCGTCTGTACTGCCTATCCTATCATTCCTATTTGCAGCTACACTCCGAACAAATAGTTTCAGAAATTACTTCCTAACACTGAAATATACATCTGACGTTAATGTAAGAAAAGTATTCGAAAAATAAAGTAATTTTTTGTTTTTTTGGAAAGAACTTTGTTTATTCGTCTGCATCAGCGGTTCCCAAACTTTTTCTCTGACGGAACAGAGAATCCTGCTACTTTTATGGAACACGTTGTTTCCTTTGAAGAGTAGTAATTTTTATAAAAAATAAAAAAGACTTGTATTGTTCAGTTATTACTTCAATTTAAAATCGGAATTAATAACACAGAGATCGTAATAAAATAACTAACATCATTATTGATAAAAGGTCGAAGAAAGACGCCATGTTAATAGATTTTCGCGGAGCATTTAATCACTTCCTCAGAAGCACTGGTGTTCTGAGGGACACAGTTTGGGGAACTCTTGTCTGCAGCAATGATGTAGCCTTCAAAATAGTCCGCATTGCATATCATATACTTATGACAGGGCTTTTCCTAATCTCCGAAACACTTCTGTACTTCTATCTTTGGGATGCCTTTCAGTTCTCACAGCGATAAGATTTTCATCTTATCTGTGTGTCAAACGACGGCACTTCAAGCTTTCTTTATTTTAAGCAATAGCAAAAGTGACGTGGGACCATTGTTTTTGGCTAAAAAATCTCGAGCAGCAATTAAGAGTGAAAAGGTGCATTATCGAGTGGCAAAAGCCATTGTCTCGCCACAAATTCGGTTGTCCTTTTCCAGATTGCTTCACGCAAACGACATTGAACCTGTAGGCAACCCTCCTTACTCGTCGTTCGACTTGGTGGAAAGAGTTCATGGCGCACTGTGCTGTTAAAACCTAAAAGCACAGTCCCCATTACGTATGGGGACGTAACAATTTTGGAACAAAGTTTGTTGTAACACGTGTCATTCTCAAAATATCCGAAATAATTTCGTGGCTGGAGCCATTTGATATGCCAACGGCTTCGGCAGCTTTCACTGCTTGCACGATTTTATAAGCTGATGGTACACCGACGCGCCTTGTGCGCTTATAATCTTAAAGACTTCAGCATCTTTTTCGAAATGCTTACACCACTTGCAAACCTTTGTTTTACTCTTAGCAGACTCACCAAGAGCAATATTCACCATTTCTAAAGCTTTGCTGCAATTTGGTCCATTCTCATAGCAAACTTTAATACAAAGTCTCTTATGCATTTTTATAGCAAAAAGTGATCGCAGATACTACAAAATGTATGTATCCTTTTCAGCAGCTGACAACGGACCAAATGCCCGCTATAGCTAAGAATGTACCGTGACTTTTCTCACATGTTACCAGTTCTAAAACGAATCGAGAGCTTTAATATAAGTAATATAACACGTGGAATTACAAAATTTTCGTTCGTTTTGTAACACAACGCGTATTTCTCTTCTCAGACGAGCTTTTCTAGTTACTGCCATTCTGCATATTATATCGCCTCCGCTCCGACCATCGTCAGCTATTTTGCTGTGCAGATATAAAAGCTTCATAACGTTTAGAGTGTCATGCCCTAATGTAGTTCACTCAACAACTACTGATTTAATTAGCTACACCCCGTTACTCTTATCTGACCTTTTTTATGTCTGTCTTATAATTTTTTCTTAAGACGCTATACATTCTGTTCAACATACACTATGTGATCAAAAGTATCCGGATACCTTGCTGAAAATGAAGTTCGTGGCACCCTCCATCGGTAATTCTGGAATTCAATATGGTGTTGGCCCACCCTTAGCCATGATGACAGCTTCTACTCTCGCAGGCATACGTTCAGTTAGGTACTGGAAGGTTTCTTAGGGAATGGCAGCTCATTCTGCTCGGAGTGCTGCACTGAGGAGAGGTATAGATGTCGGTCGTTGAGGCCTGCCACGAAGTCGGCGTTCCAAAACATCCCAGAGGTGCTCTATAGGATTCAGGTCAGGACACTGTGCAGGTCAGTCCACTACAGGGATGTTATTGTCGTGTAACCACTCCACCACAGGCCGTGCATTATGAACAGGTGCTCCATTGTGTTGGAAGATGCAATCGCTACCCCCGAATTGCTCTTCAACTGTGGGAAACAAGAAGGTGCTGAAAAAGTCAATGTAGGCCTGCACTGTGATGGTGCAACGCAAAACAACAAGGTGCGCAAGCCCCCTCCAAGAAAAACACGACCACACCATAACATCACCGCCAGCGAATTTTACTGTTGGCACTATACAGGCTGGCAGATGACGTTCACCACGCAATGGCCATACCCACACCCTGCCATCGGATCGCAACATTGTGTACCGGGAATCGTCACTCCACAGGATGTTTTTCCACTTTTCAATCGTCCAATGTTTACGCTCCTTACACCAAGCGAGGCGTCGTTTAGCATTTACCGGCGTGATGTGTGGCTTATGAGCAGCCGCTCGACCATAGAATCCAAGTTCTCTGACCTCCCGACTAGCTGTCATAGTGCTTCCAGTTTGGAACTCCTGTGTGATGGTCTGGATATATGTCTGCCTATTACACATTACGACCCTCTTCAACTGTCGGCGGTCTCTGTCAGTCAACAACCGAGGTCGGCCTGTTCGATTTTGTGCTATACGTGTCCCTTCGCGCCTCCACTTCACTATCACTGGACCCAGGAATGTACAGACGTATGTCACAAGTGACACCAAATCACCTGACCACGTACGAAGTCTGTGAGTTCCGCGGAGCTCCCCATGCTGCTCTCTCACGATGTCTAATAAGTACTGAGGTCACTGATATGGAGTACCTGGCAGTAGGTGGCAGCTAAATGTACCTAGTATGAAAGAAGTATGTTTCTGAGGGTGTCCGGATACTTTTGATGACTTAGTGTATCTTCCAACAAAATTAACGATGACACCTGTAAACCTTGGAGTTTTCACTTCTCTCTGAAGCTGAGTTTCCTTTTTCCAGATTTCTAGTTGGCTTCCCGTACTGATTGCTCAGCTTACGCATTGAATAACATGGGTGATAACTTACAAACCCGTCTTATTCACGTCTCAACAGCCACTTCCCTTCCATATCCTTCAGCAGTTACAAGTGCAGTGTGGTTTATGCACAGGTTGTACGCACCCTTTCGTTACACTATTTTATCCATACTAGATCCAGGATTTGGAGGAGTATGTTCCACAGAACATTGTCAGAAGCACTTTGGCAGTGAGATGTATATCTGAGAGCGAGCGATTTTTGCGTGTTGCAGGCAAGGGAGAGAGCATCTGGGACCACATGCTGCACACGCAGCCCAACCTGACGGCCGACGGCCATAACGGCGACGTGGCGGCCGACTCGTACCACAAGTACAAAGACGACGTGCAGGCGCTGGTCGGACTCCACGTGAGTGCCCACGTCCGTGCTCCTGCAGGCCACTGCGCAGTGCGTGGCAGAGGGTGTTTCCCAATGTGACATTCATTGGGGCTTCTTCCCATCCCACTCGCATCTAGAGCACGGGATGATTGATTGATTAACCATCTATTCCCGACGTGCTGTCGGTTGGACCACCGAGCAACACAATCAGAAAATATTGTTTGCTTTATTATATGGCACTTTTTTGTTTTCACATGGAACTATTTGGTCCTGGAGACCTTTTCAAGTCTCGTAATCTGTGTGTATGTGAAGACTGAAACGGTGAATAAGTATTAGTACCAAGGCGAGGATTCGAACCCGGGTCTCCTATTCACTTGGCAGATGCGCTAACCACTACGCCACCCGTGCACAAACTACGAGGGCATTTCGAAAAGTAAAGATACAATGGCTCGCAGTCCTCAAATAGAACATTTAGTTAGAAAACGTTAGTTACATCTTATTAACTGGATTATTTGTCATTTTTCGACATAATCACCCCC
The DNA here is from genome assembly GCF_023897955.1 of Schistocerca gregaria. Taxonomy (NCBI): domain Eukaryota; kingdom Metazoa; phylum Arthropoda; class Insecta; order Orthoptera; family Acrididae; genus Schistocerca; species Schistocerca gregaria. Next base: position 493,131,249 of record NC_064926.1, read on the forward strand.
GTTATCCAAACATTTGTTAAGTTGGTGCACAAGCTTTTGTATCCCACAGTCATAGAAGGTTGCCGCCTGTTGTCGGGACCACATTTCAACTTCATCTTTGATCTCTTCATCGTCGTGTAATGATTTTCCACCAAGATGTGACTTCAGGTAACAGAAGACATGGAAGTCGGTGGGTGCAAGGTCCGGGCTGTATGGCGGATGGTCCAATACGTGCCATTTGAATTGTTTGAGTAGTGCTTTGGTTACAGCGCTGTGTGAGGCCGGGCGTTGTCGTGAAGCAAGCGGACTCCACTTGACAGCATTCCTCTGCGTTTGTTTTGAATTACCCTTCGAAGGTGTTTCAAAGTCTGGCAATATACAGCAGCATTAATTGGCGTTCCAGGAGGCGTAAATTTCAACAGAAGAAAGCCTTGTCTGTCCCAAAAAACAAAAGCCATGATTTTCTTCGCTGAAATCGACGCTTTGCATTTCTTGGCTTTTGGTGAATTCGAATTGCATTAATTATTGCTTGGGTTCAGGTGTATGTTGGTAAGCACAAGTCTCGTCACCTGTCACAATGTGATCAAGGAACTCATCACCTGCTTCAGCATAGCGTGTAAGGAAGTCGAGTGCAAAGCCCATCCTTTTCTTTTTGTATTCTTCCGTTAACAGTTTTGGAACCCAGCGCGAACACAATTTTCTGTACCCTAACTTGACAGTCACAACGTCATAAAGAGTTGTCATTGACACGTCCGGTATGATCTGATGCAAGTCTTTCAATGTGAGACGTCTAATTGCACTAACTGCTTCCTCCGTTCTCTGGAGAAGGGCATCAAAGATCACAGATGGCCGACCTCTTCTTTGTTCGTCATAAACATCGGTCCTACCTTCAGAGAAATGACGACACCATTTCGTTACATTTTGTCGATTCATAATGTTCCTATAAACAGAAACAATTTCTTTGTGAATATCCGCTGGTCGCTGACCTTTTGCATGAAGAAAACGCATTTGGAGGGATTGTAAATCGACGCAGCCATTTTAAACACGACCTACTCCAACCAGAAGCAACGTTCAACTGCCGAACGGCCGCGAGGAGAAAGCTAACGGTTCAAAATTAACACCAGTGTTGCCAACTTGCTCGCCAAAACTCTTCTATTCCTCTGGCGTACGGTGTATCTTTACTTTCCAACATCCCACTGAAGAGGAAGGCGCGCTATGGTAGCCCGTGCAGCTGTGCAAAGCCACTGTGACAGAATGGTCTAGTAGGTAGCGCATCTACCTAGTGAGCAGCAGATGCGAGTACGTATCCCAGGCTAGGTACAAGTTTATATATTTTGCCTATTGGCAACCACTTTCGGTACCAAATATTACCATTAGGCCATCCTATTACCAAAAATCACGATTCGTACTTAAACTAACTCTTTAACGAACTTTTCAAAATATTTATCCCTATGATAGCGGACGGATGGTACCAGAGTGGGACCTTAAAAATATTCTCATCACGCATAGCCATAGAGCACAAACGAGCAAGGTGGCGCAGTGGGTAAAATACTGGACTCGCATTCGGGAGGACAATGGTTCAAACCTGTATCCGGCTATCCAGATTTAGGTTTTCCGTAATTTCCTTAAATAGCTCCAGGCAAATGCCGGAATGGTTCCTTTGAAACGGCACGGCTGATTTCCTTGCCGATCCTTGACACAATCCGAGCTTGTGCTCCGTCTCTAAAGACCTCGATGTCGACGGGACGTTAAACCCAATTTACCTTCCTTCCTTCTGTACAGCACCACCACGATAAGGAATTAGTGTTGTCATTCTTTGTAGTCTTCCGCTACTACCAAAGCCCACTGATGCAGCTTTCACGACAGCAAGTTATATACAAGGGGTGGTTTTTAAGAACGTGTCGGCTTGACGAACTGCGATTCGGCGTGGAGGGAAGTGCCGAGAGTTCCACGGTACACATGGACACTGCTGGCATGAAAAGGAAGCTGGAAGTGCGGCCAAAGATCGCCAACTGAAAGTTGCCGAATAATACGAGGGTAATCCCTAGAGTAAGGTCTCCTATCTTTTTATAAGTACATAGACCTGTTTATTTCTACAATGGTTTACACCAGTTTACAGCTTGAACATTTAGCTATTTTTCAACATAAACACCATTCCTGTCGATGCATTTTTGTAGACGCTGTGGCAGTTTTTGTATGCCCATGTCATACCAGCTCGCCGGCATGCTGTTCAGGAAGTTATAAACCTCTTCTTTCACCTCGTCGTCGGAGATGAATCGCTTTCCGGTCAAATGTTCTTTTAACTTAGGGAACAGGTGATAGTCACTGGGCACCAAGTCAGGACTACAGGGTGGGTGGGTGATTATGTTCCGCTGAAACTGTTGCAGGAGAGCAACGGTTTGCCGAGCGATGTGTGGGCGAACGTTGTCATTGAGAATGTGTACACCCTTGTTCAAAATTCCCCTTCTCCGGTTCCGAATTGCCCGTTTGAGTTTTTTCAGAGTCTCATAGTACCTGTCAGCGTTAATTGTGGTCCCAGTTGTCATGACTTTACCGGCAGACTGTGTTCGAATTTCCGCGGCTTTGGTGAAGTAGGATGCCGCCACTGATGTGGTTTTTGCTTGGTCTCAGGTGTAAAATGGTATGCCCAGGTTTCGTCACCCGTGACTGTTTAGTCCAGAGAGCACCGGCTGCAAGGCGGTGAAGAAATGCGCGGGAAATATGAACTCGTTGCCGCATGTGGTCCTCAGTCAGCATGCGTGAGACCCATCTTGCGCACACCTTCCGGAATTTCAATGTTTCCGTTAAAATTCTGTGAGCGGTGCTGCGGGACACCTCAGGAACCAACGTGCAGAGATCATCCAGGGCGATCCGCTGATCTTCACGCATGCTTTGCTCAACCGTCAACACTGTCTCCTCAGAAATTGACGGTCTCCCGCTCCTTTCTTCGTCGTGAATTTCGGCCCGACCATCTGCAAATCTCTACACCACTTATGAACGTTTTTGACATCCATGCACGACTCACCATACACTTCCTTCAATTGGTGGTGGATTTCAATCGGCGCAGTGCCCTTTGCGTTCAAAAACCGAATAACTGCACGCAGTTTGCACTTGACGGTAACATCCAACGGGAGCTCCATTCTCAACGGCTGCCAAGCCAAAGACTGAGCGCCTCAGCGCGGCGTGCGCACGTTTACACACAGCGCGTGAAGGACTCTTCATAACAGTGTGAACAAGTGCCACACAAACAAAGTTCTGAACTTATTAAAAAAATAGGAGACCTTACTTTTAGGATTACCCTTGCACGTAGTCACACTGAGCCACTGTTCCCTATGAATGCTGTGTAACTTTTCAGCACAAATAATTTTGGTTTTCTGTAAATAATGCAATTAAAATGAAAGCACACATTTGATTAACTAATTCAAGGTTAGAATGATGTTTTATAGTGGTACTCATCACATACAAAGAGTGCAAAGAAACAAAGAAACCTACGAGGGGGTGAAATAACTAATACAACACATTTTTTCCATGGTCACATACGGGCGAAAAAATGCAGAATTTCTTGTGACACATCGTGAAGTATTGGCCTTTCAGCTTCTACAGTTTGATGAAGTTCCGATAGGTGGTGGAGCTATACGTAGCTTGCAAAATGGGGTCTGTAACAGAGGTACATTCTAAGCAGAGAGCAGTCATTGCGTTTCTTTTGCCATGAAATCAAACATCGCATCATAGGCGCTTGCAGAATGTCTACAAAGACCTGGCACTAGATTAGATTAGAACTTGTTCCATAGATCATGAATACGACTCTTCGTAATTATGTGGAACGTGTCAGGTTAATAAAAGGTGTCTATACAAGATACTACACTACACAAAATTTTACACGACACTTAATATTTAATTTTTTTTTTTTTTTTGTGGGGGTTGAGGGAATTTCTCACTTACTATATCCAAAAATTCATCTAAGTCGCCATTAAGAAATTCTTTTAATTTCCTTTTAAATGCTATATGGCTATCTGTCAGACTTTTGATGCTATAAGGTAAGTGACTTTTGTGGCAGCATAATTTACCCCCTTCTGAGCCAAAGTTAGATTTAACCTTGAGTAGTGAATATCATCCATTCTCCTAGTGTTGTAGCCATGTGCACTGCTATTACTTTTGAATTCATTTGGATTGTTAGTAACAAATTTCATAAGTGAATATATATATATATATATATATATATATATATATATATATATATATATATATATATATATAGGGTCTTACAAAAAGGTACAGCCAAACTTTCAGGAAACATTCCTCACACACAAATAAAGAAAAGATGTTATGTGTACATGTGTCCGGAAACGCTTAATTTCCATGTTAGAGCTCATTTTAGTTTCGTCAGTATGTACTGCACTTTCTCGATTCACCGCCGGTTGGCCCAATTGAAGGAAGGTAATGTTGACTTCGGTGCTTGTGTTGACATGCGACTCATTGCTGTACAGTACTAGCATCAAGCGCATCAGTACGTAGCACCAGCAGGTTAGTGTTCATCACGAACGTGGTTTTGCAGTCAGTGCAATGTTTACAAACGCGGAGTTGGCAGTTGCCCATTTGATGTATGGATTAGCACGGGGCAATAGCCGTGGCGCGGTACGTTTGTATCGAGACAGATTTCCAGAACGAAGGTGTCCTGACAGGAAGACGTTCGAAGCAATGGATCGGCGTCTTAGGGAGCACGGAACATTCCAGCCTATGACTCGCGACTGGGGAAGACCTAGAACGAGGACCTGCAATGGACGAGGCAATTCTTCGTGCAGTTGACGATAACCCTAACGTGAGCGTCAGAGAAGTTGCTGCTGTACAAGGTAACGTTGACCACGTCACTGTATGGAGAGTGCTACGGGAAAACCAGTTGTTTCCGTACCATGTACAACGTGTGCAGGCACTATCAGCAGCTAATTGGCCTCCACGGGTACACTTCTGCGAATGGTTCATCCAACAATGTGTCAATCCTCATTCCAGTTCAAAAGTTCTCTTTACGGACAAGGCTTCATTCCAACGAGATCAAATTGTAAATTTTCACAATCAACATGTGTGGGCTGACGAGAATCCACACGCAATTGTGCAATCACGTCATCAACACAGATTTACTGTGAACGTTTGGGCAGGCATTGTTGTTGATGTCTTGATTGGGCCCCATGTTCTTCCACCTACGCTCAATGGAGCACGTTACCATGATTTCATACGAGATACTCTACCTGTGCTGCTAGAACATGTGTCTCTACAAGTACGACACAACATGTGGTTCATGCACGATGGAGCTCCTGCACATTTCAGTCGAAGTGTTCGTACGCTTCTCAACAACAGATTCGGTGACCGATGGATTGGTAGAAGCGGACCAATTCCATGGCCTCCACGCTCTCCTGACCACAACCCTCTTGACTTTCATTTATGGGGGCATTTGAAAGCTCTTGTCTACGCAACCCCGGTACTAAATGTAGAGACTCTTCGTGCTCGTATTGTGGACGACTGTGATACAATACGCCATTCTCCAGGGCTGCATCGGCGCATCAGGGATTCCATGCGGGCCGGCCGCGGTGGGCGTGCGGTTCTTGCGCTGCATTCCGGAACCGCGGGAGTGCTACGGTCCCAGGTTCAAATCCTGCCTCGGGCATGGATGTGTGTGATGTCCTTAGGTTAGTTAGGTTTAAGTAGTTCTAAGTTCTAGGGGACTGATGACCTAAGATGATAAGTCCCATAGTGCTCAGAGCCATTTGAACCATTTGATGCCATGCGACGGAGGGTGGATGCATGTACCCTCGCTAACGGAGGACATTTTGAACATTTCCAGTAACAAAGTGTTTGAAGTCACGCTGGTACATTCTGTTGCTGTGTGTTTCCATTCCATGATTAATGTGATTTGAAGAGAAGTAATAAAATGAGCTCTAACATGGAAAGTAAGCGTTTCCAGACACATCTCCACATAACATATTTTCTTTCTTTGTGTGTGAGGAATGTTTCCTGAAAGTTTGGCCGTGCCTTTTTGTAACAGGATATATATATATATATATATATATATATATATATATATATATATATATATATATATATATATATATATTGTGAGGCTACAGTGAAGACCTCTAGCTCTTTAAATAAGTGTCTGCAGGACTATCTTGGATGAGCTCCAGCAATTATTCTGATTACACGCTTTTGTGCAATGTGTTGATTATAAGGAGGGAACTTGAGGGCCTGCGACCAACCTGTAGTTATGGTCTGGAGTGCTATTTCGTATGACAACAGGAGCCCTCGCACCATGACTGCAAATTTATACGTCAGTCTGGTAATTCGATCTGTTGGTCTCTCATTCATGAACAGAATTCCAGGAAGTGTTTTCCATCAGGATAACGCTCGCCCATGTAGCGCTGTTCTACCTCAATATTCCCTATAGAGCGTCGACATGTTACCTTGGACTGCTCGATCACCAGATCTGTCTCCAGTCGAGCACATATGGAACATAATCGGACGGCAACTCCATCGTCATCCACAAACAGCATTAACTGTCCCTGTACTGACCGATCGAGTGCTACAGGTATGGAACTCCATCCCACAGACAGAAAATCCGGCACCTGTGCAACACAATGCATGCACGTTTGTATTCTTGCATACAACAATCTGGGGGTTATACCGGTTACTAATGTACCAGCACTTCACATTTACATTGGCTTGTCTCGCGGTTACATAAACCTGTGATCTTGCAATGTTCTTGAGTCACTTGAATATGTTACGTAGACAAGTGTATTCTCGAAATCTCATTACTCTACATTAATTGTTTTTGGTGTTCTATTTTTCTTCCGTCAGTGTTTGTTCGACAACTTATTCTACTCCAAAGAAGAATCATGGATTGTGTAATAATACGGCGTGTGTGACAGAAAGAGATAGGAAGATGAAGAGAGATTGAAAACAGTTAGGTGTAAATGTGTCACCGATAAAGTGTACTATCGGCATAAAACTAACTATTTTGAAGCCTCATTGTTCATATTTTATATTAATAACTTTATAGAAAAAATTAAAAATAGCCTCAGATTTTTCAAAGATGATGCAGTTATATATAATGAAAGACTATCTGAAAAAAGATCTTGCAGAGATACTGAGTGAGGTCTCATTAAGAATTCACAGTGTTGCAAAGACTGGCAATTCACTTTAAATGTTCTGAAATGTAAAACTGTGGACCTCGCCAAACGGAAAATGGTAGTATCCTACTACAGCAGACATAGTGGGATATGAAATAGAACCATCATTTAGGTTTAATAGTACGAGGGTGTTCTGAACGTTATGCAACACTTTTTTCCCGGCCAATTTCGGTTACAAAATGCTCGTTCCTCCCACCTTCCGACTTCCTTCTGTTTAGCCCATGAAGGATACGCGGAAAGCAGTACGTGAATGGTGGTGAGCTTATTGTTGTGGCGAAAAGCTGGCTCCAGAATCGACTAATAGAGTGATACCATGCGCTCACCCAGGCTTGCCTAGTAAGATGGCGTGAGGCCGTCACTTTCAACGGAGATTATGTACAAAAACAGAATTTTGTGGCCAAAAGAGTGGATAATAATATGGTGTATTGGCACACTGAATAAAACCAACCTGTTCTCAGAAAAAAAAGTATTGCATCACTTGTTGAACGCCCCTTGTAGCTCAAGTAGGAGGCAGACATCGGTTCATTGGTAGGATACCGGGGCAATGCAATCAATCTGCAAAAGAGTGTGCTTACAAAAGTCTATGTGACCCAGCCTAGAATACTGTCGAGGGTGTGGGGCCAGTACCAGGTTGACCTAACAGATATGTATCGATGATGGACAAAGACGGGTAGTATAGTGGCCTCAGGTTTGTTTCAGACGGAGATGCTGAGAAACCTGAACTGGTAGACACCGAAGGACAGAGGCCATGTCTCCCGCGAAACTCCTTTCAAGAAGCAGACTTAGGAATAGTCTACAAGCCCCTACGTAGCTCTCCCGTAGCTATAGCGAAGTCCAGACTGAACTAATTACAGCGTGCCAAAGGGTGGTTAAGCAAGCAGGAAACATATTTGCTTTTGCCAATGGCATCTTTTTTTTTTTTTTTTTTTTTTTTTTTTTTTTTTTTTTTTGCCAACTGGCTACCTGTTTCAGTACCAATTACTATCATCAAGCCATCTCATGATTAACAAATCAGAATACATAACTAAGCAAGAAATGTTTAGCAAATATTTTTTCTCTGTCATAGGAAACGCGTGGAGTAGGGTGTAACCCTAAAATAAAGGCAGTGCAGTCGTGATGATTGCTTCCCAAGACGGTGTGTTATAGACTAAAACAAATGGCCAAGGTTATTCTTTAAACAGATGCAAATTGTGGCCAGCAGTGGTAAGAGGGATCCCTTATTTTTTCTTCTTAAAAAAAGATGATATTTAAAGAATAAAAATAGCATAAAGTGCGAGCTGTAAGAAATATATAATGAAACGAAGACTATAACAGATCACAGTGTAATAAACCATAAAAATCAAAATCTACGAGGAAAACTTCCTGGCATATTAAAACTGTGTGTCGGACCGAGACTCGATCTCGAGACCTTTGCCTTTCGCGGGCAAGTGCTCTAAAAAACTGAGCTACCCAAACATAACTCACGCCCCCTCCTCACAACCTTACTTCTGCCAGTACCTCGTCTCCTACATCCCAAACTTTACAGAAGCTCTCCTGCGAACCATGCAGGACTAATACTCTTGAATGAAAGGCTGAGCCATGTCTCCGCAGTATCCTTTCTTTCAGGAGTGCTAGGCCTGCATGGTTCGCAGGAGAGTTTCTGTAAAGTTTGGAAGGTAGGAGACGAGCTACTGGCGGAAGTAAGGCTGTGAGGACGAGGCGTGAGACGTTCTTGGGTAACGCAGTTGATTGGCCCACATCTGGTGGTCGTGCGGTAGCGTTCTCGCTTCACACGCCCGGGTTCCCGGGTTCGATTCCCGGCGGGGTCAGGGATTTTCTCTTGCCGGCATGGTAGCTCAGCGTGCTCGGTCAGAGGGTTAGTAGCCCTCTGTAATAAAAAAAACTGAGCTAATCGATCAACAACGAACTTAGACGGATGTCTTACGACGTCCGCCCCGAGCAGATGCAACGAACAAAAGGGAACAAAATGAGATTTAAAAAAAATAATAATAAAGAGTTGGTTAGAGCACTTGCCCGCGAAAGGCAAAGGTCCCGAGTTCGAGCCTCTGTCCGGCATACAGTTTTAATCTGCCAGGAAGTTTCATAGCGCACACTTCGCTACAGAGTGAAAATCTCATTCTGAAATCTACGAGGAGCGTTCAGGAAGAAACGCAACACATTTTTTTCTGAAAGCAAGTTGGTTTTATTCAGGTTTTCAATATAGCACACTATATGCCACTCTTTTGGCTACAAAACCCTGTTATTAACACATTCTCCGTTCAATGCGACGACCCTTCGGCACCTCACTGGGAGGACCTGACTGGCACCACCCTACTGGCGACGTCGTAGCCAATGCTTTGCTGCATCAATAAGCTCCCTATCATCCACGACTGCTTCCGGAGAAGTGTCTCCTACATTGGGCCAAACGGATGGTCCTCAGTTGCTCTTTGTGGTTTTTCTTGAGGCGACGAGGAAACCAGCGGACACACATATTCGAACACCTCATCTGGTGGACGAACGTCTCAGCGCTACCAACAGGGACCTTCAGTTGAGCGGCGAGGTGTTTGATTGTGATCCGTCGATCACCTGGAATGAGAGCGTTCACACTTTGCAACGCTCCAAGAGTCACAGCTGTGAGCGGCTGGCCGGACGGCGGGAGATCTGACAAGTTCGCGTTACGGTATTGCGATGATGACAGACGCTTCGTCCAACGACTCAGAGTACTTTTGGTGACTTCCAGGCCACCGTAGACGTTCTGCAAGTTCCTATGAATGTCTGCGATGTTCCGGTTTGCCGCCAAAAGAAATTCAGTGATAGTGAAACGTCCCCTTAGAAAAATTAATGAATTACTGTGCTGATAAACCTCTTACATTATTTGGTTTTCAAACAGCTGAACAAAACTGAACGTACTCAGACATTACTCTCTTTACTTATTATGATCGTCACTAAACTGACATACAATATTTTTAGCGCAACGCAATCTGACTTTTAATAATCCCTAGAAAAGAATGGCCTTGACTAACAATAACCTATACCTTTCATGAATCACTTACCTTACAAAAAACTTTGTTACTCGAACTATTGCAATACAGCGAGCGCCAATACTGCCAGCCAAATAAAAGATTCTAACTACTGAAGGCACTAACTACTGATCTGATAGGCATAGTTAGCAAATGAAAGATTTTGATAGAGAACAAACAATGTATTTACCTTAATAGTGTTCAAAAGTCATTATATATATATATCAGTTCGTGACATCCAGTCTTACAAATTTACTGTCTCTGATGGACACACGTCCAGATCATCCGCTCTCAAAATTCCGCCATCTCTCTCCCCACATCCACCACTGCTGACGGCTCACCCCCAACTGTGCAAAGCTACGCGCTGTTAACAGCAAACTGCCCAACACTACAGTAGCAAATTCCAACAATGCAAACCAGCCACAGACTTCACACAACACAGCCAGTGATTTTCATACAGAGCGCTACGTGGCGTTACCAACATAAAAACCTAAACAGCCTACTTCCAACAGCTCAGTCTTGTAACGCACCTCCGTTACGCACGCCATTTTGAAGTATACACACAGCACCGTCATCTACCGAAACTTCACGAATCTATAAGGGCCGAAGCGCAAATACTTCACGATGCCCCACAACAAATTTCGCATGTTTTCCACCGAAATTGGCCGAGAAAAAGAAAGTGTTGCATTACCTCGTACTATTCAACCTAAGTGACAGTTCTATTTCATATCCGTGCAAATTTTCACATTCAGGAATTTGTTTGACTGGTTCCAATTGTGCTACTTTGCTATAGTAGGATACTACTTTTTCGACTTTGGTGAGAACCACAATTTTACATTTCAGAACGTTTAAAGTAAATTGGCAGTCTTTGTACCACTGTGAATTCTTATCGAGGCCTTACTTAGTATCTCTGCAGGCTTTTTCTCAGATGGTATTTCATTACAGATAACTGCATCATCTGAGAAAAACCTGAGGCTATGTTTAAATTTTTCTATAACGTCATTAATGTAGAACATGAACGAGACTTCAAAATAGTCAGTTTTATACTGATAGTACACTTTCTCAGTGCCACATTGGCATAATTTTGACCACATACGTGAATGTCTTAAGCTCTTTTTTTTACTGGGATTTATATTTAAATGTTTTCAATCTCTCTTCCTCTCCTTCTCTTCCTCCCTCCCTATTTCTTTCTGTCCCACACGCCGAATTCTTACACAATCCATTATTCTTCTGTGGAGCAGAATAAGTTGTCGAACATACATTGGTGGAAGAAAAATGGAACACCAAAAGCAGTTAATGTAGAGTAATGGGATTTCGAGAATACATTTGTCTAGGTAACATATTCAAGTGATCAACATTGCTGCAAGACAGGTTTATGTAACCGCAAGAAAAGCCAATGTAAATGTGAAATGCTGGTACATTAATAACCGGTGTAACCCCCAGAATGTTGAATGCATGAATACAAACGTGTATGCTTGTGTTGTACACGAGCAGGATGTCTATTTGTGGAATGCAGTCCCACGGCTGTAACACTTTCTCAATCAGTACAGGGACGGTTAATGCTGTTTGTGAAAGACGCTGGCGTTGTCGTCCGATCATGCCCCATATGTGCTCGATTGGAGACAGATCTGGTGATCGAGCAGTCCAAATAAATATTGGCATACTGGGCTACAACAGAGCTACATGGGCGAGTGTCATCCTATTGGAAAATACTTCCTGGAATTTTGTTCATGGATGAGAGCCCAATAGATCGAATCACCAGACTGACGTAAAAATTTGAAGTCAGGGTGCGTGGGATAACCACGTGAGGGCTCCCGCTGTCGTACGAAATCGCACCCCAGACCATAACTCCATTTGAAAGTCCAGGGTGTCTAACAAGCAGAGAGGCTGGTCGCAGACTCTCAAATGGCCTTATAATCAACACAGGCACCGAGGCAGAACCAGCTTTAATCATAAAACACAACAAACCTCCAGTCCGCCTTCCAATGAGCTCTCGCATGACACGACTGAAGTAACAAATGGCGGCGGTTTGGAGTCAGTAGAATGACACTACGAGGCGACTGTCTCGGAGCTGTCTTTGAATTAAACGATTGGTAACAGTTTGTCGTTCATTGTGGTGCCAACTGGTGCTACACTTGCAGTACGATGTGCGAGAGCCACACGCCGAACACTGTAATCTTCCCTCTCGACAGTGTCACGTGGCCGTCCGGAGCCAGCCCTTCTTGCGGCCGTACATATTCTTGAACCCCGCTACCAGAAATCATGTAAAGTGGCTACATTCCTGCCAAGACTTTCTGCAGTATCATACAGGGAACATCCAGCTTCTCGTAACCATATTACACGACCTAGTTCATACTCAGTGAGGTGTTGATAATGACGTCTTTGTCGCCTTAAAGGTATTCTTGACTAACATCAAGTCACCACGTCCAATCTCAAAGGTAACTAACACTCATGACTGTTATAGCGTATATTTGAACAAAATCTGATTTGCATCCGTATAGCGGCTCTACCAGTACTACTCTTAAGCGAGTGACGTGAAAATGGAATACACATGATCGTTCAGATGTAGAAAACACCTTCTTGATGTTGCGATTTTTTTTTTGTAAATGTATGTTTTCAGTTTATGTTTAAAGTTAATTTTATTATCTGTCATATCCTCCACTAGGTAAGATTTATAGAACTGAATACCTTTCTTCTTTCTGTGTTATGCTAAGCTTGAGTGGAGGAGAGCGTAACTCATTCATTCTCATAACATGAAATTTATTAATATGAGTTTTTTTATTGAGTAGCTATTGACTGTCAACAATCATCTTTCTTTTTTATAGTGGCACTATTCTGAATACTTCTAGCGCAGGCAAACAACAATAACGGAAAAGCTAAGTAGAGCAGGTTTGAAAATAATTTTGAAATATCAGTTACAATTAAACTAAAAAAACTGTATAACCAGCATAAAAAAGGAACTCGTATAAATTAACAGCGAAGTCGTTGAACAAAAGATTGGTCTTTACATCTACTGTAGTTGAAGACTGTGACTGGATGGACGCGAAGAGAATAAACAGAAGAGTAAAAATAGTATGGAAGAAGATTGTGGTACTTAGAAAAGCAGTAGGTGTCAAATGGCAGATGGTGATGATGACGATGTTGATGTTGTTGATGATGATTATGATGACGGTATCACGTTCATTTCAGTGGTAAGCATTGTTTTGATATGGAAAAATTCCCAAAATGATATGCTAAGTTACTATGATTGTTGACACAGTAAGAATATTGCTCACAGTGCCTTATTAATTTTCATACTGATGTTACATGTAAGGACAAAACGGCATTTCTATTTGTATCGCACGCACCTTACCGTTCAGAGTATTGACGAACTTACAGTGCCTGATTCGTAATCTCCAAAAGAAACTGAGCAATCGAATGCGCTTCTCATTGGACGGGCAGACATAACTTCGTTGCAGTAAACTCGTCTGCAGTGCGTGGAGACTTCTGTAGTGACAGCTGTTGACTTTCAGGCGAACGTGTACCGCTTCTCGCTGAGCTGGCCGCGCATCCTGCCCACTGGAGACACAGACAACATCAACCAGGCGGGCATCGACCACTACAACGACGTCATCGACGAGCTGCTGGCCAACGGCATCCAGCCCATGGTGAGTGAGTGCGCGCCCAGCTCTGATCGCGGCCAGCTGCTCGTCTTCCTCCTTCTGAGAGGCGATATCACCTCTCCAAAAACTATTGTCGAGAAAACTAAGAGTTTGCTGTTACCAGTTACTTTCTACTTTGCGTCAGACGTTTACATGTACATCTTCAGGTGGATTTATGTGGGTTAGTGTGGCATGTTCGCGTTGTGTTATACCTTTGGAGTAACCTGTGGCACTTTCTAATAGAGAAAAGCTAAACACCATTTCAGTAAACGCTCACAGTTTTGTGGGGGGGAAAAAATAAAAAAAATAGCTCCAGTGGTCATGAACTCCTTTTTCTGTAACGTTACATCACATACACCATCACACTTTGTAAACAATGACGAGAGCAGAGATAGCATCTAGAATATAATACGTGCAAAGAGCGTAAAACAAAACACTGTTTCAGAGTGAGTCTCAAAGTTTCATGGAGATCTTTGGTTGATTACGTAAGTAGAAATGTAAAAGTAACTATCTTCGCTGGTCACAGATACTCTTCTGTCAAGGTTCACATAACTTTATTCTTTGCACACATTTAAGTAAACAAGAAGACATGTTAGAAACATTACAATTAATCATTTTGTTGCAAAAAATTGGCATAATCGTATAAATGGATGTATATATGTTTATATGTTCCCCATCTTCTCCTACACCACTGGATCGATTGATACCAAACATCTCATACATAACATTTATTGTCTAGGAAGAAGCGCTGTTGGGATAAGAACCACCTAGCTCCCATGGGGATGGGGATGGAGGTGACGCATATTATGCCAGTAGTACTGGAATGTGTTCCAAAGGTTGGATGGGCACAGCTGAGCATAGTGAAGGGGCGAGGACATGGATGGTGAGAGGGGGGGGGGGATGAGAGAGACAGAGACAGGGGAAGGAGGTGGGCAGGGAAAGGGGAAAGAGGTGTCCACAATAAATGTCACATACCTACATGTGTGCAGGCATAGCTGTGGGTAAAAGCTAGTTTACATACAAACAACATTTTACTTATTATTGCTAAGATACATTGGTAGTGTGTTCGTGAGTGCGCATATATTGTGTCTGTTTGTGTGTGTGTGTGTGTGTGTGTGTGTGTGTGTGTGTGTGTGTGTGTGTTTAGGAAGACAGGATTCAGAGATGAGGAGTTAGAGGACTGACAAAAGGAAAGTAATGTTTTGGTTATGGCAGAGCTGTGGTTTATTAAGATTATGTCTGATTATATCTGTGTCTAAGACATGTTTGAAGTAAAACATCGATTATGAACTGTACAGAGTGACTCACCTAAAAATTGCACCGCAAATATTATGGAAATGGAAAGTGCTATTGATGTATGGTTTTCACAGAATGGATTGTGAGATTTGGCAGAATGAATAGTCAACCATTCAACAGACAGTAATAATACTTAGAATGTGTATTTTGTGTGCAAAGTTACACTTTTTTAAAACGAAACAAAACCTACTGACCTTAACAAGCTAAGAGTAGGGTAAATTAGAATGTCAGTGGTGTTTGTTGCGGGATTCTAGTGCAAGTCTGTGGGGCAGCGGGTGGAATAATTGTTAATGTTCCTATTATTTATTTAATGCTGTTGTTTGCCATTCTCAACACTGGCTCTCTAACTACAATATTGGCAACCAGAAAGTGATTAGCAAAACGTGAAGCCTGTAATTAGAATTCCTAGTGCCCACTTCATCTGAGAAATACATTTATAGCTACAGCTTCTTGCTCTGAGGAATTAGGAGATTGTCTGGGATTCATAATCAAAACCCATTCTCTCTAAAATGTTCATTATATTCTGAAAGTCACAGACCAAAAAGAATCCACACAATCCAACTGCCAGAGCAGTTCAGAGTCTAATGCGCTGATGCAACTAAACTGTTCAAATTAAATGTTTAAGTGAATGCTCGTCATAATTTGATGATAATGTTCATCAAACGCCACGCTAATACTGGTAGAATGTCTGTCCTGCAGCGGCACGTGAAAATACGACATACGCAAACTAAAGATAGATCATTAACACTTCACTCGAAAACGATTTCATGGTTACGCTTATCCCGAGTAACTTATTACTCCATCCGAGGCTGTTTATATCAACGATACCGACACGACGCGACTCCTGGCACAGGTGTTGAGCTAATCAGCGTCTGGAGAGAACTGGGGCCTTCCTTTTCTCGCGCAGCTTTCTTACATACACTCCTGGAAATTGAAATAAGAACACCGTGAATTCATTGTCCCAGGAAGGGGAAACTTTATTGACACATTCCTGGGGTCAGATACATCACATGATCACACTGACAGAACCACAGGCACATAGACACAGGCAACAGAACATGCACAATTTCGGCACTAGTACAGTGTATATCCACCTTTCGCAGTAATGCAGGCTGCTATTCTCCCATGGAGACGATCGTAGAGATGCTGGATGTAGTCCTGTGGAACGGCTTGCCATGCCATTTCCACCTGGCGCCTCAGTTGGACCAGCGTTCGTGTTGGACGTGCAGACCGCGTGAGACGACGCTTCATCCAGTCCCAAACATGCTCAATGGGGGACAGATCCGGAGATCTTGCTGGCCAGGGTAGTTGACTTACACCTTCTAGATCACGTTGGGTGGCACGGGATACATGCGGACGTGCATTGTCCTGTTGGAACAGCAAGTTCCCTTGCCGGTCTAGAACGATGGGTTCGATGACGGTTTGGATGTACCGTGCACTATTCAGTGTCCCCTCGACGATCACCAGAGGTGTACGGCCAGTGTAGGAGATCGCTCCCCACACCATGATGCCGGGTGTTGGCCCTGTGTGCCTCGGTCGTATGCAGTCCTGATTGTGGCGCTCACCTGCACGGCGCCAAACACGCATACGATCATCATTGGCACCAAGGCAGAAGCGACTCTCATCGCTGAAGACGACACGTCTTCTTTCGTCCCTCCATTCACGCCTGTCGCGACACCACTGGAGGCGGGCTGCACGATGTTGGGGCGTGAGCGGAAGACGGCCTAACGGTGTGCGGGACCGTAGCCCAGCTTCATGGAGACGGTTGCGAATGGTCCTCGCCGATACCCCAGGAGCAACAGTGTCCCTAATTTGCTGGGAAGTGGCGGTGCGGTCCCCTACGGCACTGCGTAGGATCCTACGGTCTTGGCGTGCATCCGTGCGTCGCTGCGGTCCGGTCCCAGGTCGACGGGCACGTGCACCTTCCGCCGACCACTGGCGACAACATCGATGTACTGTGGAGACCTCACGCCCCACGTGTTGAGCAATTCGGCGGTACGTCCACCCGGCCTCCCGCATGCCCACTATACGCCCTCGCTCAAAGTCCGTCAACTGCACATACGGTTCACGTCCACGCTGTCGCGGCATGCTACCAGTGTTAAAGACTGCGATGGAGCTCCGTATGCCACGGCAAACTGGCTGACACTGACGGCGGCGGTGCACAAATGCTGCGCAGCTAGCGCCATTCGACGGCCAACACCGTGGTTCCTGGTGTGTCCGCTGTGCCGTGCGTGTCATCATTGCTTGTACAGCCCTCTCGCAGTGTCCGGAGCAAGTATGGTGGGTTTGACACACCGGTGTCAATGTGTTCTTTTTTCCATTTCCAGGAGTGTATAAAGCCGCGGTGCGGACGGCTAAGGGAACACCTGATCAAATCTGCTCTCCCGACTGGCCGCTGGGCTAGTAATGCACCACTTTAAGTTATCGAATAAATCATTGCTTCCTTTGCTGATGGCCGATGAAGCTCTCAATTTAATTGTGCAGTCAGCACACAAGTAAGTAATCATAATAAAAGTCTGACGTGGCTAAGTCAAATATTTTGGGCGAGCTCTGAACTTGCCCTTTGGATATACGCTATCGCTATAGTTTTATAGTTATTCAGTTTAAACTTCTCACATCTTTATGATTATAGCGGATCTCCCTTCTATTTAAATGTAAACATCCTAGCTTTATTTATTTGCCTACTTAATCTATCTTAATCTATCTTGCCTTATTTTATAATGCAATTTTCAGGTACCGTTTGACAGTACAGTCAATTATTTAACGGTGCATGAAAACTGCAGGCAGTGTTCACGACTGCCAATGATTAAACAGTTAATTACTTCTTCTTCTCCTTTCCTCTTAATACAGTAAGAAGAGATCCGTTATTTCTGCAGTGGTGGGGGCGTTTTTTAGTTGGCTCGCGACACGGAAGCTGACTTAGAAGGGCCAGAGAGTCATCACCTTCTTCAGCACCGAAAGCTGTATCTACACAGGTATAGAGGAGGCAAAGAGCAAAGTAGCATTGTCTCATGTCCGCACAGCAGGAGTATATGAGAGGGCAGACGGCATTCCACAAAAACTGCATTATGTAAGACTACATAAGAAAAGAACGTCGGATGAAAAGATGGAGACCAGACATTGGATGCTGCCGTACAGTGCAAGAACGTTCGTTCAGACCTGAATAAGAGGGTCTGTTATTGGCTCACACTAATTACATCGGTAATAGGCGCGATTTACTGTATGTGCATATATGCAAGGTTTTTCATAGGCCGGGATTGGAAATCTGTGATGTAGTGCGAGAGATTTTCTGGCTTCCTTTCCATGTCACACTATTATTGGTTGACAACGACAAAATACATGAGACCAGGAAATTGTCAAATTTATTTATAAAATTATTATTGGTCAGAACTTGGAAGGTGTGGTGCAGTTGGCTGGTGAGATTATGATGCCGGCAAATCGTGCTTTGTTCTGGAGAGAAAAGTCAGATTGCACGTATTGCGTGGACGTTAAAGGGTTTGCTTGCTTCAGGGACACTGAAGAAGATATTTGTAGGAGAGGGCAGAGTATAGGGCAGATCTGGACTCAGAATTTCCAGCCGCTAGTGCAGCCATTCTCCACACTCACTCCATTTAGGGGTGGTAAGCCTGTGAGAGTGATGCAACCGCCAAGCCGAAGGGGACCCACTTTCATAAAACTGAGAGAAAGTTGTGCCTTGAATTCTAGACAGCGACTAGTTCAAAGCCTTGTTTTTCTCAGTTTTGTCGTTTCCCTATAACACAGCCTTCAGTAAAGGACAGAGCGCACGAGTCTTTTTTTTTTCTTTCCTTGTATGCGGTCCGTTTTCCTCCTTCACCTTGTGTGTGTGTGTGTGTGTGTGTGTGTGTGTGTGTGTGTGTGTGTGGTTGTGTGTGTCACTGGGAGTTTACGAGTGGTTTCCTAGAGTCATAGGCTCGTAATACCAGCCTAACTTTTCGACTGGTTGAGGTGGAATCACAGACACTGGTCAGCCACACAGTTCCACTGAGTGCGTGTACAGAAGGTGGTAACAGTTTCCATCCCCCCCTCTTTCACCTCGAATGACGCATGGGCTAGAGTCGCGCTCCGAAACAAGAAATTCGTCATTGTTTGTTAGTTAGTCCACTACTGGAGGCTATGCAGCAGAGAAATGACAAAATTGAGAAAAAAATCTGGATATAAACTAGTCGCTGTCAACAAGTCAAGGCATAACTGTCAGATTTTATGGAAGTGGCTCTCATTGACCGACTTCACTATCACTGGTGGATTCTGACATACGCTGGCAGAGGTTTTGCGTTTTTACACGAGTCATACTCCGATCTTCTCACAAACAAACAACAGTCAAATGCTATCTTTGTATAAGAAACACGTTGTACAATCTTTCTTTACATATACACTCCTGGAAATTGAAATAAGAACACCGTGAATTCATTGTCCCAGGAAGGGGAAACTTTATTGACACATTCCTGGGGTCAGATACATCACATGATCACACTGACAGAACCACAGGCACATAGACACAGGCAACAGAGCATGCACAATGTCGGCATTAGTACAGTGTATACCCACCTTTCGCAGCAATGCAGGCTGCTATTCTCCCATGGAGACGATCGTAGAGATGCTGGATGTAGTCCTGTGGAACGGCTTGCCATGCCATTTCCACCTGGCGCCTCAGTTGGACCAGCGTTCGTGTTGGACGTGCAGACCGCGTGAGACGACGCTTCATCCAGTCCCAAACATGCTCAATGGGGGACAGATCCGGAGATCTTGCTGGCCAGGGTAGTTGACTTACACCTTCTAGAGCATGTTGGGTGGCACGGGATTCATGCAGACGTGCATTGTCCTGTTGGAACAGCAAGTTCCCTTGCCGGTCTAGGAATGGTAGAACGATGGGTTCGATGACGGTTTGGATGTACCGTGCACTATTCAGTGTCCCCTCGACGATCACCAGAGGTGTACGGCCAGTGTAGGAGATCGCTCCCCACACCATGATGCTGGGTGTTGGCCCTGTGTGCCTCGGTCGTATGCAGTCCTGATTGTGGCGCTCACCTGCACGGCGCCAAACACGCATACGATCATCATTGGCACCAAGGCAGAAGCGACTCTCATCGCTGAAGACGACACGTCTTCTTTCGTCCCTCCATTCACGCCTGTCGCGACACCACTGGAGGCGGGCTGCACGATGTTGGGGCGTGAGCGGAAGACGGCCTAACGGTGTGCGGGACCGTAGCCCAGCTTCATGGAGACGGTTGCGAATGGTCCTCGCCGATACCCCAGGAGCAACAGTGTCCCTAATTTGCTGGGAAGTGGCGGTACGGTCCCCTACGGCACTGCGTAGGATCCTACGGTCTTGGCGTGCATCCGTGCGTCGCTGCGGTCCGGTCCCAGGTCGACGGGCACGTGCACCTTCCGCCGACCACTGGCGACAACAATGATGTACTGTGGAGACCTCACGCCCCACGTGTTGAGCAATTCGGCGGTACGTCCACCCGGCCTCCCGCATGCCCACTATACGCCCTCGCTCAAAGTCCGTCAACTGCACATACGGTTCACGTCCACGCTGTCGCGGCATACTACCAGTGTTAAAGACTGCGATGGAGCTCCGTATGTCACGGCAAACTGGCTGACACTGACGGCGGCGGTGCACAAATGCTGCGCAGCTAGCGCCATTCGACGGCCAACACCGCGGTTCCTGGTGTGTCCGCTGTGCCGTGCGTGTGATCATTGCTTGTACAGCCCTCTCGCAGTGTCCGGAGCAAGTATGGTGGGTCTGACACACCGGTGTCAATGTGTTCTTTTTTCCATTTCCAGGAGTGTAGACTGTACATGGTGACAATTATTGAACTATATGAAATAAAATCGTCATAACTTCTGAATTGTTGGCCTTAGGACGTTCAAACTGTACCGTTTGCCGCGGGCGATGATTGGAATTACTATGCATGTATGGTGTGGTTGAGCGACGAAGCCCACTTTCAATTCGATGGGTTCGTCAATGAGAAAAATTGGCGAGTTTAGGGGATTGAGAATCCGCATCTTGCAATCGAAAAGTCTCCTCACTCCCAACGGGTGATTGTGTGGTGTGCAATGTGCACTCACGCAATAATCGCTTCAATATTTCTTGATGGCACGGTAACTACCGAACGGTACGTGAAGGTTTTGGAAAATGATTTCATCCCCATTATCCAGAGTGACCCTGATTTCGACAAATTGTGTTTCTTGCAAGACGGAGCTCGACCCCATCGAAGCAGGAGAGTGTTTGATGTCCAGAGCCCAGAGGCTACTGGCAAGGCCTCGATTGATCTTCGTATTATCTGGAGCTGAACACATGCGACTCCTTTTTGTAGGGCTGTATTAAAAAACAAGGGGTACAGCAATAAACCCAATACCATTACTGAGCTGAAAACAGCCATTCAGGAGGTCGTCGACAGCATCGATGTTCCGACGTTTCAGCGTGTCATATAGAATTTCGCTATTCGTCTGCGGCACATCATCGCCAATGATAACAGGCGTTTCGAACATATCATAACCTAAATCCGAATATCTGTAGTGAGGTTTACACGTTGAATAAAGTGTGTGCACGCCGTAGTTTGTAACTAATTTACGGTTTTTCTTAATGTTCAATAGTTGTCACCATGTCGTTACTACTGCCTGCTTTCTGCGTTTGTGCAATACTGCAAATCATTTGCATATCGAAGTGTGCAGTACTTGTCATTCGAAGTTGGCGTTTGTTGCTTGCTGGCTTCATAGTGTTACAAGTTTAATAGCCAGCTGGGGTACTTACTCGTTCTGGATACATTTGTGTTGGCTTGTCTCAGGAAGTAACCACGTTAGAGACAAGTGTTAGAGGCTGTAATGTCATGTCACCCCTCGACAGTCCTGTATTAGTGGTTAACTTCCCTTTCCTTTTACATGTGTGTGTCTCCTCGTTGCAGATGACGCTGTATCACTGGGACCTCCCTCAAGAGCTGCAGAAGCTGGGCGGCTGGCCCAACATCGTCCTCGCCGACTATTTCGTCGAGTACGCTCGAATCGCCTTCGAGAACTTCGGAGACAGGGTAAGTGCTTCTCTTTCCTACCGAAACAAGTAACACTGGAAACAATGGTGACCGTCATTTAGTCTAGAATTTAAGTTCGCCACTCGTGAACCGATCAAGTACTGGCCATCGCTGCTAATTCTCTGTAGTATATTATTTATAGTAAGAGAAGTATCAAAACAATTAAGCCTCACTTATAGTAGCAGGAAGGTCACGCTAGGAAGTAGAAAATGGCCTTATTGTAAGTATACCAAACTACGAGGGGTGTTCAGTAGGTAATGCCACGTAATTATTTTAGTGGCCATTGTCGATTGACAAAATTTGGAATTATATATATATATATATATGAATATAGTAACTGTTCTCGAAAGAACAGATACCATTGACGACCGTGCTCCTTCTCTATAATAAATGACAATTAATTGAAACCCTCGGCTGCCGACAGGTGTTGTTGATATACCTCGATGGGGACAGCTGAAAATGTGTGCCCCGACCGTGACTCGAACCCAAGATCTCCCGCTTACATGGCAGACGCTCTATCCCTCTGAACATGAGTGGAAGGGCAAATGTCTACTAGGTACATTATGTATACAGATTGTGGACAGTTGGGAATGTGGGTCTCGCGGGAGGCGTGCAACTGATAAGTCCCTGCAGTCACGCTGTTCATCTGTGTCCTGGGTGGCTCAGATGGATAGAGCGTCTGCCATGTAAGCTGGCGACCCCGGGTTCGAGTCCCGGTACACATTTTCAGCTGTCCCCATCGAGGTATATCAACAACACCTGTCGGCAGCTGCGTGTTTCAATTAATTATCATTTAAATGCGGAATTTGTTTTGGGACATCGTGGAATATTCTTGCTTCAGTCCCAATAGTTTGAAGAAGTTCCGATTGGTGGCGGCAGTATACATAGCCTTCAAAATGGCGTCTCTAACGGACGTGGGTTCCAAACAGAGAGCTGTCATTGCGTTTCTTTTGGATGAAAATCGGAGAATCGTCTATATTCATAGGGGCTAAAGAATGTCAGTGGAAACCTGGCAGGGAACAAAAGCGCGGTGAGTCGTTGGTCGAAGTGTCTGTCATCATCGCAATAAGTTCGCGCAAAATCGTCCGATCTCCAGCATGCCGGTCGGCCGCACACAGCTGTGACTCCTACAATGTTGGAACGTGCGGACACAGTCATTTGAGGTGACTGACGGATCCCAAACAAACACCTCGCTGCTCAACTGGAGGCCTCCGTTGCTAGTTCTGGCACCGGCTAGGGCACTCAAAGGAATATGTACGTTGGGTTCCTCGACGCCTAACCATAAAGAACAAAAAAGCACCATCTGTGCGGAGTTGCTTCCGCGTTCGAAGCTGATCGTGACAATATTTTGTTGAACATCGTCACGGGCGATCAAAAATAGGTTCGTCACTTCGAACGGGAAACAAAAAGGCAATCTGTGGCGCTATACCATCTCTTCTCCGAAGGAAAAGTTCATAGCCGCACCCTCACCCAAAGTAATGGCGACGGTCTTCTGGGACCGTGAAGGGGTTATTCTGTTTGATGTTCTCCTTCGTGGCGCAACGATCAACTCTCAAGTGTATTGCGCTACCCTCAGGAAAATGAAGAACGACTTCAGCGTGTTCGTCACCACAAAAACGCAAAGAAACTTCTACTTCTCCGTGACAACGCAAGGCACCACACCGTCTGTACACTCTAGAGGAGGTCAGAAAACTTTATTGTACTGTTCTTCCTCAATCACCCTGGAGCCTGGCGTCGTAACTTACACTCCGTGGGAAGCAGTACATGGACGATGGCGAGGTTACTGATGCAGCAAGGTGTTAGAAAATGGCTCTAAGCACTATGGGGCTTAACATCTGAGGTCATCAGTCCCCTAGAATTCAGCCGGCCGGTGTGGCCGAGCGGTTCTAGGCGCTTCAGTCTGGAACCGCACGACCGCTACGGTCGCAGGTTCGAATCCTGCCTCGGGCATGGATGTGTGTGATGTCCTTAGGTTAGTTAGGTTTCAGTAGTTCTAAGTTCTTAGAGGACTGATGACCTCAGAAGTTAAGTCCCATAGTGCACAGAGCCATTTCAACCATCCCCTAGACTTGAACTACGTAAATCTAACTAACCTAAGGACACCAGACACAACCATGCCCGAGGCAGGAGTCGAACATGCGACCGTAGCAGCCGCGTAGTTCCGGACTAAAGTGCCTAGAACAGGTCGTCCACAGCGGCCGGAGCAAGACGTTGCTCCCACGTCCACCAGTAGAGAAGTATCACGCGGACATACAGAAGGCGTAAGGCCGTCGCATTGAACGGAGATTACGTTGAGAAACAGGGTTTTGTAACCAAAAGTGTGGGGAATAATACCATGTACTCAAAGCCTGAATAAAATCAACCTCTTTTCAGAAAAATGTGTTGCATTACTTACTGAACGCCCCTCGTACATGACTGCCTGTATCACTCACCATTTTTACTGCACTTCGTGTTGATGCTTCCTCCACTCCTTCTGTACAGAACACGGATAGGTGAATTTACTGGAAACCTCTTCAGGGACTAATAAGGTAACCTAATTGCAGAGCAACTTTGGTATGGATGGAAGGCACGTGCTTGGTACCTGTAAGAGAAACTGGATAGGCATTTGACAACTTTCTAAGGAATATGCTAAATCGTTAATTGCGAGTAATAGGTTAAAGCTTGCACGTGCAACTTGGTAGCACGCTAACACTTCGTCGAAGAATCATGAATGAAGATTGTGTACTTGGAAGATTCACAGTAAAGTTTCTGATAGATTATGTACTGATAAGGCAAAGATTTCAAAACCAGTTTTAAACCACAAAACGATTACAGGGGCAAATGCAGACTCTGACGTTAATGCTTTGGTTATGAACTACGTATTAAAACTGAAGAAATTGAAGAAAGATAAAAAAATACGAAGAAGAGATCTGGATAATATAAAAGAGCCGTAGGTTGTCGAGAATTCCAGAGGGAGCATTAGGCAACGATTAAGAAAAGCAAACCAAAACCAAACAGGGCAAAGGAATACAATAGAAGACCAATGGGTATCTCTGAGAGATGGAATGGTGGGGGCAGCATAAGATCAAATAGGTGGAAAGGTAAGGCCTATTAAAAGTATTTGCACAGCAAAGGAGATAATGAATGTAAGTGAAGAAAGGAAAGAATATGAAATCCAGCAAATGAAGCAGGCAAAAGGGAATACAGACGTCTAAAGAGTTAACTTTACGGAAAATGTAAAATGTCTAAGCAGAAATAGTCAGAAGACAAATTTTAGGACATAGACGCTACGAAAAACATATTGTCACCTAGGAAAATTAAAGCAATCTTTCTAAAAAAAAAAAAAAAGAGCGAGAGAGAGAGAGAGAGAGAGAGAAGCAGCAGACTGTATGATTATCAAAAGCTCAGTGACAAGCCAGTACTACATATAGAAGGTAAAGCTGAAAAGTGGAACGAATATAGAAGGGCTATATGAAAGATATAAATCTGAATGCAACACTATAGGAAAACAAGAAACAGATGGGAGATTCGAGTTCTCCCTCGGGTATGGGTGTGTGTGTGTTTGTCCTTAGGGTAATTTAGGTTAAGTAGTGTGTAAGCTTAGGGACTGATGACCTTAGCAGTCCTATAAGATTTCACACACATTTGAACATTTTGAAGAGATGGGAGGTATGATATTGAGAGAAGAATTTGGCAACGATGAAAGGCGTTAGGCCTCTAGAGAAGACAACATTTCCTCTACATTATTCAGATCACTGCCGAGACTAAAATTTGTCTCGTGTTCAGTAGGCCACTTGTTGGTACCTCTTTTTGGACAAGCTATGTGATGCAGGGACCCACCAGTTCATTTCTCGGAAACTATCAAAGCCTAATCACTACTCTGCTAGCGTACTGTTTCTGTAAGCCACGCTTCTGCTTGCAGGCGCCGTTATGGAGTCGCCATTTTCGTGCGATCATACTGCATTCTGGCGAGAATAGTTGACGGCTGACGCGGAAATATAAATTCTTTGAGATGCTCTAACATCTGCTACAACTTAATTATCATGTCTAGTGACTTTTGTTTTTAGTTAGTTAGTTAGTTGAAGGAAGTCAATCACAGTCATTGGAAAAGGAATGGACAAGGTACAGGGACACAGTACTAGAAGTAGCTAAAGAATGTCTTGGAACAGTAGTGTGTAAAGGTGGGATGAAGCAAACAGCTTGGTGGAATGACACAGTCAAGGCAGCCTGTAAAAGGAAAAAGAAGGCTTATCACAAATGGCTACATACTAGAACTCAGGTAGACAGAGAAAGTTATTTTGAAG
This sequence comes from Schistocerca gregaria, assembly GCF_023897955.1. NCBI lineage: Eukaryota > Metazoa > Arthropoda > Insecta > Orthoptera > Acrididae > Schistocerca > Schistocerca gregaria. The sequence continues at coordinate 493,157,677 of NC_064926.1, forward strand.
AAAGAAACAAACTTGCAGCATCCAAGAAGAAAACTTGGGAAGACTTTGGAAACAGGTTGGAGACTTTGGGTCAAGCTGCTGGAAAACCATTCTGGAGTGTAATTATCATTCTTCGAAAGGGAGGTAAGAAGGAAATGACAAGTATTTTGGACAGGTCAGAAAAACTGCTGGTGAATCCTATTGATGCCCTGGGCAGATGGAGGGAATATTTTGAAGAGTTGCTCAATGTAAGTGAAAATACGATCAGTAATGTTACAGATTTTGATGTACAATGAGATAGGAATGATGATGGAAATAGGATCATATTTGAGGAAGTGGAGAAAATGGTCAGTAGATTGCATTGCAATTAAGCGGCTGGGGTGCATGAAATTAAGTCGGAACTCATCAAATACAGTAGAATGTCAGGTCTTAAATGGATACACAGGATAATTGAAATGGCGTGGGAGTCGGGACAGGTTCCATCAGACTGGACGAAAGCAGTAATCACACCAATCTTTAAACATGGAAACAGAAAAGATTGTAACAACTACAGAGGTATCTCTTTGATCAGCGTTGTCGGAAAAATCTTCTCAGGTATTGTTGAAAGGAAAGTGCAAGTATTAGTTGAGGGCTAATTGGATGAAAATCAGTGTGGTTTTAGGCCTCTTAGAGGTTGTCAGGACCAGATCTTTAGCTTACGGCAAATAATGGAGAAGTGTTACGAGTGGAACAGGGAGTTGTATCTATGCTTTATAGATCTAGAAAAGGCATATGACCGGGTTCCTAGAAGGAAGTTATAGTCTGTTCTACGAGATTATGGAATAGGAGGCAAACTTTTGCAAGCAATTCAAGGTCTTTACATAGATAGTCAGGCAGCAGTTAGAGTTGACGGTAAATTGAGTTCATGGTTCAGAGTAGTTTCAGGGGTGAGACAAGGCTGCAACTTGTCTCCACTGTTGTTCATATTATTTATGGATCAGATGTTGAAAACAATAGACTGGTTGGGTGATATTAAGATATGTGAACACAAAATAAGCAGTCTCGCATATGCGGATGACTTAGTTGTGATGGCAGATTCGATTGAAAGTTTGCAAAGTAATATTTCAGAGCTAGATCAGAAATGTAAGGACTATGGTATGAAGATTAGCATCTCCAAAACAAAAGTAATGTCAGTGGGAAAGAGATATAAACGGATTGAGTGGCAAATAGGGGGAACAAAGTTAGAACAGGTGGACGGTTTCAAGTACTTAGGACGCATATTCTCACAGGATGGCAACATAGTGAAAGAACTGGAAGCGAGGTGTAGCAAAGCTAATGCATTGAGCGCTCAGCTACGATCTACTCTCTTTGCAAGAAGGAAGTCAGTACCAAGACTAAGTTATCTGTGCACCGTTCAATCTTTCGACCAACTTTGTTGTATGGGAGCGAAAGCTGGGTGGATTCAGCTCACCTTATCAATAAGGTTGAGGTTACAGATATGAAAGTAGCTAGGATGATTGCAGGTACTAGTAGGTGGGAACAATGGCAGGAGGGTGTCCACAATGAAGAAATCAAAGAAAAACTGGGAATGAACTCTAGAGATGTAGCAGTCAGGGCGAACAGGCTCAGATGGTGGTGTCATGTTACACGCATGGGAGAAGCAAGGTTACCCAAGAGACTCATGGGTTCAGCAGTAGAGGATAGGAGGAGTCGGGGCAGACCAAGGAGAAGGTACCTGGATTCGGTTAAGAATGATTTTGAAGTAATAGGCTTAACATCAGAAGAGGCACCAATGTTAGCACTGAATAGGGGATTATGGAGGAATTTTATGAGGGGGACTATGCTCCAGACAGAACGCTGAAAGGCATAACCAGTCTTAAATGATGATGATGACGATGGTGTCTTTTTTGACTTGGACCTTTGAAACGTGGGAGGTTTGAAATGGGCACCTCGTATTTGAAAAGTGCTACGCACATTCTTGACACAGGCTCTTATTGAGCCGGTCTCGTAGTTACAGGAATCAATAATGATAACCCAAGTTCGGTTGGTGTTTGCAGGTGAAGCTGTGGCTGACGTTCAACGAGCCGGACATCTTCTCCATCGGCTACGCGACCGCGAACGGCCTTGCGCCCGGCGCCAACTCGTCCGGCATCGCCGACTACCTCATGGCCAGGACCATCATGCTGGCGCACGCGCGCGTCTACAAGCTCTACGACGAGCAGTTCCGAGAGGCTCAGCAAGGTAAGCCTTGTGAGGGATCAGTCAGAGTGGCGCGGCGAGGTGTCCTCCACAGCAGTCTGTCTTCACAGTTATTAAAATTCTCCGGGCCGCTATGCCGTGGTCGAATGAAATACTGGGAGAAAAACAGCGCTAAACGCATTAACTTAACGTCTAGTTTAGATGAGAGAAAATTGCAGCACCACAAAAAATGGAAGATTTCCTGCTGTCTGAAATGAAATGGAACAGCCCGTATCGGGGCGAAGACTGTTGTGCAGTACTTCTCAGAACTGGCTACAGACGATGACAGATCCTGTTTAGCCAATATGGCTGGTATTTACAGTTGCCCGACCTCACTGTTTTGTGGCCAGACATCATTTCTGACCCTCTACGCCCTGGAAGCAGCGCAGTGCCAGGCTTGGACGTGTCAGCAGTGTTCCCGGCCTGCCGCAGCAACGGTGGCTGCAGCCTTTTTCTGTATCGTTCGGTCGTTCTGCCGATCGGGTCGGGAGTGCACCGAGCGCCAGAGTTACCGCAACTGAGCCTCTGTGCAATTCGGTAGGGGATCGGGACGGCTCCTGAAGTACCGAGGCGGGCCCGTGTCGTTTTGGCGTCCCTCCTCACGCCAGCCTATCAAAAACACATGTGACCATTAGAACTTTCAACATTGTAGCGCGTCAGCAATCGTGAATAATTTAATGATTATAAAGAATCCGCCTCGATTGCAAATAGGAACCGGATGTTGACCTAGGTTTCGGCGCGGATAACCACGCCATCTTCGGAACACACTAAAACTACAAACTGCCTAAAGAGGCATGGTCCAACATTAATACAGAACGCCCAAAAGGGCAAAAGACTCGCATAAAATGTAAAATAAACGGTACGTGTGTACCATGTCAACAGCTGTACTTATCGGTCAATAGATAATAAGGGCTACGAAAGCGACGTTGTACGTCCTTTCACGCATGTATATTAAGCCCGTTACATTATTTGACCTTTGACGTCAACAGCTATTAGAACAAAAAGGTAGTTTGTCTGTTCCACGCTATACGCGTTCATAGACCTCACTTGATGGTTCAGTACCTCAAGTACCTGATTTTAAGAAACTAGTTTAGCTTTAGGTTCTTTTTATACTATTTTGGCACATATCCGACAGCACTATTCAAAATGATCTCTCTCGGTCATTAGATATTAAGGGCCATGAAGGCGACGTTGTACGTCCTTTCACGCAACTATATTGAGCCTGACATACTAATTTGACCCTTTTCTGGTCAATAGCGCTTAGAATAGAACAGAATAGAATATAGTAACTTGACACGCTTGACCAAGCGTAGTCATCAAATACTATCACCAACCCCAAGTAATCGAAAAATGGGTTATTCACCTCCCCCCCCCCCCCCCATATTTTTAACCTGCTTCTAGCTGTTGGTATTTTGTCTGTCCTGCGTGCATGTGTTTTGACCATCCGTGGAATTTGCTATCCAACATATAAAGTTTCAGCCTATCCACGTTCTGTAGTTCTATAAAATTGTCCTCGAGCTAGGACATTATACAGGGTGAAAAGTATTTAAACCGACAAACTCTGGGCCGTTGTAGGGGACATCAGAACAAATATTTTCCCCTAATGTCATTTTTTTCCTATGAGGAGTATTTAAATCGATAGAGGAAGATTTCTCTGGTGGCAAATTAATTAAACAAACAAATACTTTTCCAATTTTTTTTATGACCAAGAGGCAACACATTAACAGAATCCAATTTCAATTGGAGTAGATTTTCAAAAATGCCTCTATTGACACGTAAACAAAGGTTACACCGTCAGGTAATGTTCTGTCTGACACGGGCAAAAACCCCAGGAGTATCCTGAATTGTTCCTGCTGCTGCTACTATCCGGACAACAGATCCTCTTCTGATGCAACAGTAGTTGAGTGAACAACCTCTCCCCACACAAAAAAAGTCCAGAGGGTACATATCTGGGGATTGAGCAGGCCATGGTAAATGACCACCTTTCCCAACCCACGTTTCTGGGAACCGTCGGTCGAGGAATCGACGCACACGACGACTGAAATGTGCCGGCGCCTCCTCGTGTTGGAACCACATGCATTGTCTTGTAGGGAGCGGGACGTCTTCCAGCAATTCTGGCAATGCTCTGGCGAGAAAATTGTAATAGTGCCTGCCATTTAATGGCCTAGGTAGCAGATAAGGCCCAATTAAACATTCTCCAACAACACCGACACACACATTAACGAAGAACAGCACTTGACGAGCGCTAGTAACTGTGGCATGTGGGTTATCCCGACTCCAGACATGCGAACTCTGCATGTTGAAGACTCCATCACGCCCGAACGTTTCTTCATCGCTACTTAATACTCACCAACTACATCAGTGTACTCACTCCAGGTGTATCGCTCCATTAGTAAACAGAGACAATGCACTACTACACAGGTGGACATCAGTTGCCTATAACTGAAGATCGTAATACGGCCTCTAACAACTGAAGAGCGTAATACGGCCTCCACCGGTTTAAATAATCCTCGTAGCAAAAAATGACATTAGGAAAAATATTTGTTGTGATGTCCCCTACAACCTCCCAGAGTTTGTCGGTTTAAATACTTTTCACCCTGTACATACACACGCATTAACTTCCTGCGCCTTTGACCCGGTAATCGGATCACTTTCGTAACACATTTTATGCCAATCATACGGAAGAAGACGATTTTTCAATTTCCGCATGCGCGTTCCTTTCTGACATTCTTACAGCCTAGCTGCCGGCGCCACCTCAGTTTACGTGAGAGCCCGCGGCGCACCGAACGTTGGGTGGGGTGAGGAAGCACGGTTCTGACGTTTGAGCTAAGTACAGCTATTGACATGGTACACGCGTACCGTTTAATTTACATTTTATGCGAGTCTTTTGCCCTTTTGGGCGTTCTGTGTTAAAGTTGGACCATTCTTCTTTAGGCAATTTGCAGTTTTAGTGTGTTCTGAAGAAGGCGTGGTTATCCGCGCCGAAACCTAGGTCAACATCCGGTTTCTATTTCCAATCGAGGCGGATTCTTTATAATCATTACATGTGACCATAGCTGCAGGCATGCTCACCCAACGACTGCGCACCTGGCACGGCGCCCCACACCCATAGAGGCCAGCCGACACGACTACCATAAACGCTATACCCAGTTTTGTTTTCGAAAAATGTGTTTACAGCGAATAGCGTTGGTCGCATAAGATATCAGTAGAAATGGTGGAAGGAAATAAGAAGGTTGTTACGTTCGCATCCCAGTGACACAGAAACGGCTTCGCATGTATGCTATATTTGAAACAAAACCAGGACGTAGTAAGACACTTTATTACTGATCAGTTTCGACCAGTATGTCTGGCCTTCCAGTGTTAAAAATTTGATAACTGATAAAGATTATCCAGTTGATTTAGTGATTTCAGGACTTTCTAGCTCTTTTATGGGCCCTCATTCATGGCCGTAGTCCCTCAAACAAATTACAGGTCACCTTCCCACTCAGTCTGTACCTTCCCAAAAAGTTGCTTTCGGGTGTTTCAAAGTGATTCATCTCCTCCCGCAGATTACATTGCCCAAGTGACATGGCGCCACATTTTCTCAAGCCATCTTCCCAGCCTTCGTCGAACTTGTTTCTCCTTAAAAGTACCACGCACACCATGTGCACTTCCTGATTCTCGATTGAAATGCGTGCATAACAACACTTGTGAACTCACTTTCCACATGGAAACATTCCAGTGATTCTTCAATAAAACATAATCACTACATCCAAAACTAAAAATCGCACAATATTTCTAAAATAACAAATTGTCTTCGCAGTCAAAACACACCAAAACGAATGAACAGCCTTACCAACAACTCACCACCTCTCAGTACAGTGGACAAAAAATCAGCAGGCGGACCAATCGGTAACAGGCCTCAGGAGCGTACATAATAGCAACTTTGGCTACCGAATCGAAAATGCCGTCATACTGAGACTATCCTACGGAACCGAATGTTATGGACGATGTGGAACAGGGCTACTGGACGTGTGGTTAAGTGACCTCGCTCTAGGGCCATAGCAGAGGCTTCTGCCACGTCAGCGTGGCCTCTCTGCAGATTCTGAGCTTTTTTGATCTGAATGCGGTGACAGCTTTCTGTTTCCCTGCTCACGGGTTGCACTTGCAGAGTTGAAAGCTAATGGCGCAGCAGAATCTACCGACATTTTGGGTAATTCTTGGGCACGACTGATGTTTTGATGAGTAATTGCTGTTGATGCTCTTTCTGTCAGATGTTCTTCTTCATATGGCTCTTGTCTGTACATACGTGCAAATTCCATACCGTGAAATGGCCAATAGATTTATCCATCTGATCTACTTTAGTGTGGATGACGTATTTGCAGACTCTTGACGAAATAATACATGGGTAAAATGCCCAATGTTGCTGTACAAAAGGCACAATATTTTGTCTTTTTGATCATCTGATTACAAAAACAAAATTAATGCCTCCTTTTTTTCTTTTATGATTATTTCTCAAGAATTTCCAATGAAGCTACGCAGTTTGAAAACCACAACACCGACGATTAAATGATGACTTTCCAATATAATTTTCGTCCATTTCTGCTGTTTTGATCCATCTTTTAGCAAGGGTGTGCATACCAGTGTGGTAAAACGCACGGTCCTGCTTCCAAGGCCATTGAAACACAGATTTGTTCATAGCCTCCTCATTTCCAAAGATAATCCGACGACGAGCTTCTTTCAGCACCACAAACAGAAGTCTGATAGTCCCAGGTCAGGGCTGTGTGGGGGGTAAGGCAAGTTTTCCCATCCAATTTTCAAAATCTCTTCAATAGTGCGACGACTGGCGTGCGATCTTGCATTGTCATGCAAAACAAGAACGTCCACCATAGCTTTTGTTGGGCGAACTAGGTCAAGATGTGCTTCTGCCGCATTTGACAGAATCTGTTGTGCCTCCTTGCTCCAAAAAATCAACCATAGTCACATCCTCTCCATCTCAGAATAGTGTTACTTTGCGATCGCACAGTTTTGAACTTTTTCTTATTCGTTGAGTTTCTGTGATGCCATTCCATTAACTGCCTCCTTGTTCTGGTTCGAAAAAAACAATCCATGTTTCGTCTCCGGCCATAGTTTCCCAGAAACTCCTCTCTCTCCAATCAGGAGCCCTACAAGTCTTGGGAGGCAATTGTTTTTCTTGTGTCTCTATTCTGATCGGTTAACATTCTTAGTACCCACGTTGCACTAACCTTTGAATATCCCAGCTGCGGAATAATTGTCATCACACTGCCTTTACTGATGGAGGTAATCCGACACAAATGATCTGCGGTCACCCGGCGGTCACCGCGAATGACGTCATCCAGTCGCTGGATGTTGTGTGGAGTCACTGCTGTCACCGGCGTGAAGCGCCGCGTTTCGTCAGCCGACGGTGTTTGCCCGTCAGCTTCGTTACAGCAACGAACCCTTCGTCTCACAGTACTGATAGCCACTGTTGCATCATCCTACGTATTTTTCAGTCTTTCGTGGATGTGAATGGCCGTTTTAACTTGTGCGTTCAAGAATTCTATCAGAGGGCGCTGTCTAACACGGCCATCGATGTCCGCCATTTTGCAAGTGACTGCAGTATTGGCATCTGTTGATGAAAACGTTACCACTACAGTGGGCTGGAGAAGGTGGTTTGCGGAATAGTGCCAAATACAAATTTTTCACTTAACAAGCTTTATTTAAGAAGAAAAATTAGAAGGAATTACTTTTTGACTGATCCTCGTGTATTGTAAAATCACAGTCTGGATCTCTAAAGGGTTCTGATATCGAGAAAATTATTCAAACATACAGCGAGAAAGTATTTAATTCATTACACAATAAACTGCAGGATAGTAATATATTCGGTAATTTTTCAAATGTGTTTGGCTGTGTAAATTACAATATCCTTTTCAGTGAATTAAAATATAATCGTGCCAAAGAACTTCTGCGAAATGGTTCAAGTCACTTCTGTCTAAAAATAAAAATAAAAATGTATGTCAACAGCAAAGATTCTTGTATTAAGCTATCAGTCATTATCTACATTAGAAACCGTTAAGTGTGGTATCCCAAAATACTTTCACCTTAAGGCCCTGCCTTTTAATTGTGCATATTAATGACCTTTCGTCTGTAGTGTTAACAGGTGCCTT